>NW_006239082.1:0-30640 GCF_000226075.1 Solanum tuberosum | reverse complement strand
ATAGAGTTACTTAAACATGTTTTTACTTCACTTTGATCATGCATCCTCATATTGTTATTCATAATGCCTATGAAACTATTTCTTGTATTTCGATTGTGTCCTTGTCTATTGTTGTGTTGCACCCCGCATACTTAGTACATTCCAAGTACTAACGCATATTTTGCCTACATGATGTCACCATGTAGGGACCGGAGCTACTCTTGATCCTTCTCTTCATTCACGTGGCTAGTACGGTGCTTATCCGAGTTGTTGGTGAGTCCTCAATGATTCGAGGGCTATGTTATGTTTCCTACTCCTATGTTTTGAGACTTTAGCTTGCAATTGTATTTTGACTATGAGGGGAGCCGGTAGAATGTCATGGCCCCGTCCTATCTATGTATGTAGAGGTGTGCGTTGGACAAGTATTTTGTAAATGAGCTTGACTCTTATTCTATGATATCGTTTTGAAATGGTTTGCCCTTAGTCCCTATTTCCCGTTAATTAATGTTGAATGTACTTCCGCGACCGATGAAGTGTGATGACAAGTTTGAGAGGCTTGTTTGGGGTTCCTTCGGGTTTCTTATTCGCCATGTCACGTCTAGGCCCTAGGCTTGGGTCGTGACAATCTCCATATAGACTGTCCATTGTTACGATAGAATTACTTAGTCCTTTCGTGTAAAAGGACAGTCTCCCTAATTTACGCTTTCCTAGATTCTTTCTATCGAGAGGTGTCCTCTGACATAGTGCATAGACGATAGGTTCTAATTTAGTTTGGAGAAGAGTTGGAGAACCTACTAAGGTTGCTTAGTAGGCTACCAACTCTTATACCACCATTAAGTGGACGTAAGGTTTAAGTCCCCCTCTTTGTAATTTTTCTCTTTATATAAGTTAAGGCCTGGGGGTGTAGCTAAGCCCCTGACACCCCCAAGGGTCGTTAAAACAAAAAAAAAAACTAAACACTATACCCTAAACTATAATCCCTAAAGCCTAACCCTAAACCCTAAACCTTAGAACCTTAAACCTAAACCCTAAACCCAAGATACTCAACCCTAAACCCTAAACCCTAAACCCCAACCCTAAACCCTAAACCCTAAATGGTAAACCCTAAACCCTAATTCCTAAACTCTAAACACTAAAGCCCTAAACCCTAAACCATAAACCCTAAACCCTAAATGCTAAAACCTAATCCCTAAATCCTAAAGCATAGCCCTAAACCTATAATCCTAAACCCCAAATCTAAACCCTAAAACCTAAACTCAAAACCCTAAACCATAAACTCTAACCCTAAACATTAAATCCAAAACCCTATATTTTAAACCCTAAACCATAAACCATAAACCTAAACCCTAAACCCTAAATCTTAAACCCTAAATCCTACAACCCTAAACTCTAAACCCTAAACAAAAAACCCAAATCCCTACATGCTAAACCCTAAACCATAGACCAAAAACCCTAACTTCTAAACCTAAAATCCTAAACCCTAAACCCTAAACCCTAAACTTAAATCCTAAACCTTAAACCCTAAACCCTGAATGCTAAACTCTAAACTCTAAACCATAAACCTTAAACCCTAAACCTTAAATACTAAACCCTAAACCTTAAACCTAAATCCTAAACCTAAACCTAAACCATATACTCTATACCCTAAACCCTAAACCTTAAACCCTAAATCCTGAACCCTAAACCCTAAACCCAAAATCCCCTCTACTATTTCTCACTCTAAAAAAGCGCTCAAAATAGCTAAAAAAATGGCTACTTCTCCAAAATCTGCCAGCACTGCCGGAACGGCGCGTGAGCCGCCGGCAGAGCTCCCCAGGCCACCGGATAAAGTGCAATCGGAGTGCCTGAATGTTACTGACGAAACCCACCTAGCCACTCTCTCTAATTCATCCCACAACTCCACGAATTTGCAAAACACAAACGCGATCACAGCCATTTCGGTGAAAGAGTTGGAAAGGACGCGTAATATTATTTCCCCAAGTGATGCTGTTTCGATTCGTGAAAAAGTGATTAGATAAATGGATTCCCCTAGTTTAGATATATATCATAGTAAAAATTCAGCTAAATTCACCGTCCCAATCGACGGGAATCGAGAGGCGATTTGCGCTAAAGACGCGAACGAACCGCCAGAGTTGCGCCTTCAATTTCGAGATACTTCAAGTCAAACTCGTGCTGATTCAACCACTAGGGATTACTCACCACATGATGAGGTTCATCACACAGAAATTTCAAGCAAAATGGACGGTGGAATCACCGGCGGGAAGGAATCCGACAAACTTCAAACCCAGGCCACCGGAGTTTATGAAAAAACTGGGAAAGGAAATTTTCCCACCATTGGATACCCATCTTTCAGACATTTCAAGCAATTTGGAAGGAGGAAATACCAACAATAATCAAACAACTCAACCAAATGAAGTTGTAATGAATTTGAGCAAAGGAATTAGTTGGAAGGATCATGATACTATTAGGAATGGTTCATTCCCTGATCCAGCTGCAAGAAACAATGACCAACTGAGTGTAATCCATACTTTAGGGGCACCTGCAGTACATGAAGAGGCAAATCAAATACAGGAAATGTCAATGAATATACAACAGGCCAATGTTCAGACCAAGAGAAACCAGACTGCAGAAAGCTCAGCTGCAGAAGCTCAATCATCGAATTTCTCCTTTGGAATTAGAGGTAACTTAATGAACATAATTCCTAAAGCTAATATTTCCGTAATGCAGGACACAAATCAGGGCAAGACATTGGAGAAAGCAGGACTAGATCAGCGGCAAAAGAATGGACAAACAAGTCAAAATCGCCAAATTGAAGGTAAAGAGGTGCAGACAGGACACAAAGACAAAGAGTGGCAAAAGAGTCAGCATAAGGAAGCAAATCAACAGGGAGGGACTAGTCGAACCCAACAGGACAACACTAGAGCTAATATGGAATATCAGCACAATTTTCCTAGGATCTCCAACAACTTTGCTAGGTATGATCCTAATCCTCAAAGGAGTAAGAATGTTGATAACCAGATTAGAAATAATGTAGCTCGGGTTAGTACGAAACTTTTGAACAATCAACAGCAAAGTCGAGCTCAGAATTCTAAACAGGATGTAATCCCTAAACCTGCTCCTTTCACTATTGTTCAATCCTTTACTGCTCGCTTAAGATATAATCAATCCAAGAATGAAACTCCTATTGTGTTGAATAGTCCTGTACACACCACAAGACAGGGACTACCTGCTGTACTTCTGGACAAGGATGATTATAATATCAAATTGGCTGAAAGTTGTAAACACACTCTAGTTGGCAAATTCACCAACACCATGCCCAAAATGGAACTGATCCGGAAAAGCTTCACCCTTCAAACTCAATTAACTGGATGGGTGAAAATAACTCATTTTAATTCTAGACATGTGTATATTGATCTTGATAATGAGTTTGACTATGTTACGGTTGGTACTAAGCAAATAATGAATATTGAAGGGCAATTAATGAGAATCCAAACTTGGACCCCTGATTTCACACCTCAAGAAGAAACCCCTATAGTCCCTATATGGGTGGCACTTCCTGAACTCCCATGGCATTGTTACAATAAGGTCCTATTAACAACTATTTTGAGCTCTATTGGCAAGGTATTATACCTTGATTCACCATCCTCCCAAAAAACCAGAGGCAGCATGGCTAGAGTGAAGATCCAAATTGACCTTACCAAGGAAAGACCTCCTTATGTCTGGCTGGGATTCAAGAATTCTGATCCCAACAAAGGGAGGTGGCAAAAAATTCAATATGAAGGAATTCCTGACTATTGTCATTACTATACACACCAAGGGCATGTGGATAATGTTTGTACGATCAAGAGAAGAGATGAGGAGTTCCAAAGGAGGAAAGAAATGGAGGCTGAAAAAAGAACAAGACTAAGGGTGAGCAAGAGAAAGGAGGCACTAAAACTCAGGTGCAAGACAATGGTAAACCAGAGAATAATACAAGTGCACAGGCTCAACAACAATCTGACCAAAGAAGAGATGCAGACTTGATGAAACTCTAAGACAAATTCAAGGAAAAACCCACCCTCAAGTTCAACAACAAACTCAAACTACCCATGTCCAGATTCACCAAGAGCAGGAGGTAGGTGATCAAGAAGAACACTGGCAGATCCAAAGAAAGAAGCAGAACAGAAATCAGGATCAATCCTATCCCAAGACTGCATGAGACCTGTCTCACCACAACAAAAAGGAGCCAAGGACAACAAGCAACAGGAGACACAACCATCAGGTATACTCCCTACAATTCTTACTCATAATAACTATATTAACCTTGAAATGCAGGAATTACAAGCTACAGACACTGTGGAGGAGGGTAACAGCAACAGGACAACAGGTCAAGGAAGTCATCCAATGCAAGGATCAGATAAGGATCCATCTTTAATAAATTCTCACAATAAAACAACAAGGCAAAAAGAGCAGGCTGCAACCACTAAAAACAACAATACCTCAGGTATTGACTCTTTAATCCCACCTACTAACACCCTCGATAATATTGATAGTAATGTTGCTGAGGAAGCTGTTGGAGGTATGGAAGGGAGGGTACAGGAGACACACACTAACTTGCAGGAAGGGGTATCCAAAGGGGGGAGGGAATTGACTCATGTTCTGCATGAGGTTGAGACCTATGACCATAGGACTGACTCTAGAGCCCCTGCTACCCCTATCTCAAATCAAAAGGAAGCTGCGCAACATGCAATTCAGGAAAGGAAAGAGATGAATACTGAAACAGAACAACATAAAGACAGACCCAACAATAAATCAGGAGAAAGGCTGAGCAAAAAGAAAAGAGATGCTACGAAAAAGAGGCAGGGAAAAAGTAGTGAACTAGAGCAGGATTTAACAGACAAAGGCCAACAATTAAAGAAACATATAGCAAATAATGTTAAGAAGGGGAGACCCATACAAGATGACTATGGAGCTTTGAATTCAGAGGATGAGCGGGAGCCAACAACCAATCCATAGATGAGTATGATGAAGAGGAAGAGGAAAATAGTAATCTTCTAATTCAAGCTTTTGGCTCCACCTTTAACACTGACTGGTCAGAAGAAGTTCAAGAACTCACTGAGCAGCAAGGTCTGTCCCCCAGAGGTAGGAAGCAAAGCAGACACACCAAACAGCCGGCTATCACCAATATTTCTGCTACTTCTAGCAGACCCATCACAAGGTCCAAATCGAAAGGTTTTTGATGATTAAGGCCATTTGCTGGAATGCTAGGAGTATCAATACCCAAGGATCTTTGGAGAGACTTCAAATACTCAAGAAGATGCACCAGTTAGATATGATTGCTATACTTGAGCCCTTTGCAGACAATTCCCAACTCAACACTGTGAGAGTTCATCTTCAAATGGACCATGCAATTAGTAATCCTAATGAAAAAATCTGGCTTTTTTGGTCTAATGCGATCACTGGTAATATTCATGAAAATAGTGAATAACATATCACAGGAGACTTCAAGCATTTTGATCTTACTGAGGGGTTCATGGTGTCCTTCATTTATGCTAAGTGTAAGGAACATATGAGAAGACCTCTGTGGGATAGTGTACTGCAGTATGCTAGCCTGGATATCCCTTGGTGTACCATTGGAGATTTCAATGTTATCACTAATATAGAGGAGAAGCTTGGGGGAGTACCTTACAACATGAATAAGAGTTTTGAGTTCATCAATGTGATTGAAGTTTGTGGCCTAACTGATCTAGGCTTTACAGGTATACCTTTCACTTGGTGCAACCAAAGGACTGCACAGGCTAGAGTTTGGAAGAGGTTGGACAGGTCCATGGTCAATGACAAATGGTTAGAAGTCATGCCACAAACTACTATTGAACATCTATCCTCAGTTGGCTCTGACCACAGTCCTCTGTTGATGGAAATGGTTAGGAAAAATGAGAACCACATCAAGTATTTTAAGTTCCTTCATTGTTGGGTGGATAATGCTAACTTTATGGAGATGGTTCAAAAGTGTTGGGAGAGGGAAGTGACAGGTAATCCTATGTGGCAACTTCATCAGAAAATGAAGAGGCTAACATACACTCTTAGCAACTGGTCAAAGAAAGAGTATGGAGATATATATGCTAAAGTGAAGGAAGGGGATGCCAACACCAAATACTTCCATGCTTTGATAAGGGGTTGAAGAAGAAGACTTTTTATACATAAAATCTGTACAGGGAATGATGTGTGGATTCAAGGGGATGATCAGATTGCACAAGCAACATGTGATTATTTCTAGGGAATGTTTACTGGTCAGAATCGCAGAATAGATGAAAGAATTCTTCAACATTTGCCTACTCTAGTTACGCCGGATCAGAACCAGAAACTGCAAGAAATGCCTACTTTAGAGGAACTAAAGCAGGTGATGTTTGCCATGAACCCAAATTCAGCACCTAGTCCGGATGGTATAGGTGGCAAATTCTACCAAGCATGCTGGAACATCATTAAAGAGGACCGGCTAGCTGTTGTACAGTACTTCTTTTGTGGTCACATTATGCCTAAGTTGATGTCACATGCATGCCTGGTTTTGCTTCCCAAAAAGGAACAGCCTAACAATTTTTCTGACCTCAAGCTTATTAGTCTCAGCAACTTCTCAAATAAGATCATATCCAAACTTCTAAGCATGAGACTGGCTGTTATCATCCCTCTGCTCATCTCAGACATTCAATCAGGGTTTGTAAGAGGGAGGAGCATCACAGAAAGTATCATGCTTGCACAAGAAATCACTCATGACATTAAGAGGCCTAAAGAAGGAGACAATGTAGTAATCAAACTAGACATGACCAAAGCTTATGACAGAGTGTCTTGGTCCTTTACTTGCTTGGTACTGAGGAGATTGGTTTTGGGAGTTCTTCATTGACCTAGTGTGGAGAAACCATGCGTAACAATTGGTACTCAATCATTATTAATGGCCACAGACATGGTTTCTTCCACTCAACTAGAGGCCTCAAACAAGGTGATCCTATCTCTCCGACCCTATTTATTTTAGGTGCGGAGGTTTTATCAAGAATGCTTAACAATATCCAGCAGAATCTTATGTATAGAGGCTTTAACATGGAGTCCAAAGGCCCCCAAATTAATCATCTAAGTTTTGCATATGATGTGATTATTTTTACTTCAACAGACAAAGACTCTATGAGACTCATCATGGCCACCTTGGAGGATTATGAACACACTTCTGATCAGCTTATCAACAAACAGAAGAGCCATTTTATGGTCCCCTCAAAAACCTCCCAGGATATCATCAACAACATACAGGAAGTCACAAGATTTTCACAGAAGGACGGTCCAATCACATACCTTGGCTGTCCTCTATACATTGGTAGACAAAGGATCATTTATTATTCACAGCTAGTTGAGAAAGTATCCAAGAAGATTTGTGGATGGCAGGCAAGGATAATAAGCTTTGGAGGCAAAATCACTCTTGTCAAGCATGCATTGCAATCCATTCCTATTCACACTGTGGCTGCAATTTCACCTCCTAGCACTACTATTAAATACATAGTCTATTATTGCTGATTTTTTCTGGGGAAGAGACCAGGATCAAAGGAAATACCATTGGGCATCACTTGAAACCATGAGCCTGCCCTATGATGAAGGAGGTGTGGGGCTCATAAGACTCACAGATATTTGCACTTCTCTTCAATATAAGCAATGGTGGAATTTCAGGGCTAAATCTTCTCTATGGGGTCAATTCCTCAAGTCCAAATATTGTTAGAGAGCCAATCCAGTCGCAAAGAAGGTGGACACTGGTCAGTCCTTAGTGTGGAGATACATGATGAAGAATAAAAACAAAGTGGAGGATCATATCACCTAGAAAATTAAGTCTGGAAGTTGCTCCTTTTGGTGGAATGATTGGCTAGGAGTAGGTGCTCTTGCTAATTACACCACCAACATTTCGAGCCTCAATAATGCCACTATTGCTCACTTTCTAGTCAATGGAGAATGCAATGAAAGAAAGCTACGACTACAATTTCCACCACTACTCATCCCTCACATTTTGAGCACTAATTTTCAATACCAACAAGGAGAGAAAAACACTGCAGTCTGGAAGCCAAACGATTCTGGAATTTTTTCTTGTGCTTCAGCATGGGAAATTTGCAAACTTAAGAAGAATAATGCAGTGATCAATTCACAGATTTGTCATAAGAATATTCCCTTCAAGATTTCCTTTCTCGTTTGGAGAGCACTTAGATATAAAATACCAACTAACAAAAAGTTGGTAACCTTCGGAGTGGAGCCAGTGAGATGTTTCTATTGCATGCAGAAAGGATGGGATGAAGTGGACCATATCTTCAATCAAGGACCCTTTGCAGCTCATATCTGGACATTCTTTTTAAGTCAAATGAGTGTTACTTTCCAACAGTCCTCATTGAGTAATCATCTATTGAGATGGAATGATATTCAAGGAAAGAATGAAGCCCACAAAATTCTCATCGAAACTCTTCCCATAGTGATCTGCTAGAACTATGGAAGAATAGATGCTCAGCTAAATACAGGGGAAAAAAATCCAGCAGCAGCAGGGTCAAATACATGATCCTCAAAGATATTCTCCACCTTCTCAACACTGTTTTTCCTTACATTTATTGGCCTGCACAGTGGACAGAAGTAGTGGACCTGATCGAGAGCTGCAAACATGATGTTAAAGTTACTTCAGTGATTTGGAAAACACCCCCTCCTAGCAGATAGAAGCTTAACACAGATGGTAGTGCTTTGCACAATCCTGGGAAGATAGGAGGGGGAGGCATTCTACGAGATGAACAAGGAGAGATCATTTAAGCATTTGCTTTACCTCTCGGTGAAGGGACCAATAATCAGGCAGAAATTCAAGCTGCCAGTTATGGTCTAAACTGTTGCATTCAACATGGATACAACAATATTATTCTTGTAGTAGATTCTGAACTTTTAACTAGGTGGATATTGCACACCTCTACTCCCCCTTGGAGGATCCAAAAGTTTGTACAGGAGTTACAAAACATTGTTAGCCAATGTGAATTCATTCAATGTGATCATATATACAGAGAGGCCAACAGTACTGCCGATTTCCTGACCAAGCAAAGTCACAAAAAAGACATCATCCAACATTACTACACTTACAACCAATTGCCACATGTAGTACGAGGTAGCTATATTCTCGAGAAAATGGGAGTTCAAAGTTTCAGAAGGAAGAGGTTAAAACGAATTAAAAACCCCCCTTGAGTTAAGGATAGTTTTTGATTAGGTTCTTGCTTTTTATTCTTTCCTTTGTAAGGGGAGAGTCTCCCTTAATTATGTTTTCCTAGATTCTTTGTATTGAGAGGAGTCCTCTCCTTAGGTGCGTAATTATAGGTTTTCCCCTTTATAGTATGGGAATGAGTCGACTAACTTTAGTAGGTAGGTCGACATATGATCCGCCATAGGATCGGAGGTTAGGTTTATGTCCCCCTCCTTGTACTTTTTTGAGCTCTTTTGAGCTTTTATTTATGCTAAGGCCTAGGGATGTTTCTAAGACCCTGACCCCCCCAAGGGTCGTTCAAATAAAAAAAATAAAAAAAAACCCAAAACCAAAACCCAAAATCCTAAACCCTAAACCATAATCCATAAACCCTAACCCCTAACCTCTAAACCCTAAACCCTAAACCCATATACCCTAGATCCTAAACCCTAAACTAATAACCCAAAACCCTAGACTGTAAACTCTAAACCCTAAACCCCAAACTATAAGTCGTAAATCCAAATCCTAAAGCATAAAACCTAAAACCTAAATGCTAAACCCTAAACCCTAAACTCTAATTCCTAAACTCTAAACCATAAACCCTAACCCTAAACCCAAACCCTAAACCCAAACCCTAATCCCTAAATCATAAACCCTAAGCCCTAAATTCTAAACCATAAACCATAAACCCTAAATCCTAAACCCTAAACACTAAATCCTAATCCTAACCCTAAACCCTAAACCCGAACCCTAACCCTAAACCCTAAACCATTAATCCTAAACCCTAAATCTAAACCATAAACCCTAAACTCAAAACCCTAAACCATAAACTTTAACCCTAAACATTATATCCTAAACCCTAAACCATAATCCCTAAACCCTAAACCCTAAACCATAAACCCTAAACCCTAATCCATAATCCCTAAACCCTAAACCATAACCCTAAGTCCTAAACCCTAAGTCCTAAACTCTGAACACTAAATTTTAAACCCTAAATCTTACAACCCTATACTCTAAACCCTAAACCATAAACCCAAATTCCTATACCCTAAACCCTAAACCCTAAACACTAAATACTAAACCCTAAACCCTAAACCTAAATCATAAATCCTAAGTGCTAAACCCTAAACCCTAAACTCTAAACCCTAAATCCTAAACCCTAAACCCTTAACCCTAAACCGTACAACCAAAACCCTAAACCCTAAATCCTAGACCCTAAACCCTAAACCCTAAACCCTAAACTCTAAACCCCAAACCCTAAACCCTTTAACCATAAACCCTAAACATTAAACCGTGAACCCTAAACCCTAACACCCAAACCATAAACCCTAAACCATAATCCCCAAATCCTAAACCATAAATCATAAACTTTAAAACCTAATCCATACCCCTAAACCCTAAACACTAAATCCTAAATCCCAAACCCTAAATCCTAAACCCTAAACCCTAAACCCTATACCCTAAACGCTAAACTCTAAACCCTAAACCATAACCCAAAACCCTATACCTTAAATCCCAAACCCCAAACTGAACCCCTAAACTCTAAATCCTAAACGTAAATCCTAGACCCTAAGCCTTAAATCCAAATTCTAAACCCTAAATCCTAAACTCTAATCCCTAAACCTTAAATCGTAAATTGTAAAGTATGAACCCTAATTTGTAACATTCAACCTTAAATGCTAAATGCTAAACCCTAAACACTAAATCAAAAACCCTAAATCCTAAACACTAAACCCAAAACCCTTGACCCTAAACCACAATTCCAAAAGTCTAAACCATAAACCCTAAACCCTAACCCTAAATGCTAAACCCTAAACCCTAACCCTAAATGCTAAACCCTAAACCCAAAACACTATACCCTAAACCTTAAACCCTAAACACTAAATCCTAAATCCTAAATATTAAAACCTAAACCCTAAACCCTAAATTCTTAACTCTAACCCTAAACCCTAAATCCTCAACTCTAAATACTAAACCATAAACATAAACCCTGAACCGTAAATCCACACCCTAAACAATAAAATCTAATCCCTAAATCCTAAACCGTAGCCCTAAACCATTAGTCCTACACCCTAAATCTAAACCCTAAACCCTAAACTCAAAACCATAAACGATAAACCACAAACCATAAACCCTAACCTTAAACCTTAAACCCTAAATCTAAACCCTAAACCCTAAACTCAAAACCCTAAACAAACCTTAAACCCTAAACCCTAAACCCTAAGCCTTAAACCCTAAAACCTAAACCATAAACCATAAACCGTAAACTGTAACCCTGTATCCTCAACCCAAAATCCTAAACCATAAACCCTAACCCTTAAATCCTAAATCCTAAACCCCTAAATCCCAAACTCTAAATCCTAAAACGTAAGCTCTAAACACTAAGCCCTAAACCGTAAATCCTAAACCCTAACCTCTAAACTCTAAACCCATAAACCCTAAATCATAGACCCTAAACCTTAAACTCTAAACACTAAATTTTAAACACTAAGCCCTTTCACCAAATACCTTAAACCCTAAACCCTAGACCCTAACCCTAAACCCTAAACCCTAAACCCTAACTCATAAACCCTAAACCCTAATCACTAGACCCTAAACCCTAAATTCTCTATCCTAAACCATAAATCCTAAAGCTTAAATCCTAAAACCTAAACCCAAATCACTAAACCTTAAAGCCTAAAGCCTGAACCCTAAATCCCAAACTCTAAACCCTAAACCCTAACCTTAAACCCAAAACCCTAAACCCTAAACTATAAACACTAAACCATAACCCTAAACCCTAAACCATAAAAACTAAACCCTAACCCTTAACCCTTAACCCCTAACCCCTAACCCCTAAATCCAAAACATACAACCTTAAAACTTAAATCCAAAACCCTAAACCCTAAACCTAAAACATTAAACTATAAACCCTAAATCATAAACTTTAAACCCTAAAGGCTAACCTTAAACCATACACAATAAACCCTAAACCCTAAACCCTAAACTCTAACCCCTAAACCTTAAACCTCTAAACCCAAACCCGTAAAACCTAAAACCTAAACTGTAAGCCCTAAACCCTAAACCCTTACCCAAAAACCCTTAACTCTAAACTCTAAACCCTATGCAATAAACCCTAAACCCTAAACCCTAAGCTCTAAATCCTATACCCTAACTTCCTAAACATTAAACCCTAAGCCTATCCTTAAACCCTAAACCCTAAACCTTAAACCCTAAAACCCTAACCCTAAACCATTAATCCTAAAGCCTAAACCCTAAAACCTAATCCCTAAACCCTACACCCTAAACACTAAACCCTAAACCCTAAACCGTAAACCTAAACCCAAAACCTTAAACCCTAACCCTACACCCTAAACCCTAAAACCTATACCATACACCCAAAATACTAAACCCTAGCCTCATAGCCTAAAACCTAAACCCTAAACAATAAATCCTAAACCCATAAACCCTACACCCTAAACCCTACACCCTAAACCCTAAACCCTACACCCTAAACCCTAAACTCTAAACCTCAAACCCTAAAACCCTCAATCATAAACCCTAAACTTTAAACCATAAACCCTAAACCCTAAATAAACCCTAAACCCTAAATCCTAAACACTTATCCCTAAACCTTAAACCATAAATTATTAACTTTAAGCCCTAATCCATCACCCTAAATACTAAACACTAAACCCTAAACCTTGAATCCTAAACCCTAAATCCTAAACCCTAAACCATAAACAATAAACACAACCTTAGACCGTAAACCCTAAACCTTAACACTAAACCCTAAAAAATAATCTCTAAACCCTAACCCTAAATCCTAAACCCTACACCTTAAACCATAAACCCTAAACCCAAAACACAAAATCCAAAACCCAAAACCCAAAACCCTAAACCCTAAACCCTACACCTTAAATCCTAAACACTAAATCCTAACACCTAAATCCCAAACCCTACACCCTAAATCTTCAACTCTAAACCCTAAACCTTAACCCTAAACTCTAAACCCTAAATGCTAAACCCTAAACCAAAATTCCTAATGTCTAAAACCTAAACCATAACCCTAAACCCTAAACCCTAAACCATAAACCTTAAATCATAAATCCTAAAACCTAATCCCTAAATCCTAAACCGTAGCCGTAATCATTAATCCTACACCCTAAATCTAAAAACTAAACCATAAACCCTAAATCCTAAACCACAAACCCAAACCCTATACATTAAATCCTAAATCCTATATTTTCAACCCTAAACCCTAAACCCCAAACCGTAACCCTATATCGTAAACCCTAAACCTTAAACCCTAAATCCTAAATCCTAAACCCTAAATCCTAACCCCTAAACCCTAATCCCAAAACCCAAAACCCTAAACCCTAAACTCTAAACCTCAAACCCTAACATTAACTCCTAAACACAAACCCATAAACCCTAAACCCAAAACCAAAAAACCTAAACCCTAACCCTAAACCGTAAATCCTAAATCCTAAACCCTAAACTCATAAACCCAAATCCTTAAAGCTAAACCGTAAACCCTAAACCTTAAACCCTTAACCAAAATCCCTAAACACTTAACCCTACACCTTAAACCTAGAACCCCAAACTCTAAAACCTAAAACCTAAACCCTAAAGCTAAACCCTAAACCCTAAACCCTAAACACTAAACCCTAAACCTAAACCGTAAACCCTAAACCCTAAACCATAAACCGGACAACCTAAATCTAAACCTAAACCGCAAACCCTAAACCCTAAATACTAAACTGAAAACCCTAAATCCTAAATCCTAAAATCAAATCCCTAAACCCTAAACACTAAACCATAAACCCTAAACCCTAAACCCTAAACCCTAAAAAAAAAAACCCTAAACCCTAAATCCTAAATCCTAAAATCAAATCCCTAAACCCTAAACACTAAACCCTAAACCTAAACCGTAAACCCTAAACCCTAAACCATAAACCGGACAACCTAAATCTAAACCTAAACCGCAAACCCTAAACCCTAAATACTAAACTGAAAACCCTAAATCCTAAATCCTAAAATCAAATCCCTAAACCCTAAACACTAAACCCTAAACCTAAACCGTAAACCCTAAACCCTAAACCATAAACCGGACAACCTAAATCTAAACCTAAACCGCAAACCCTAAACCCTAAATACTAAACTGAAAACCCTAAATCCTAAATCCTAAAATCAAATCCCTAAACCCTAAACACTAAACCATAAACCCTAAACCGTAAACCCTACACCCTAAACCCTAAACCTTAAACCCTAAACCATAAACCCTAAACCCTAAACCCTAAAAAAAAAAACCCTAAACCCTAAATCCTAAATCCTAAATCCTAAACCCTAAAACCTAAACCTTAAATGATAAAACGTACACTAAACCCTAAACCCTAAACCCTAAATTCCAAATTCTAACCCATAAATTCCAAACTCTAAACACTAAGCCCTAAACTCTAAACCCTAAACCCTAAACCGTAAACCGTAAACCGTAAACCATAAGTCCTAACCTCTAAAGCCTAAACCCTAGACCCTAAACCTTAAACTATAAATGCTAAATTTTAAACCCTAAACCCATTAACCTAAAGCACTAAATCATAAACCCAAAACCCTAAACCGAACTTCCTAAACCCTAAACCGTAAACTGTAAAGCCTAAATCCTAAACTAAAAACCCTAAACCCCAAATCCTAAACCCTAAACCCTAAGCCCTAAATCCTAAACCCTACGCCATAAAGCCTAAACCCTAAACCTAAACCGCAAACCCTAAACCCTAAATACTAAACTGAAAACCCTAAACTCTAAATCCTAAACTCAAATCCCTAAACCCTAAACCCTAAAACCTAAAACCTAAACTCTAAACCCTAAACTCTCAACCCTAACCACTAAACCATAAACCCAAAACCCTAAACTCTAAAACATAAATCCTAAACCCTAAACCCTAGCCCTAAACCGTAAACACTAAAGCCTAACCTCTAAATCCTAAACCCATAAACCCTAAACCCTATAACCTAAACCTTAAACTCTAATCCATAAATTTTAAACCCTAAATCCCTTAACCAAAAACCCTAAACCTTAAACCCTAAACCCTAAACCCCAAACCCTAAACCCTAAATCCCAAACTCTAAACCTAATATCCCAAACTCCAAACCCTAAACCATAAACCCTAAACCATAACCTCTAAACCCTAAACCCATAAACCCTAAACCCTAGACCTTAAACCTTAAACTCTAAACACAAAATTTTAAACCCTAAACCCCTTAACCAAATACCCTAAACCTTAAACCTTAAACCCTAACCCTAAACCCTAATCCCTAAACCCTAACCCTATATCGTAAGCCCTGAACCCTAACCCCCAACCCCCAACCCCTAACCCTTAAACCCTCAACTCTTAAACCCAAAATCCAAAACCCTAAACCTTAAACCCTAAACCCTAAACCCTAAATCCTAAATCCTCAACTCTAAACCATAAACCATAAATGCTAAACCCTAAACCCTAATTCATAAACACTAATCCAAAAACGCCAAAACCCTAAACCCAAAACTCTAAACCCTAAACCCTAAAATATAATCCCTAATCCCTGAACTTTTGCTCTAAACCATTAATCCTAAAACTGAAACCTCAACCCTAAACCCTAAACACTAAACTCAAAACCCTAAACCCTAAATCCTGACACTTAACCCTAAATCATAAACCCTAAACCATAAACCCAAAACCCTAACCCGACACCCTAAACCCAAATCCCTATATCCTAAACCCTAAACCGTAAACCCTAAACTCTAAATTCAAAATCCTAAACCCTAAACCATAAACCCTAAACCCTAAAGCCTAACCTTAAACTCTATATCATCAACCCTAAACCCTAGACCCTAAACCATAAACTATAAATACTAAATTTTAAACCCTAAACCCATTAACCAAAAATATTAAACCTGAAACCCAAAACCCAAACCTAAACCCTAAACCCTAAACCCTAAACCCAAAACCCTAAACCTTAATCCTAAACCAAAATTCCTAAACCCTAAACCTAAACTCTAAATCCTAAACCATAAACGGTAAAGCCTAAATCCTAAACAAAAAACCCTAAACCATAAAGCATAAAGCATAAACCGTAAACCCTAAACCTTAAACCCTAAATTCTAAAGCCTAAACCCTAAACCATAAATCCTACACCCTGACCCGTACAACCTCAACATAACCCTAAACCCTAAACCAAACCCGCAAACCCTAAACCCTAAATACTAAACTGAAAACCCTAAACACTAAATCCTAAACTCAAATCCCTGAACCCTCAACCCTAAACACTAAACCCTAAATCCTAAATCCTAAATCCTATACCCTAAACCCTAAACCCTAAACCATAAACCCAACACAATAAACCCAAAACCCTAAACCCTAAACCATAAATCCTAAACCCTAAACCATAAACCTTAAATGATAAACCCTAAACCCTTAACCCTAAACCCTAAACCCTAAATCCCAAACTCTAAATCCTAAAACGTAAGCTCTAAACACTAAGCCCTAAACCGTAAATCCTAAACCCTAACCTCTAAACTCTAAACCCATAAACCCTAAATCATAGACCCTAAACCTTAAACTCTAAACACTAAATTTTAAACACTAAGCCCTTTCACCAAATACCTTAAACCCTAAACCCTAGACCCTAACCCTAAACCCTAAACCTTAACCCTACACCGTAAACCCTAAACCCAAACCTTTAACCCTTAACCCCTAAACCCAAAACCTTTAAAACCCCTAAACCTTTAAAATCCTCAACTCTAAGCCCTAACCCCTAAATGCTAAACCCTAAACCCTAATTCCTGAACAATAATCCCTAAACCCTAACCCTAAACTTGAAACTCTAAACCCTAAACCCTAAAATCTAATCCATAAACCCTGAACTTTTCCTCTAAACCATTATTCCTAAACCAAAACCTAAACCCTAAACCCTAAACCCTAAACTTAAAACCCTAAACCCCAAATACTATACTGACACTTCACCCTAAACCCTAAATACTGACACTTCACCCTAAACCCTAAATACTGACACTTCACCTTAACTCAAAAACCCTTAACCCAAAACCATAAAACCGAAACTTTAACCCGACACCCTAACCCCTAACCCCTAAACCCTATATGCTAAAATCTAAACCGTAAACCCTAACCTCAAAACCCTAAACCATAAACCATAAATCATAAACCCTAAACCTTAAACCCTATATAATAAATCCTAAACCTAAACCCAAAACCCTAAACCCTAAACCTTAACCTCTAAACCTTAAATCCCTAAACCCAAACATCTAAAACCTAAAACCAAAACCTTAAACCCTTAACCAAAAATTCTAAACTCTAAACCCTAAACCCTAAACCCCAAACACTAAACCCCAAACACAAAATCCCAAACCCCAAACCCCAAACCTAAACCCTAAACCCAAGACCCAAAATCCTAAACCATAAACCATAAACCATAAACCCTAAAGCCTAATCTTAAACCATAAACCATAAACCCAAAACCTAAACTCTAAACTCTTAACCCTAACCCCTAAACCCTAACCTCTAAACCTTATACCCCTAAAACCGTAAACCTAAACCGTAAATCCTAAACCTTAAATAGTTAACCAAAAATCCTAAACTCTAAACTAAAACCCCTACATAACAAACTGTAAACCCTAAACCCTAAACCCTAAACCATAAACCCTAAACCGAAAACCGAAAACCCCAAACCCCAAACCTTATACCCCAAACCACAAACCTAGACCCTAAAGCCTAAATCCTAAACCTAAACCCTAAACCCTAAACCCTAAACCCTAGAACCTAAACCTTCAATCCAAACTCTAAACGCTAAACTCTAAACCATAAACCCTATCCCTAAACCTTAAACCCTAAACGCTAAACCTTAGCCCTAAACCATTAATCCTAAACCGTAAACCTAAACCCTAAAATGTAAACCCTAAACTCGAAATCCTAAACTCAAAACAAAAATACTAAACCTTAAACCCTAAACCCTAGCCCTAAACTATAAATCTGAAACCCTAAACTATAAACCCAAAACCCTAATCCCTAAACTAAAACCCTAAACCCTAACATCTAAACCTTAGATCCCTAAACCCAAACCCCTTAAACCTAAAACCCACACCGTAAACCTTACACCCTTAACCAAAAATCCTAAACTCTAAACTCTAAACACTACACAATAAATCGTAAATCCTAAACCCTAAACCTCAAACCCCAAAACCTAAACCTAAACCTAAAACCCTAAACTCCAAACCCTAAACCATAAATCCTAAACCCTAAACCCTAAATCCTAACCTTAAACCCTAAACCATAAACCCAAAACCTAAACCCTAAAGCCTAAACCCCAGCACCTAACCTTTAAACATTAAACACCTAAACCTAAACACTAAATCAAAAACCCTAAATCCTAAACACTAAACCCAAAACCCTTGACCCTAAACCCCAATTCCTAAAGTCTAAACCATAAACCCTAAACCCTAAACCCTAACCCTAAATGCTAAACCCTAAACCCTAACCATAAATGCTAAACCCTAAACCCAAAACACTATACCCTAAACCTTAAACCCTAAACACTAAATCCTAAACCCTAAATACTAAAACCTAAACCCTAAACCCTAAATTCTTAACTCTAAACCCTAAACCCTAAATCCTCAACTCTAAATACTAAACCATAAACATAAACCCTGAACCGTAAATCCACACCCTAAACAATAAAATCTAATCCCTAAATCCTAAACCGTAGCCCTAAACCATTAGTCCTAAACCCTAAATCTAAACCCTAAACCCTAAACTCAAAACCATAAACCCTAAACCACAAACCATAAACCCTAGCCTTAAACCTTAAACCCTAAACCTAAACCCTAAACCCTAAACTCAAAACCCTAAACCCTAAACCCTAACCTTAAACCCTAAGCCTTAAACCCTAAACCCTAAACCCTAAACCATAAACCATAAACTGTAACCCTGTATCCTCAACCCAAAATCCTAAACCATAAACCCGAACCCTTAAATCCTAAATACTAAACAATAAATCCTAAACCCGAAACCCTAATCTCGAAACCACAAACACTAGACCCTAAACCTTAAACCCAAACCCTAAATCCTAAACTGTAAACCCTAGACCCTAAACCCAAAACCCTAAACCCTAAACCCTAAACACTAGACCCTAAACCCTAAATCCTCTATCCTAAACCATAAATCCTAAAGCTTAAATCCTAAATCCTAAACCCAAATCACTAAACCTTAAAGCCTAAAGCCTGAACCCTAAATCCTAAACTTTAAACCCTAAACCCTAACCTTAAACCCTAAGCCCTAAACCCTAAACCCTAAACCCTAAACCCTAAACCCTAAACCCTAAACCCTAAACCCTAAACCCTAAACCCTAAACCCTAAACCCTAAACCCTAAACCCTAAACCCTAAACCCTAAACCCTAAACCCTAAACCCTAAACCCTAAACCCTAAACCCTAAACCCTAAACCCTAAACCCTAAACCCTAAACCCTAAACCCTAAACCCTAAACCCTAAACCCTAAACCCTAAACCCTAAACCCTAAACCCTAAACACTAGACCCTAAACCCTAAATCCTCTATCCTAAACCATAAATCCTAAAGCTTAAATCCTAAATCCTAAACCCAAATCACTAAACCTTAAAGCCTAAAGCCTGAACCCTAAATCCTAAACTTTAAACCCTAAACCCTAACCTTAAACCCGAAACCCTAAACCCTAAACTATAAACACTAAACCATAACCCTAAACCCTGAACCATAAAAACTAAACCCTAACCCTTAACCCCTAACCCCTAACCCCTAAATCCAAAACCTACAACCTTAAAACTTAAATCCAAAACCCTAAACCCTAAACCTAAAACATTAAACTATAAACCTTAAATCATAAACTTTAAACCCTAAAGGCTAACCTTAAACCATACACAATAAACCCTAACACCAAATCATTAAACCCTAAACCCTAGACCCTAACCCTAAACCCTAAACCCTAAACCCTAAACTCTAACCCCTAAACCTTAAACCTCTAAACCCAAACCCGTAAAACCTAAAACCTAAACTGTAAGCCCTAAACCCTAAACCCTTACCCAAAAACCCTTAACTCTAAACTCTAAACCCTACGCAATAAACCCTAAACCCTAAACCCTAATCTCTAAATCCTAAACCCTAAATTCCTAAACATTAAACCCTAAGCCTATCCTTAAACCCTAAACCGTAAATCCTAAACCCTAACCTCTAAACTTTAAACCCATAAACCCTAAATCATAGACCCTAAACCTTAAACTCTAAACCCTAAATTTTAAACCCTAAGCCCGTTCACCAAATACCTTAAACCCTAAACCCTAGACCCTAACCCTAAACCCTAAACCCTAAACCTTAACCCTACACCGTAAACCCTAAACCCAAACCTTTAACCCTTAACCCCTAAACCCAAAACCTTAAACCCTAAACCTTAAATCCTCAACTCTAAGCCCTAACCCCTAAATGCTAAACCCTAAACCCTAATTCCTAAACAATAATCCCTAAACCCTAACCCTAAACTCGAAACTCTAAACCCTACAATCCTAAACTCTAATCTCTTAATTCTAAACCTTACACAATAAACCCTAAACCCAAAACCCTAAACACTAAAACCTAAACCCTAAACCCTAAACCCTAAACTTAAAAACCTAAACCCCGACACTTCACCCTAAACCCTAAATACTGACACTTCACCCTAAACCCTAAATACTGACACTTCACCCTAAATCAAAAACCCCTAACCTCAAAACCCTAAACCCTAAACCATAAATCATAAACCCTAAACCTTAAACCCTAAATAATAAACCCTAAACCTAAACCCAAGACCCTAAACCCTAAACCTTAACCTCTAAACCTTAAATCCTTAAACCCAAACCTCTAAAACCTAAAACCAAAACCTTAAACCCTTAACCAAAAATTCTAAACTCTAAACCCTAAACCCTACACAATAAACCCTAAACCCCAAACACTAAACCTAAAACACAAAATCCCATACCCCAAACCCCAAACCTAAACCCTAAACCCAAAACCCAAAATCCTAAACCATAAACCATAAACCCTAAAGCCTAATCTTAAACCCTAAACCATAAACCCAAAACCTAAACTTTAAACTCTTAACCCTAACCCCTAAACCCTAACCTCTAAACCTTATACCCCTAAAACCGTAAACCTAAACCGTAAATCCTAAACCTTAAACAGTTAACCAAAAATCCTAAACTCTAAACTCAAACCCCTACATAATAAACTGTAAACCCTAAACCCTAAACCCTAAACCAAAAACCGAAAACCCCAAACCCCAAACCTTATACCCTAAACCACAAACCTAGACCCTAAAGCCTAAATCCTAAACCTAAACCCTAAACCCTAAACCATAAACCCTAGAACCTAAACCTTCAATCCAAACTATAAACGCTAAACTCTAAACCATAAACCCTATCCCTAAACCTTAAACCCTAAACGCTAAACCTTAGCCCTAAACCATTAATCCTAAAACCCCTAAAAATGTAAACCCTAAAACTCGAAATCCTAAACTCAAAACAAAAATACTAAACCTTAAACCCTAAACCCTAGCCCTAAACTATTAATCTGAAACCCTAAACTGTAAACCCAAAACCCTAATCCCTAAACTTAAACCCTAAACCCTAACATCTAAACCTTAGATCCCTAAACCCAAACCCCTTAAACCTAAAACCCACACCGTAAACCTTACACCCTTAACCAAAAATCCTAAACTCTAAACTCTAAACACTACACAATAAACCCTAAATCCTAAATCCTAAACCTCAAACCCCAAAACCTAAACCTAAACCTGAAACCCTAAACCATAAATCCTAAACCCTAAACCCTAAATCCTAACCTTAAACCCTAAACCATAAACCCAAAACTTAAACCCTAAAGCCTAAACCCCAGCACCTAACCTTTAAACATTAAACACCTAAACCTAAACCCCTAAAACCTAAAACCTAAACCCTAAACCTTAAACCCTTAACCAAAAAATCCTAAACTCTAATCTCTTAATTCTAAACCTTACACAATAAACCCTAAACCCAAAACCCTAAACACTAAATCTTAAACCCTAAACCCTAAACCCTAAACATTAAACCCCAAACCCCAAACCCTATACCCCAAACCCCAAACCCTAAACCTAAACACTAAACCCTAAATCCTAAACATAAACCCTAAACCCCAAACCATAAACCCTAGACCCTAAACCTTAAATCCAAACTCTAAAACCTAAACACTAAACCATAAACCCTAGGCCTAAACCTTAAACCCTAAACCCTATCCCTAAACTATTATTCCAAAACCTAAACCCTAAACTGTCAACCCTAATCCCAAAATCCTAAACTGAAAACCAAAACTCTAAACCCTAAACCCTTAACCATAAACCCTAAACTCTAAACCCTAAACACTAAACCCTAAATCCCAAACCCTAAATCCTAAACCCTAAACCCTAAACCCTAAACCCTAAACCTCACACCCCAAACCTTATACCCTATACTCCAAACCCCAAACCCCAAACCCTAAACCCAAACCATAAACCCTAAATCCTGAACCCCAAACCATAAAACCTACACCCTAAACTTTAAATCCAAACTCTAAACCCTAAACCCTAAATCCTAAATTCAAACCATAATCCCTAAAATCTAATCCATAAATCGTAAACTCTAAACCCTAATTCATAACCCTAAATCCTAAACCCTAAAATTTAAACCCTAAACCCTAAATCCAAAATCCAAAACACTAAATCTTAAATACTGAACCCAAAACTCTTGACCCTAAACCCTAAATCCTGAACTCTAAACCCGAATCCCTAATCCTTAAACCTAAAACCTAAACTCGAAACTATAATCCCTAAACACTAAATTTAAATCCTAAACCCTAAACCTTAAACCCTAAACCTAAAACATTAATCCCTAAACCCTAAACATTAAACCGTAAACACTAAATCCTAAAGCCTAAACCCTAAACACTAAAACTCTAAACCCTAAACCCTAAAACCTAATCCCTAAACCCTAAATCTAAACCCTAAACCTAAAACCTTAAACCCTAAACCCTAAACCCTAAACTCAAAACCCTAAACCCTAAACCCTGAAGTCTAAACCCTAAATAATAACCCTAAACCCTAAATCATAACCCTGAACCATTAATCCTAAACCGTAAACCTGAACTGTAAATCCTAAACCCTAAACCATAAACCCTAAACCCTAATCCCAAAAACCAAAACACTAGACCATAAACCTTAAACCATAACCCTAAATCCTAAACCTAAACTCTAACCCTAAACCCTAAACCCTAAATCCTAAACCCTAAATGCTACACCCTAAACTCTAAACCCTAAACCCAAAATCCTAGACCCTAAACCCTAAATCGTAACCCTAAACCCAAAACCCAAAGCCCAAAACTATAAACTGAAAACATAAACTGAAATCCCTAACCCCTAAACCCAAATCCCTAAACCAAAACCATAAACCCTATATCCTAAACTATAAATCCTAAAGCTTCAACCCTAAACCCTAATCTCGAAACCCTAAATCGTAAATCCTAAGCTCTTAACCTTAAACCCTAAACCCTAAACCTTAAACTATAAACCCTAAACCCTAAACCTTAAACCCTAGACCTTAAACCCATAAACCTAAACCCTAAACCTACAACACTAAAACCTTAATTGTAAACCCTAAATCCTAAACTATAAACCCTAAACCCTAACCATAAACCCTAAACTCTAAACCCCAAATCCTAAATCCTACACCTTAAATCCTAAATGCTAAACCCTAAACCCTAATCCCCAAACCTAAAGTCTAAACCCTAATTTCCAAAACACTAAACCCAAAGCTTATCCCTAAACCGTAGACCCTAAACCATTAAATCTAAAGCCTAAAGCCTAAAATCTTCACCTTAAACCCTAACCCCTAAACCCTAAACCTAACCTCTAACCCCTAAACCCTAAACCCTAAACCCTAAACCATTAATCTAAACCCTAAACCCTAAACCCTAAACCCTAAACCCTAAACCCTAAACCCTAAACCCTAAACCCTAAACCCTAATACCTAAACACTAAGCCCTAAACCCATAAACCATAAACCCTAGCCCTTAGACCCTAAGCCATAAACTCTAAACCCTAAACCCCTTAACCATAAACCCTCAACCTTAAACCATAAACCTTATATCCTAAACCCTTAACTCTACCTTCAACAAAAACCCTAAAATCTAAACCTTAAATCCTAAACCGTAAACTCTAAATTCTAAACCCTAAACCATAATTCCTAAACCTAAACACTAAAACTAAACCCTAAACCCCTAATCCGTAAACCTAAACCCTAAACCCCTAATTTCCTAAATAGTAAACCCTTAGTCTATCCCTAAACCCTAAACCCTAAACCTAAATCCTAAACACTAAACCCTAACCATAAACCATTAATCCCCAAGCCTAAACCCTAAAACCTAAAACCTAAATCCTAAAACATAAAACCTAAACCCTAAACCCTATACCCTATACCCTAAGCCCTAAACCCTAAACCTAAACTATAAGCCCTAATTTCCTAAACACTAAACCCTAAGACTATCCCTAAATCCTAAATCCTAAAACCTAAACCCTAACCCTAAACCATTAATCCTTAAACCTAACCCTAAACCCTAATTTCCTAAACACTAAACCCTAAGCCTATCCCTAAACCCTAAATCCTAAATCCTAAACCCTAACCCTAAACCATTAATCCTAAAGCCTAAACCATAAACCCTAAGCCTTAAGCCTATCCCTAAAACCTACACCCTAAACATTAACCATAAACCCTAAAGCCTAAACCTTAAATCCTACAAACCCAAACCCTAAACCCTAGAACATAAACCCAAATCCCTATACCCTAAACCCTAAACCATAAACCCTAAATCCTCAACTCTAAACCCTAAACCCTATATCCTAAATGCTAAACCCTAAACCCTAATTCCTAAATTCTAATCCTTAAACCCTAAATCGAAACCCAAAACTCGAAACCCTAAACCCTAAAATCTAATCCCTAAACCTTAAGCCATAGCCCTAACCCAATAATCCTAAACCCTAAACTAATTTCTCACTCTCAAAACGCGCTCAAGACAGCCAAAAAAAATGGCTACATTTCCAAAATCTGCCAGCACTGCCGGAACGGCGCGTGAGCCGCCGGCAGAGCTCCCCAGGCCACCGGATAAAGTGCAATCGGAGCGCCTGAATGCTACCGACAAAACCCACCCAGCCACTCTCTCTAATTCATCCCACAACTCCATGAATTTGCAAAACACAGACGCGATCAACACAACGATTTTGGTCAAAGAGTTGGAAGGGACACGTAATATTATTCCCCCAAGCGATTCTGTATTGATTCGTGAAAAAGAGATTGGATATATGGAATCTCCTAGTCTCGATCTACATCATAGTAAAAACCTAATTGATTTCACTGTCCCAATCGACGAGAATAGAGAGGCAATCTGAGCGAAAGACGCGAACGAATCTCCAGTGCTGCACCTTCAATTTAGAGATATTTCCATTCAAATTCGTGTTGATTCAACCACTGGGGATTACTCCCCACATGATGAGTTCATCTCACAAAAATTTCAAGCAAAATGGATGGCGGAATCACCGACGGGAAAGAATCCGGCGAACTTCGAACCCAGGTCACCGGAGTTTATGAAAAATCTGGGAAAGGAATTGTTTCCCCACCTTTGGACATCCATCTTACAGACATATCAAGAAATTTGGAAGGAGGAAATACCAACAACAATCAATCAATCCATCCGGATGAAGTTGCAATGAATTTAAGCAAAGGAACTAGTAGGAAGGCTCAGAATAATTCCTTCCCTGTTCCAGCTGAAAGAACCAATGACCAACTGAGTGCAATTCATACCTCAGGGACACCTACAACACATGAAGAAGCAGCTCAAATGCAGGAAATGTCAATGAATATATAACAAGCCAATGTTCAGGGCAAGAGGAACCAAATTACAGAAAGCTCAACTGCAGAAGCTCATTCATCGAACTTCTCCTTTGGATTTAGAGGTAACTCAATGAACAGAATTCCTAATGCTAATCCTTCTGTAATGCAGGACACTAATCAGGGCATGACAATGGAGATAGTCGAACTGGATCAGCAGCAAAAGAATGTACAAACAAGTAAAGGTAAAGAGGTGCAGACAGGACACAAAGACAAAGAAGGGTAAAAAAATCAGAATGAGGATGCAAATCAACAGGGAGGGACTAGTCAAACTCAACAGGACAACATTAAAGCTACCATGGAATATCAGAACAACTTTCCTAGGATCTCCAACAACTTTGCTAGGTATGATCTTAATCTTCAAAAGAGTAAGAATGTAGATAACCAGATGAGCAATAATGTAGACCAGGGTAGTACAAAAAATTTGAACAATCAGCAGCCAACTCGAGCCCAGAATTCTAAACAGGGTGCTATTCCTGAACCTGCTCCTTTCACTATTGTGCAATCCTTTGCTGCTCCTTTAAGATACAACCAATCCAAAAATGAAACTCCTATTGTGTTGAATAGTCCCGTACACACCACAAGATAGGGACTACCTGTTGTACTTCTGGACGAGGATGACTACAATATCAAATTGGTTGAAAGTTTTAAACACACACTTGTGGGCAAATTCACCAACACCATGCCCAAAATGGAATTGATCCGAAAAAGCTTCACTTTGCAAACTCAATTAACTGGAGGGGTGAAAATAACTCATTTTAATTCTAGACATGTGTAAATTGATCTTGATAATGAGTTTGACTATGCTACGGTTTGGACTAAACAAATAATGAATATTGAAGGTCAATTAATGAGAATTCAAACTTGGACCCCTGCTTTCACACCTGAAAAAGAAACCCCTATAGTCCCTATTTGGGTGGCACTTCCTGAACTGCCATGGCATTGTTACAATAAGGTCCTATTAACAACCATTCTGAGCTCTATTGGCAAGGTATTATACCTTGATTCACCATCCTCCCAGAAAACTAGAGGCAGCATGGCTAGAGTGAAGATTGAGATTGACCTTACCAAGGAAAGACTTCCCCATGTCTGGCTGGGATTCAAGAACTCTGATCCCAACAAAGGGAGGTGGCAAAAAATTCAATATGAAGGTATTCCCGACTTCTGTCATTACTGTAAACACCAAGGGCATTTGGATAATGTCTATACTATCAAGAGAAGAGATGAGGAGCTCCAAAAAAGGAAAGAAATGGAGGCTGAAAAGAAGAGCAAGACTAAGGGGGAACAAGAGAAAGGAGGCAATAAAAATTAGGTACAAGACAATGGTAAATCAGCTGCACAGGATCCACAGCAATCTGAGCAAAGAGGAGACTACAGACCTGGAGAAAATATAAGACAACCTCAAGGAAAAACTCACACTAAAGCCCAACAGCACATTCACACTACTCAGGTCCAGACCCACCAAGAGCAGGAGGTTGATGATCAAGAAGAGAACTGGCAGATCCAAAGAAAGAAGCAGAACAAAAATCAGGACCAATCTTATCCCAAGACTGCCTGGAAACCTGTCTCACCACAACAAAAAGGAGCCAAGGACAGCAAGCAACAAGAGACACAACCATCATGTATATTTCCTACAATTCTTACTCATAATAACTATATTAACCTTGAAATGCAGGAACTACAAGCTATAGATAATGAGGAGGAAAGAAACAGCAATAAGACAGCAGGACAAAGAAGTCATCCAATGCAAGGATCAAATAAGGATCCATCTCTAATAAATCTTCACAATAACACAACAAGAAAGCAGGTTGTAACCACTGAAATCCAAAACACCCCAGGTATTGACTCTTTAATCCCACCCCCTAATCCCCATCATACTATTGATATTAATGTTGCTGAGGAAGCTGCTGGAGGTATGGAAGGGAGGGTACAGGAGACACACACTAACTTGCAGGAAGGGGTATCCAAAGGGGGAAGGGAATTGACTCATGCTCTGCATGAGGTTGAAACCTCTGACCATAGGATTGACTCTAGAGCCCCTGCTACCCCTATCTCAACTCAAAGGAAAGCTGATCAACATGCAATTCAGGAAAGGAAAGAGATGACTACTGAAACAGAACAACAGAGAGACAGAACCAACAATAAATCAGGAGAAAAGCTGAGCAAAAAGAAAAGAGATGCCATGAAAAAGAGGCAAGAAAAAAGTGGTGAACTAGAACAGGTTTTAACAGAAAAAGGTCAGCAGCTAGAGAAACAGATAGAAACCAAAGTCAAGAAGGGGAGACCCATACAAGATGATTATGGAGCTTTGAACTCAGAAGATGAACTAGATCTTGATAATCAATCCATAGATGAGTATCATGAAGACGAAGAAGAAACTAGCAATCATCTAATTCAAGCTTTTGGCTCAACCTTTAACACTGAATGGTCAGAAGAGGTACACTCACTGAGCAACAAGGCTTGTCTCCCAGAGGGAGGAAGCAAAATAGAAACACCAAACAGCCGGCTACCACCAGTATCTCTTCCACTGCTTGCAGGCCCATCACAAGGTCCAAATCTAAAGGTTTTTAATAATTAAGGCCCTCTGTTGGAATGCTAGGAGTATCAATACCCAAGGTTCTCTGGAGAGACTTCAAACACTCAAGAAAATACATCAGTTAAATATGATTGCAGTACTTGAGCCGTTTGCAGACAACTCCCAACTCAACACTGTGAGAGTTCATCTTCAAATGGAACATGCAGTTAGTAATTCTAATGGAAAAATTTGGTTTTTTTGGTCTAATGCGATCAGTAGTAATACTCATGAAAATAGTGAGCAACATATTATAGGAGACTTCAAGCACTCTGATCTTACTAAGGGGTTCATGGCGTCCTTCATTTATGCTAAGTGTAAGGAATATATGAGAAGACCTTTGTGGGACAGTCTACTGCAGTATGCTAGCCTGGACATACCTTGGTGTACCATTGGAGACTTTAATGTTATCACTAATATAGAGGAAAAGTTTGGGGGAATGCCTTACAACATGAATAAGAGCTTTGAGTTCATCGGGCTGATTGAAGCTTGTGGCCTAACTGATCTAGGCTTTACAGGTATACCTTTCACTTGGTGCAACCAAAGGACTACACAGGCTAGAGATTGGAAGAGGTTGGACAGGTCCATGGTCAATGAAAAATGGCTAGAGATCATGCCACAAACTACTATTGAACATCTATCCTCAGTTGGATCTGATCACAACCCTCTTTTGATGGAAATGGTTAGGAAAAATGAGAATCACATCAAGTATTTCAAGTTCCTTCATTGCTGGGTGGATAATGCTAATTTTATGGAGACGGTTCGAAAGTGTTGGGAGAGGGAGGTCACAGGTAATCCTATGTGGCAACTTCACCAGAAAATGAAGAGGCTAACACACACTCTTAGCAGTTGGTCAAAGAATGAATATGGAGATATTTATGCCAAAGTGAAAGATTTTGAAGAAACTATCAAGAAGGCTGAGGAGGAACTTCTTACACATAATACTGAAGCACTGAGACAACAACTACATCTCATGAATGCCAATTATATTAGATATTTGAAGTTGGAGGAATCCATTCTTAAACAAAATACACAACTCCAATGGTTTAAGGAAGGGGATACCAACACCAAGTATTTCGAAGAAGAAGACTTTTTATACATAAGATCTGTACAGGGAATGATGTGTGGGTTTAAGGGGATGAGCAGATTGCACAAGCAGCCTGTGATTACTTCCAAGAAATGTTTACTGGTCACAATCGCAGAATAGATGAAAGAATTCTTCAATATTTGCCTACTATAGTCACGCCTGAACAGAACCAGAAAATGCAGGAAATGCCTACTTTGGAGGAACTAAAGCAGGTGGTGTTTGCCATGAATCCAAATTCAGCACCTGGTCCTGATGGTATTGGTGGCAAATTTTACCAAGCATGCTGGAACATCATTAAAGAGGATCTGTTAGCTGCTGTACAACACTTCTTTTGTGGTCACATTATGCCCAAGTTTATGTCACACGCATGCTTGGTTCTGCTTCCCAAAAAGGAACAGCCTAACAATTTTTCTGACCTCAGGCCTATTAGTCTCAGTAACTTCTCAAATAAGATCAACTCTAAACTTCTAAGCATAAGGCTAGCTGATATCATTCCTCTGCTCATATCAGACAATCAATCCGGATTTGTGTGAGGGAAAAGCATCACAGAAAGTATTATGCTTGCACAAGAGATCACTCATGACATCAAGAAGCCTAAATAAGGAGACAATTTGGTAATCAAACTAGACATGACCAAAGCCTATGACAGAGTGTCTTGGTCCTTCGATTGCTTGATACTAAGGAGATTGGGTTTTGGGTAGATCTTCATTGACCTAGTGTGGAGAACCATGAGTAAAAATTGGTACTCAATCATTATTAATGGCCATAGACATTGAAATGACCCAAAAAGTTCTTAAAAATGTGCTT
>NW_006239081.1:1400562-1406353 GCF_000226075.1 Solanum tuberosum | reverse complement strand
ATGAATTCTATTTTTATTAAATATAATGTAAATATCATACTATTTTGTACCATTATTATCTATTTAATATAACTCATTGTAAACCGTTATATAAAAAACTATCAACCATAATGCCCCAAAAATGGGAAATATATTATATATATTAATATTTGTATATACAAAATATTGTTTTCCTTTTTTAATGCGTTAAAAATGAGAGTGTTTATATAATTATTTATAATAAATTGAAGTAGATATAATTGTATGAAATAGTGACATTTGCGTCATAATTCATAAAAAATTAATTTAATTTCAGTGTAACATGTTTCAAATGGAACTTAAAAAAACTGAAAAAATTGAAAAACTTGATTTTATTGATTCGTTGTGGTTTGACAGTGAAAAAAAAAACTAATCAATCAAATGTATATATACATATCAAATAAACAATTTTTTAGCTTAGTTGATTAACTATCTAGACATTCATTTCATAGATGAAAAATTTTATTTTTATTTTGCAATTTCCTCCCATATTTTTTTCTTGTATTCTTAAAATATATAATTTAAAAAAATAATCAACGTGGTATTTATCAAATGGAGAACATATATAAATATAAAGATATAAAAAAATTGGATAAATAAAATTAACACATTGAAAAAACTGATTAAAAAATTAGACAAAGAATTAGAAAAATAAAAAATAAAAAATAAAAAGGTGAAAGGAAAGAAATTACAAAAAGAGGGGGTGACAGGAGAGAGATATAACAATATAGAATGAGAAGGATAGGAGTAATTGGACCCATGTATTTCTTAATTCAAAAATAATGCCTCACATACCAAGTCATATTTGTGCGGTTGTGCCTCTCCCACCATAAATTTTTTCCAAAACATATATTGAAAACACATGATAAATGAAAATCAGAAAACACATGAGATGAGGAAAAGTAAATGGGCCTAAATGAAAGTCTAACATTTCGACTGAGAGATAAGTAATGGCTGGGTTAAATTGTCCAATAATTAAAAGTACAATTATAAAATAAGCAAGTACTGATTTATAACATCTTTTATGTAATTTTAATAATAATAATATATATTATTTCATTTGTTCCAATTCATATGGCAATGATAAAATTTTAAGAGTCAACTAAATATTTTTTTTTAAAAAAAAGGTTGTACCTCTAATATATTTTGTAGTTAAAATATAATAAATATAGTAGTTAAATTTCAAGAAGTATAAAAGGTTGAACAAAAGAATTAGATACAAAACATATATTGAAAACACATGATAAATGAAAATCAGAAAACACATGAGATGAGGAAAAGTAAATGTGCCTAAATGAAAGTCTAACATTTCTGCTGAGAGATAAGTAATGGCTGGGATAAATTGTCCAATAACATAATTAAAGGTACAATTATAAAATAAGCAAGTACTGATTTATGATATCTTTTATGTAATTTTAATAATAATAATATATATTATTTCATTTGTTTCAATTCATACGACAATGATAAAATTTTAACAGTCAACTAAATATTATTAATTTTTAAAAAAGGTTGTACCTCTAATATATTTTGTAGTTAAAATATAATAAATATAGTAGTTAAATTTCAAGAAGTATAAAGGGTTGAACAAAAAAATTAGATACAAAACATATATTAAAAACACATGATAAATGAAAATCAGAAAACACATGAGATGAGGAAAAGTAAATGTGCCTAAATAAAAGTCTAACATTTCGGCTGAGAGATAAGTAATGGCTGGGTTAAATTGTCCAATAATTAAAGGTATAATTATAAAATAAGCAAGTACAACATTATTTAAGCATAAACATTGTGCAAAAATCAAAAATACCCTTGGCAAGGAAGCACACATGTCGTCCAACACTTGTGTGCTTCCTAGTCTCTTATATATATATAGTAGTAATAATAGTAAATCCTAATGAATTGTTTATATATATAAATTTATATTATACATTGAATTTAGATAAATTCACTATTTGAATGTGACATCCTACTGATTGCATTTGCATGCATGTGCCTTTCTCTTATTGACATATTTTTGTTTGTCCGAATAGGGTAAAGAGTTTTGATCGATTTTTTACTATTTAAAAAAAGAAGTAAATAAAACATGAAAATAATTTATAAAAGAAAAAAGTACAAAAATAGTCCCTGGTGTCTAGAATATGTTTAAAATGATCATGTAAATATAATTTTGAATAGTTTTGTCTATTATATTTATCAAAGTAAATGTTTTTTTATACTAATAAATCCTAATAGTTAGATTTAACGAGAATTACCATAAACTTAACAAGAGCTCATATTTGGATGTACATTTCTTATATCCTTTTATTTACTATTTTAGTTTATTTATATTACAATTTTTTTCTATTTTTGATTTTATTACATTTCTAAAATTTGACGTACTATAATTGTTTAATGAGTCTGTCAAAAATTTAATTTTAATCTATCATTTTTTATTTGGACCAAATAAATACTCTAAAATAGAGAAAAACTTAGTTAAATAGCTTATCTACACCAGATTCATTCGATTCAAAATTTCTAACCAATAACCCATAAACAATCGAGATAGATAGTATCGCAATTCGCATGACCTCTAAATCAAGTATCCGAACTAGCCCAACCCAACTCGATTGAACCCGGTAACCAACTCCGGGTCTAAAACCGGCTGAGTTGTATCATATTAAACATCTCATCTAAACAATTTTAAGAAATTGCATCTATTTAATTTCCCTAATAGAGGATTTGATGGGGTGGGAGTTTGTGGGAGGGTGGGGTGTCACCACTCACATTGATTAGTACGTTATTTCAATTACTTTATGATTATTATTTTTATAAGATTTCTTAATGGAAACATTATATGATCTTTTTTTTTGTTTTTCGGCTAGTATTTGGTATCTATATCGAAATTTGACTAAATTTGGATTCACATCGAAATAGATAAAACTCTCTCTAATAAAGATGATTCCGTCTCAAGAAGACTCGAACTCAAGACCTCTGATTAAAAATGAAGGAATACTTACCAGTTACACGTGGATAACACTTTGTTTATTTTATTCTAAGAAGCCAAAGCTAGGTGTCAAATCCTAATAACTGGACATTTCTATAATTTAGTTTGGTGGTACTAATTGTCGTCTGATGATTAGTTAATATATTAAAGATTGAAAAAAAATTCATTTGTTAGAAAAATCTATAATTTAATTGGGTCAAATTTAATGTTCTTGTCCATTTGAAACTACTCAGTTTGTGTTGCGTGACATTTATTCGTCATACAAAAATCAAACTTCAGATATATAAACTATAGTATTAATTTACATATAAAAGAAATATATAGAAGTACATAGTTTTGTTTGTTGGGTTCTTGAAATGTGAAGGGATAAGGAGTGCATGTGATAAAGAACACATGGTGTCAGTGGCGTAGCCAAGAATTTTACAAAGGGTGTCCAGGCATTGAGTAAGTAATTATTCTTTTTTTACAAATGAGTGCATCAAATTTTTTAAAATCAAAATGTATAATACTTAGCTCTAATGAGTTCATATTTAATTTAATATGAAGCGAATGAACGACGCAAAAAAAGAGAAAGAGGGAAGAAAGTTTATCCTAGAAAGAAAGAAACGACTGTTAGGCTTTCATATTATAATAGTATCTGGCGACAACGATAATAACAATGAGATACAAAGAAGGTAGAGCAAAATCAAACGAGATTTAAAAAAAATAAAAAATAGTGGAATATTTTTGCCTTTTGATTTTGGTAGAGTTGTAATTTTTTTGTAAGTTTTACCTACAAAATTTAATGTAAAGTCAAAAAGATACCCTGGGTAAGAATTTAATTTGCTATTGATACTTTTTTTTAAAAAAAAAAAGTTTACAAGAAAATCAAATCTCTTGGTCACTTACTAATTGCATAAAAGAAAATAATTATGATCTCTTACGTGAAAAAATAAAAATATCATATAACAAGATCATAAAAATAGGTAAGAATTGTTAATAAATAATATCAAATTTCATAGAAAACTTGAGTGAGTGACGTGCAAGTTAGTATTGCTCTCTTAAAAAAATGAGAGAAGTAAAAAAATCAACTATAGGGAATCGATCCTGCAAACTCGCACACGGGCAGACAAATTTCGCTGAGTGATTTCAATCACTAAGCTACACCACAATCTTGATTTCAGAGTGTCCAAAATATTAAATATACTCTTATTACATAGAATTTTACTTATATATACCGTGTAATTGGACACCCTCGACACACTGTAGCTTCTCCCCTGCATGGTGTATATGGGCAATTATCAAACTCTCATTTTCAAATTATTTACTCAAACAATTTTTTTTATTTTTTTTTTAGAAAGCACGCAAAACACAGGTGGGCTTGCGCCTTGCGGCGGAAACCCTGATTTAGACGCCGTTAAAATTTGTTGCCCTTTTGGTTTGATAAATAATTTAGTTGCCCTTTTGGAATTTTCGAAAATTTTTGTTGTCATTTTGGTTCCGGACTCGACTTTTGGTGATGATAAAGAGCCATACATTTTCTCTTGCGTGAGATTCTTGTTTTCTCATGTTATTTTAAAGTTTCGATTCGTTTGACAGTATATTTTAAAGATAAAACTTAAAAATTGGAAAAAATTGATTTGTTTAGAAATGCATTTTACATTTTAAAAATAAAATTTTGCAAATGGGGACCCCAAAAATGTAAAAAACATTTTTGGGGCACTTGTAAATATTTGAAAAGAAAATATTCAAATTTCATAATCATACAGATAATTGAATATAAATTTCAAAATCTATGGACAACGCTAGCTTAGTGTATTTTACATCTTCATTTGAAAGATCAGAAGATTATTTTAGTATGTATTTGATACGGTGGAAGTTTTCCAGAAAAGTAAGTCAAACTCTTACTTGTTTTTTTGTATTTGTTATGAAAATAGAAAATATTGTACTAAAAACATTTATATAATTTAGACAACTATTATTATAGAGCCGGGGGGGTGGGAGTAGAGATGGTATGGGGATGGAGCCTACAATTGTAGGTGAAGATAAGATATTTTGAAGGGTGTTAAGAACACAATTAATATACAGAAAGCAAAGAAAAAAAATACATTTCACGACCAAAGAAAAAAAAAACTTTTTTTAAAGTAGAAATAATGGACTTTCCAAAAAGTAAAAATGAAACATCATTTGTACAATTATTTACATATTTTCGCTGAAAAAGTTATTTTTTTCGTTTTAAAAGATTTTTTATTTTTTAAAAAAATATTCAATTTTTTGAACCATTAAAAAAATTCTATATCAACACACCCTTCAAGAAACATGTTGAGCCAGAGGGTCATTTTGAAAAATGTGGTGTACCGAACATATATTTATGATTAATCACAGAAATTACATACAACTACAAGACAAGGATATATATATAAAATTATTTACATGCATTATTTGCCCACATAAATTAATTCGTATCGATCGATTAATTTGGTTAAGTTTATAAGTTGGTCAATATATTTAATAAAATTCAAAATATTTATAAGTTACGTGGTTATAAATCAAATTAACTAAAGACGGAATAACCTAGGCGTCCCTTATACTTGACTCGAATTGTCAACTGGACCCTTCTACTCACGATTTTGCCAATTGAACACTTAAACTCAATGAAACACAATCTTTTAAACCCTTTTGACTTCGCGTGCACTTCAAACACAATGAAAATGACCTATCATGATCCACATCAGACTTTTAGTGACACGTCTCTTATTTTTACTTTATTTTAAGAAATTTAATTTTTTTTCTTTTCACTTATTTTTT
>NW_006239081.1:1395557-1400343 GCF_000226075.1 Solanum tuberosum | reverse complement strand
ACTTAATTTTACAAAGACATACAATAATCATTCGTCACTCTCCAAAATAATCAGATCTCTATCAACTAGCCGCCTGTAAATTGCCCCTCCCCATTCTCCCAATAGCTTCTCTTTATATATTTTTATCTCACAAAGACCGAAATAACTACTTCTAAAAAAGGATTTCTGAAATACTTTTTGCAAACATATATTAAAGATTATAAAAATGGGGACAGGGAGCAAGACAGAAAAATGGGGACTAGGTGGCCGTGGGGGAAGAACGATAGCGGTGTTGGGCAGGAAAGAAAAGAAAATGGGGAAAAGGATATTTGTCTTTTTTTAAAAAAAAATTAGTTTGAGTCTCAAATTTTCCTGTTTACGCTTCTTTTAACGCGCCTTTTAATGCGTGAGATCACACGTTTGCTCCACCTCGACTATTAAGTTGCCACATAGGATTGATCAACGGTAGAGTTTAAAATATTATGTTTCATTGAGTTTAAGTGTTCAATTGGCAAAGTCATAAGTAGAAGGGTGTAGTTGACAATCTGAGCCAAGTATAAGGGTCTTACAAGTCATTCCGCCTTAACTAAAAACAACAACTTGCTTATAACTATTTTATTTTACTATTCTATGTTTTTTCAACGTCTTTTTCTAATTCTTAAAATACTTTATATAGCATAAAACGTGAAACTCCATCTTCACGTCCTTATTCATTCTTTCTCATTTTCTTGGTAAAGATATTTTTAAATTTATAATTATATTTTATCATTTTAACAATGGGAAAGGAATAAAATTACCTTTTAACTATTTGACGAGAAACTTTTGCCCTTTAGTATAAAATGATAATTTTAAGTTATCATCGCGATAAAAGTGGGTATTTATGCACTTAATGGACTAATCCATCATTAGTTTCTTTTTAATTCTAATTAAATATTATAGTTTGTAGCCGATTCAAATATCAAATTAAATTCAATTGGACTCCTAATTATCAATGGAGGACATAATGTTCCTCGTCCAATAGTAAATGGACTAACACATCATTAGTTCCTCTTAATTTCGATCCAATCTTATGGTTCACGATCAATTCAAACCCCCAAAATTTAAAATCCAATTAAAATTCTTAATTTTCAATAGAGGGCAAAAGATTTCCTCGTTGAATATCAAAAGGATAATTTTGACCCTCTGTCGATTTAACAAAAAAAGGGGCTTGTCGATATTATTTTACAATCAAATACATTAACAATGTTATATTATCAGTTTTAGAGATCTTTCTTGAGGTTTAACTTCGTATTCATAACACTACCTCCTTTTGTAATTTAAGTATCACACTTCTCTCCCATATCATTTTTTCTCTTTATAAAACAATTCTATTAATATATTTATTTTAAATATAAAAAATAAAAATAATGATGAACTTTCCTTTATATATACTTTTTTTATTTGACAAATAAATGTAAATTCATTAGCTGGAAATATTGTCGTGTTACACGTTTTGTTCCTGTGGAGCCAGTGAATATTTTTCCTGATGAAAAATCTGAAATGGGGGATGATATCTCAAAATGAAAATTTTAATTAATTTGAAATTTTAAGAAAAAAATTTATACTTTTTTTTAAAAGAAATTAATTGTAAGTGCAAACAAGAAAAAATAATGGGTTCTTTCTTGATTTTATAAATTAACCAGTAATTTATATTTACTATTTATAGCAATGTGAACAATTAATATAAATGAAGTGAGTATTTTATTTAAATGGGACCGAAGAGAAGATACCTTAGTGAGCAACGATCTAAATTTGAACTTCTCTACCTACTTTTTCGATCGAATTCGTCGTATGAAATTTGTCTAATATATATATATATATATATATATATAAACTTATATTGGTTTCGTGTTGTTTCATAATCACATACTAACAGTTTGAAGAATAAATTTTACATTATTATATGTATAAAAATTAAAAAGGTATGATACAATAACAATCCAAACAATCATTATATTTATAAAGAAAAAATAATGGTACGTTATGATACCATAAAATATAACAAATAACAATTAGAGGCGTACGTATTTAGGATCTCGTTACAATGAATATAATATTATGTTTTTGAGAAGATATACAATACAAAAAATTTAAATCGCATGTTCAAACAAAACTATAACTTCATCTCATGATTTCATATTATGATTTCATATCATATCATAATTTCATATTACATGACCAAACAAGCCCTATGATATCGAAGGTATTGGAATCGATTGAATGCATTGATTGTATATAATATCATCCAATACTACTAATTTTAATACATACATTTGGCTAATTATAGTAAAAATTACAATACTAAAAATAGTTGAGAAATTTCCAATATGATAGACTTGTAATTTTTTGAAAGATTGATGCAATAAAAAAAATAGTTTAAAACGTCAAAAATGCTACCCAATAATCACTTAGAAGAGAGGTGTCGCCCAATTTTTTTTTTAAAAGAACAAAATAGATGTAAGATTCAAATTTCTAACATCACTTAGAAAGACATCTACGCCCAATAATGATTGCATTATATCATACTTTATGTGTGTTCACCGGTTATTTTTCAATATAACACTACTATATATATGATCTCGGAAGAGGAACATAGATTTACTTGTAATCCCCTTGATACGCCCGTGATAACAACCATCCAACATGTTGTACTAAAATATTAATAATTTAAAGATTGATTTTATTGCTTTAAATAGCCTAACAAGTTCATTGAAGTATTCCCAAGAACCAACAAAAACACTAATTAATTAAGCTTTTCTTCACCATGGAGAAACAAACAAATGGAAAAGCAAGAACAAATGATGAAGAAAAAAATCAAGAATCTCATGAAGCACAAGCAAATATGTGGAAGTTTGTGTTTGGTTTCACAGAAATGGCTGTGATTAAATGTGCCATTGAGTTAGGAATTGCTGATTTTTTGGAAAAAAATCAAGAACCTATTAGCCTAAATCAACTTTCTATTGCACTTGGTTGTTGTTCCTCTTCCCTCTATCGTATCCTAAGGTATGATTAATTAGTTTGTAATTTGTTATTCTGTCTGTTTCAATTTATGTGACAATGTTTAGCTATATATACAAGAAATTTGATTTTTTAAAAATATTTGTGTGAATGTAAGGGCATCTCATTATATTAAGGGACCAGTCCACGAAGGGTTGTAGTGAAGACGTTAGAACGTATTCATATTCATGCATTCTTAACTAGAGAAATCGAGCTTGATTCCTGAGTATGAAGTTCTCTTAGGTAGAAACTGTCTTATCCTATTAATTAACACCGGGAGGGAAAAATTATTGAACTAATGAAAAGCTTAAAGTTAAGTTATTAAGTAAGGATATGAAGAATTTTTTAGTTAAAACATACTAAAAAAAGTATCAACACTCAAACCTCTTTATAATATCATCATTTGCTTGGATTTTTTTTTTTTAATAGTGAAATGATGCTATAGAAATAATATGTTATAGCATAAGATGATTATAGATATTTGTTATAAAAATAATAATGTTAATAATATGTACATATTTTATAGGTTCTTGATCAACCGTGGAATATTCAAGGAGACATCAACCAAAAGCGGCTATGTTCAAACGCCTCTTTCCCGCCTTCTCATTAAAGAAGGCGAGAATAGCATGGCAGCTTTCCTGCTATTTGAAAGCAGCCCTGTGATGTTGGCATCGTGGCACAATCTTAGTGCACGTATTTCATCAAAGGACAATAGTCTGTCCTCCTTTGAAGCTGCTCATGGAAAGGATGTCTGGAAGTACGCGGAAGCTGACCCTAAACACAGTAACCTCTTGAACAATGCAATGGCGTGTGACGCTAGGATAGCAGTATCTGCGATTATCGACGATTGCCCTGAGATATTCGAGGGGGTGAACACGATGGTTGATGTTGGTGGTGGTGATGGAACAACACTTAGATTATTGGTGGAGGCTTTTCCTTGGATTAATGGGATTAATTTTGATCTCCCTCATGTTGCTTCTGTTGCACCTCATGCTATTGGTGTTGTACATGTTGGAGGTGACATGTTTAATTATGTTCCCAAAGCTGATGCTGCCTTCCTCATGGTAATTACTACTTCCGTCTCATATTAGATGGACATCTTACTAAAAATATCGTTTCATATTACTTGATCTTTTACTAATTAATTAGGATAGGATTAATTATTATTTTTTCCATTTTACCCCTACAATTAATATGACCTTTGGAAGTTTAAACAAATTTTGAAGATCCAGATTTTTTTTTTCAAGAAGCTAATTAATATAAGCAAATAATACAATAGTAATGTTGATCAATCTATTAATAATTTTTTAATTACAGTTTAAAATAGAAAGTTAATTCCCATCTAATATGGGACGGAGGAAATAGATATTAATAGTAGTCATTTTAATGGATTGAATTTGTTTTAATTAAAATATTTGACATTTTAATTATGATGGGAATTAATTTCTTAAATAGTTATTCATGTTATGAAAATGACTCAAAAAGTCTTTTTTTAAAAAAAATTGTTTTGTGCTAAGAAAAGTCATTTGTGATTTGTCCATTATCTCACAAAATAATTTCTACAGGAAAAGTACTAGAAAATAATATGGAATGATCCCTTATGTTTGAGAGTAGGTCTAAAGTTGTCCATTGATATATTTTATATTATCTCTCTTTACAAGTTTCTAATGGACATCCCTTAAAAAAATAGCTCATCGTTAAGGGATTTTCAATAAAGCGTCTCGGAAATATTATTGACGAGCTAATTTCAAACGAATTTCATAAAAAAAGA
>NW_006239081.1:1393160-1395352 GCF_000226075.1 Solanum tuberosum | reverse complement strand
TGTTGTATTCTTCATAACCTCATGTATATTGTTGTATATATTATGTATATTAGTGGGTTTTACATGATTGGAGTGATGAAGAATGCATACAAATATTAACAAAGTGTAGAGAAGCAATTCCACAAGACAATGGGAAAGTGATAATATTGGAAGCAATAATTGGTGGAAAAGAAGAAAGTATTATAAGAGGATCAAATAATGAGAAGCTCAAAGATGTTGGTTTAATGTTGGATATGGTGATGATGGCTCACACAAGCAATGGGAAAGAGAGAACTTCTAAAGAATGGGCTTATGTTTTGAATGAAGCTGGATTTGGTAGACACACTATTAGTCATATTAATGCTGTTCAATCTGTTATTCAAGCTTATCCTTCTTGATTTTTACTCTGTTCGGAGACGGATCTAGAATGTAAACTTTATTGGTTTATCTTTAAGGTTCTTAGGAAGCATTGAAAACGCATGTTGTTTTTTTTAATATTATGAATTATAATCTACTATTTGCTGCAACAACATATCTAGTGTACTGATCTCATAAGCATTGGACACGCATGTTGTATTTTTATTTTATGAATTTAATCTATACAATTTCTAGCATGAAATTTGTTGTATTTTTCAACTTATGAATTCAAGCATATTATTATTATACTAGATATTTGGTGTCCGTGACAGCACGTGCCCAATATATGTTACTATTTTTTCCCTCAAATATATGATATAAAGGAATTTTGAAGAATCAATCAAAAAAAAATATTTTATTTGAAGTTATTAATTTGTTGCGATTTATAGTATTTTTTTCCGTCATTTTTAAATAATATATGTTACTTCTGTTCCAATTCACGTGAATAATCATAAATATTTTCAGTTGTTAATTTACAGCGAATTCTAGAACTTTTGACGTTATTTTCAAATAATATATGTTACATCTTCTATTTCTATTAGTCAACCAAATTTCTTATAATATTTTCAATTGTTAATTATTGTGATTTATAACATCTTTTATGTAATTTTAATAATAATATATATTATTTCATTTGTTCCAATTCATATGACAATGATAAAATTTTAAGGGTCAACTAAATATTATTTTTTGAAAAAAGGTTGTACCTCTAATATATTTTGTAGTTAAAATATAATAAATGTAGTAATTAAATTTCAAGAAGTATAAAGGGTTGAACAAAAGAATTAGATACAAAACATAGAAAAAATTTATGGTGGAAGAGGCACAAGTATGACTTGATATGTGAGGCATTATTTTTAAATTTAAAAAAATATGTAGGTCCCACCTTTCCAATTCAATATTGTTGTTTCTCTCTCCTGTCTTACTTAATTTATGAATTAAAAATTATGTGGGTCCTATTCATTTTATTATACATTATTCTTTTTTCCATACATTTTACTCCACATTCGTTCACTTGTCCATTTCTTTTCTTTTCCCCTTTTTTTTTATAAAGAATTCTTTTATTCTTCTTTCCTCTAATTTTTCAGATCAATTTTAAGTTATGAATTATATTTATTCAATTTTTTTTAAATAATTCGTATATTTTTTTTTTCCATATTTGATAGTTAACAAATATATTATTTTTAAATTTTTTAAATTACATAAAATTATGAGAATAAAAAATGGTGGAGAAAATTACAAAATGAAGAATAAAACCTTCATCTACAAAATAAAAGTTTAGATAGTCAATCAACTTACCTATTAATATACCTCATTTGGACATGTATTTAAGCATGATTGATTAATTTTTCACTTATCAAATTGAATTATTTCATCAATTTTTATATTAATAAACCATACCAAATTAATGAAATTAAGTTTATCGATTTTCTTAATTTTTTTTATCTTGATTTGAAACATTTTACAGTAAAATGAATTTTATTTTTATGAAATATGATGTAAATATCATACTATTTTGTACCATTATTATTTATTTAATATAACTCATTGTAAACCGTTATATAAAAAACTATCAATCATAATTCCACAAAAATGGGAAATATATTATATATATTAATATTTGTATATACAAAATATTGTTTTCCTTTTTTATGCGTTAAAATGATAGTGTTTATATAATTATTTATAATAAATTGAAGTAGATATAATTGTATGAAATAGTGACATTTGCGTCATATTTCATAAAAAATAATTTAATTTCAGTGTAACATGTTTCAAATGGAACTTAAAAAAAA
>NW_006239081.1:1387509-1391783 GCF_000226075.1 Solanum tuberosum | reverse complement strand
AAAAGAAGAAAGTATTATAAGAGGATCAAATAATGAGAAGCTCAAAGATGTTGGTTTAATGTTGGATATGGTGATGATGGCTCACACAAGCAATGGGAAAGAGAGAACTTCTAAAGAATGGGCTTATGTTTTGAATGAAGCTGGATTTAATAGACACACAATTAGTCATATTAATGCTGTTCAATCTGTTATTCAAGCTTATCCTTCTTGATTTTTACTGTGTTCAGAAACGGATTAAGTATGTAAACTCTATTGGTCTATCTTTAAGGTTCTTAGTAAGCATTGAACACGCATGTTTTTTTTTTTAATATTATGAATTCTAATCTACTATTTGTTGCAACAACATATCTAGTGTACTGATCTCATAAGCATTGGACACGCATGTTGTATTTTTATTTTAATGAATTTAATCTATACAATTTCTAGCATGAAATTTGTTGTATCTTTCAACTTATGAACTCAAGCATATTATTATTATACTAGATATTTGATGCCCATGTCAGCACATGCCCAATATATGTTACTATTTTTTCCCTCAATTTATGTGATATAAAGGAATTTTGAAGAATCAATTAAAAAAAAATTTATATGTTTTAAAAAAAAAATATTTGAAGTTATTAATTTGTTGTGATTTATAGTATTTTTTGTGTAATTTTTAAATAATATATGTTACTTCTGTTCCAATTCACGTGAATAATCATAAATATTTTCAGTTGTTAATTTACTGCGATTCTAGAACTTTTGACGTTATTTTAAAATAATATATGTTACTTCTTCTATTTCAATTAGTCAACCAAATTTCTTATAATATTTTCAATTGTTAATTATTGTGATTTATAACATCTTTTATGTAATTTTAATAATAATATATATTATTTCATTTGTTCCAATTCATATGGCAATGATAAAATTTTAAGAGTCAACTAAATATTTTTTATTTTTAAAAAGGTTGTACCTCTAATATATTTGTAGTTAAAATATAATAAATGTAGTAGTTAAATTTCAAGAAGTATAAAAGGTTGAACAAAAGAATTAGATACAAAACATAGAAAAATTTTATGGTGGAAGAGACACAAATATGTCTTGATATGTGAGGCATTATTTTTAAATTAAAAAAATATGTAGGTCCCACCTTTCCTATTCAATATTGTTGTTTCTCTCTCTTGTCTTACTTAATTTATGAATAAAAAATTATGTGGGTCCTATTCATTTTATTTTACATTCTTATTCTTTTTCCCATACATTTTACTCCACATTCGTTCACTTGTCCATTTCTTTTCTTTTCCACTTTTTTTTATTTATAAAAAAATAGTTTATTCTTCTTTCCTCTAATATTTTAGATCAATTTTAAGTTATGAATTTTATTTATTCAATTTTTTTTTATATAATTCGTATATTTATTTTTTTCATATTTGATAGTTAACAAATATATTATTTTTAAATATTTTTAATTACATAAAAATATGAGCATAAAAAATGGTGGAGAAAATTACAAAATGAAGAATAAAACCTTCATCTACGAAATAAAAGTTTAGATAGTCAATCAACTAAACTATTAATATCCCTCATTTGGTACATGTATTTAAGCATGATTGATTAATTTTTCACTTATCAAATTGAATTATTTCATCAATTTTTATATTAATAAACCATACCAAATTAATGAAATTAGGTTTTTCGATTTTTTAAATTTTTTTATCTTGATTTGAAACATTTTACAATAAAATGAATTCTATTTTTATGAAATATAATGTAAATATCATACTATTTTGTACCATTATTATTTATTTAATATAACTCATTGTAAACCGTTATATAAAAAACTATCAACCATAATGCCACAAAAATGGGAAATATATTATATATATTAATATTTGTATATACAAAATATTGTTTTCCTTTTTTATGCGTTAAAATGATAGTGTTTATATAATTATTTATAATAAATTGAAGTAGATATAATTGTATGAAATAGTGACATTTGCGTCATATTTCATAAAAAATAATTTAATTTCAGTGTAACATGTTTCAAATGGAACTTAAAAAAAAACTAAAAAAAAATGCATTTGCGTCAAATATCATAAAAAATAATTTAATTTCAGTGTAACATGTTTCAAATGGAACTTAAAAAAAAACTAAAAAAAAATTAAAACTTGATTTTATTGATTCGTTGTGATTTGACAGTGAAAAAAAAAACTAACCAATCAAATGTATATATACATATCAAATAAACGGTTTTTTAGCTTAGTTGATTAACTATCTAGACATTCATTTCATAGATGAAATTTTTTTTTTTTATTTTGCAATTTCCTCCCATATTTTTTTCTTGTATTCTCAAATATATATTTTTAAAAAAAATAATCAAACGTGATATTTATCAAATGGAGAACATATATAAATATAAAATGATATAAGAAAATTGGATAAATAAAATTAACCATTGAAAAAACTGATTAAAAATTAGACAAAGAATTAGAAAATAAAAAATAAAAAGGTGAAAGAAAAGAAATTACAAAAGAGGGGGTGGACAGGAGAGATATATAACAATATAGAATGAGAAGGATAGGAGTAATTGGATCCATGTATTTTTTAATTTCAAAAATAAATGCCTCACATATCAAGTCATACTTGTGCGGTTGTGCCTCTCCCACCATAAAATTTTTCCAAAACATATATTGAAAACACATGATAAATGAAAATCAGAAAACACATGAGATGAGGAAAAGTAAATTGGCCTAAATGAAAGTCTAACATTTCGGCTGAGAGATAAGTAATGGATGGGTTAAATTGTCCAATAATTAAAGGTACAATTATAAAATAAGCAAGTACTGATTTATAACATCTTTTATGTAATTTTAATAATAATATATATTATTTCATTTGTTCCAATTCATATGATAATGATAAAATTTTAAGAATCAACTAAATATTTTATTTTTTTTAAAAAGGTTGTACCTCTAATATATTTTGTAGTTAAAATATAATAAATGTAGTAGTTAAATTTCAAGAAGTATAAAAGGTTGAACAAAAGAATTAGATACAAAACATATATTGAAAACACATGATAAATGAAAATCAGAAAACACATGAGATGGGCAAAAGTAAGTGTGCCTAAATGAAAGTCTAACATTTCAGCTGAGAGATAAGTAATGGCTGGGTTAAATTGTCCAATAATTAAAGGGAAAATTAGCAAACTAGTCACAATCCCTAACTTAATTAGTAAAAACATCTACACTTTAAAATAAATATTTAAAATGTCAAAATGTCAATATTTTAGAAAATAATTTGTATCCAAATATTATTATTTGTCTTTCTTTTTATTTCTCAAAACAATCCAACATGAAATACATCCATTATCCATTTACACTTCTTCCTAGGCTTTAATACCATTAAATTTATTTTCATCTTTCACGTTTTTAAATTTTTTTTTTCTCTTTCATCAACTTTTCAGTTTTCACCATTGTCCCATCATTCACGTTTTCTCATTTTTTTCTCTTTCATCAAATTTTCATCATTATTCTCTCCCTCGTTGTTGAAGAAGTACTAATTATTCAAGTTCATACCAATTTGTTCAGATCTATCAATTAATTCAAGAAATCTCTCAATTGATAAAGGTATTTTCGAAGTCATCATTTATTTTTGCGAGATTTCATGAGATTTTGTTTTCAAAAATTACAACTTATGTTGAATTTTGGATTGTATGTATTACGGATTTTTCATCATTTTTTTGATTTTTATGTGATTTTGTTAACATACTCATCAAATATTTATGCATTTCAGATTTTTAGTAATTTAAACACTATTGTTCTATTTTTTTGTGATTTTGTTTTCATATTTTAGATTTAGTAGATTGTAATTTGTAGTAATCTACATTAGCATTTATACATAATTTGTTGTTTGATTTTTTTATATATTCATATTTAATAATTTCAAATTTTGCTTATAGGGTTACTAATGCACAAGTGAATAAAAATTCAGATTTGAGTTTGGTGAAATTTTTTGGAAAAAGGAACATAGTAGGAGGAAGAAAGAGAGAGTCAGAGAAGAATGTTGCAAAATTGTATTCATATTAATTTTTGTTTGTCAATTGTTTTTCTTTTACTCATCGTTTGTATTTTTATTAAGAACATTGTATTTCTTTTTTAGTTTGTAGTCATTCATGGATTTGTATTTCTTAAGCATATATGTATCCTATTTTGTGAACAATCAATTTGTATTTTTTTTAGAACATTGTATCCTTCCTCAACAGATTGTATTATTTTCACTATGTATGC
>NW_006239081.1:1375409-1387224 GCF_000226075.1 Solanum tuberosum | reverse complement strand
AAAAAAATCAATTTTAATTTGAATGGTAAAGTGAGCACATAAAATGTAAAAATTATTGGTATACAATTATAATGAAAACATAATAAAAAGGGAAAGTTGATCTAATAGAATGAAAAAGGGATTTTTTTTTTTTGAAATTGTAACTGATGAGAATTTTAAGTGATATGTTCCTTTTAAAAAAAAATATTCTCCCCTTGATTTTCTCCTTTCTAAATAATTGTAATCTTGAAAATCAAACAAATAAAAAAATACATAAATCAAATACATAACAAACTAAAATATTGACATTTTAGATAAATATTAAAAGTGGCTAAGGAAACCTATTAAATGTCAAAATATTGACATTTTGAAAATTTCCCCATAATTAAAGGTACATTATAAAATAAGCAAGTACTGATTTATAACATCTTTTATGTAATTTTAGTAATAATATATATTATTTCATTTGTTCCAATTCATATGACAATGATAAAATTTTAAGAGTCAACTAAATTTTATTTTATTTTTAAAAAGATTGTACCTCTAATATATTTTGTAGTTAAAATATAATAAATGTAGTTAATTAAAGGTACATTATAAAATAAGCAAGTACTGATTTATAACATCTTTTATGTAATTTTAGTAATAATATATATTATTTCATTTGTTCCAATTCATATGACAATGATAAAATTTTAAGAGTCAACTAAATTTTATTTTATTTTTAAAAAGATTGTACCTCTAATATATTTTGTAGTTAAAATATAATAAATGTAGTAGTTAAATTTCAAGAAATATACAAGGTTGAACAAAAGAATTAGATACAAAACATATATTGAAAACACATGATAAATGAAAATCAGAAAACACATGAGATGAGGAAAAGTAAATGGGCCTAAATGAAAGTCTAACATTTCGGCTGAGAGATAAGTAATGGCTGGGTTAATTGTCCAATAATTAAAGGTACAATTATAAAATAAGCAAGTACAATATTATTTAAGCATAAACATTAGGCAAAAATCAAAAATACCCTTGGCAAGGAAGCACACATGTGTCCTTCCTAGTCTCTTATATATAGTAGTAAAGTAATAATAGTAAATCCTAATGAATTTATATATATAAATTTATATTATACATTGAATTTAGATAAATTCGATATTTGAATGTGACATCCTACTGATTGCATTTGCATGCATGTACCTTTCTCTTATTGACATATTTTTGTTTGTCCGAATAGGGTAATGATTTTTACTATTTAAAAAAAAAAGTAAATTAAACATGAAAAATGACTCGAAAAATAATTTATAAAAGAAAAAAGAACAAAAATAGTCCCTTGTGTCTAGAATATGTTTAAAATGATCATGTAAATATAATGTTGAATAGTTTTGTCTATTATATTTATCAAAGTAAATGTTTTTTTATACTAATAAATCCTGATAGTTAGATTTAACGAGAATTACCATAAAACTTAACAAGAGCTCATATTTGGATGTACATTTCTTATATCCTTTTATTTACTATTTTAGTTTATTTATATTACAATTTTTTTCTATTTTATATTTATTACATTTCTAAAATTTGACGTACTATAATTATTTAACGAGTTTGTCAAAAATCTAATTTTAATCTATCATTTTTTATTTGGACCAAATAAATCCTCTAAAATAGAGCAAAACTTAGTTAAATAGCTTATCTACACCAGATTCATTCGATTCAAAATTTTTAACCAATAACCCATAAACAATCGAGATAGATAGTATCGCATGTAGCGTTGTCAATATGGGCTGGCCCACCCCATCCGAGCTAATCCATACAGGCTTTGAAATTTGACGGGTCAGGCCGGGCTAGCCCATTTTCGATGTGGGCCAGAAAATGGCCGGCCCAGCCCACAAGTACGTGGGCTACGGGCTTTGTCGGGCCAATCCTCTTTTCTTAAAAGTATATATATTTTTTTATAATTTTTAAAATTAATTTATAATTTAAAACTATGATCATAAATATCGACAAGACAATATTATATTGGGTAAGTGTTACTACTTGTTAATCAAATCCACAAATAAAATTATCTTTATAATATTTATTAAGTTTGATTTCAAGTAAAAGCATAAATAGCTAAATATAAATATTAACTTAATTGTTTTCCAATGATTATAATAAAACACAAAAACTATGACAATATTGCATAGGCTACGGCCTATGTAGTGATTCCCTAGAAATTTTAGGAAAATTTTATTTTATGTAGTACATATTTTATAAACATAATTTGTATTTAAATTGTAATATTTCAAACTTTAAATATATTTTGAATTTAGACTCTTGTTATTTTTAATAATCTATTTTATTTTTATTTGTCCCACGGGCCGGCCCTATCCATATTTCTCAAGCCCCACAAATCGGCAGATTTATTCAAGTCGGGCTAAAAAACTCTTTTCTTAAATGGGCTCCAAAAATCGTAGCCCAACCCTATCAAATCACGGGTTAGGCCAGGCCGGCCCAACGGGCCTAGCCCATATTGACGGCTCTAATCGCATGACCTCTAAATCAAGTATCGAAACTAGCACAACCCGACTGGATTGAACCCGGTAACCAACTCCGGGTCTAAAACCGGCCGAGTTGTATTTTGTTGCCCCGACCCGACCCTTGACGTTCTCTTCTCCACCATTTTTGTCATTTTCAAGGTCTGCGAATGGTTTTTGAAGAACTGTAAATATTATGAAGGCAAAAAATCGTTCGAGCTAGACGAAGACGAAGACGAAGATGTCAACGGAAATACATTCTTCTTTAATTTCAGAATCACCAGACGAAAACAGTCTGTAAGTGCAAAAAAATCCTCCAATTTATTATACTGATTGTAATTTGTACTTGGAATTTCAAATATATCATATTTTGTTAATTATCTGCTAAGTAAATGCTTTGTAATTTAGTAATTCATCATTTTCTAGCTCAACAACCTAAAAAATCACTAAAATACTTGTACTATTTCATTTTTGGGGATCATATTCGTTTTTTTTAGAAAAATGAAATTAGGGATTTGAACTGGTTGAAAGGGGGACTGTAATTTGGTTGAGGAAACCTTGATTTTGGGAAGTGAAGGGCGTCGTTATGATAGTTTTCCAAGGGGTGACTCGTTGTGTGTCAATTGGCACTCAACAACAATTACTACATATCCAATTATTTTCATGAATGGGTCTGGGGAGGGTAGAGTATATGCAAATTTTATCGCCACCTTGTAGAGATAGAGAGGTTTGTTTTCGAAAGACCTGTGGCTCGAGTGATACATGACAAGGCAGTTTTAAAAAGACACTACAAAGGTAGACAAGGCTTGACAAATAATAGAGAAAAGTGTAATACACCATACATAGTAGACTAGTGCGATAAATGAACACAAGAAACAACACAGTAATTGAAGAATAAGAAACTACGAAACCTTCAATAGAATAGTCTCGTACCTTTTCTAAGCCACATTTCCTCGCAAAAAATTAGGTAGCTTCTGGCATATTAAAGAACTTTTTTTTTATAAAACTCACTGGCCCATAAATCACATTCATCTGAAATGGTAGGAAACTCATATATAATTCGATTCAACACAGACATTAGACAAGTAGTTTTAAGTGCAATGACTACTTACTGAATGCACCTATACGGAGTAAACTCATATATACCTTCTTCTTTTTTTCTAAGAATCAGAAGAAGAGAAACACTACTACTTATATATAGAAAAAGCAATTTCTAAGACAAAACAACTTTCAATTGCAAGCATCACAATCATATAACTTCAGCCCACAAGTTCCCTGCTTGTCAGATCCACATTTTACCAAGCAGTACAATTCCACTGGCATGTAACACAGTTTTTTTTCTTTTGATAAGGTAAAGGTTTATTAACTAAGTACCAAGAAGGTACCAAAACCAAAAGTTACAAATCCACTGGCATGTAACACAGTTTACAACACCAGAACTATTTACATTGCCCAAATCCTCAAAATGACGCAATTCTGTTCCAAAGTTTTGATCTTTTTACTTCCAAGTTAATTTGAGAGATAATGGACAAAAACACGTGAACTATCACTTTTTTCGCGAGTTTCATACTTCAACAATCGGTTGGTCCTCAAGCAAGGAGAATTGTCGTGTGTCAATTGTTCCTCATTGATTAAACAGAGACATAGTAATGAATTTATAGGCTCAACGAACTCTCCCATCTAATAGGTAGTCTTTTGGGTTGAGTTCTCTGATTCAGACTGTAACATTATCCATAAGGGATTCCTAGTGGTTGAAGAGATGGAGTAATAACCTTGGGAGTTGGGATCAAGGCTGGAATCCTTGCAGATGCGACACTAGGTGTACTCCTCCGGCTAATTATACCTTGATGGGTAGAGTTACCCAATACTTGTGTTGATTGAAGATAACATCTACCTAGTATTCATTAAGAAAAAAGATAACCTCTACTTAGTAAACTAATCAAGGTGTGCTCTTGTTGATTCGGAAACAATTTGCAAAGGCGCTATTGTAATTCGTGTTCAACTAACAACAACAACAATATACCTAGTGTAATTCCATTACTTGGGTCTGGGATGGAAAGGGTGGTGTGTATGCAACCTTACCCCTACCTTATGAACTTTCCTTTTAATATATACTTTTTTTTTGACAAATAAATGTAAATTCATTAGCTGGAAATATTGTCGTGTTACACGTTTTGTTCCTATGGAGCCAGTGAATATTTTTCCTGATGAAAAATCTGATATGGGGGATGATACCTCAAAATGAAATTTTATTAATTTGAAATTTTAGAGAAAAAAAAATTATACTTTTCTAAAAATAAATTAATTGTAAGTGCAAACAAGAAAAATAATTTAATTATATCTTTATTTTATAAATTAACAAGCAATTTAGATTTACTATTTATAGTAATGTGGACAATTTATATAAACAAAGTGACTATTTTATTTAAATGAGACCGAAGAGAAGATACCTTAGTGAGCAACGATCTAAGTTTGAACTTCTCTATCTACTTTTTCGGTCGAATTCGTCGTATTAAATTTTTCTAATATAATTTACTTCGCAAACTATTTTTTTTATGACAAGGAAAACCCGCAGCCGCTATCCTATGCAATAGCTCGCAAATCACATAGAAGAGGTAACCTGCACTAGGCAAGCCCGGTGCGACGAGCTCAACCCAGAAGGCAAACCCCTTGCTTTCGCTGGCAAGGGTTTTCGAACTTGAGACCTCCATCATGAAAGTCCCAAGCCCAAACCACTAGGCCACCCCGAAGGGTACTTCGCAAACTATTACCCTAAAGCTAAATTTATCTCGTACACAAATAATTAATAGTCTTTTTACGAAAACAAAAATCTCTAATGATGTCATCAAGAATCCAGAAGATCTTAATTTTTTGATAACTTTAATGATAAACCTTTCACGTATTATATAGTACTGGATTAAATATAATGGAGTAGTTACATTATTAATCTTAATTATTTAAAAAATCTTCAACTTGTACAACCAATTTTAATATGAATATAATTCTTATACAACTAAATTGAACATGTCAATTTAACATTATTTTATTTTTCTTTCGGCAGAGGGGGTACTATTCTGAAAAAATATATATATTAAAGTAATGCAAAAAATACGTAGTGGGTGTATATTTTTATTTTAATCCTCGTAATATTTTGTTAAGCAGATTTAATCTTCAATTTATCGAAATGTGGTATTGGTGGTTTATTTTTAGAAGTATGTTATTATCGAACATGAAGTAATCATACAAGTTTAACATAACATGTTTTGAAACTAAATAAATTGTGAAACATTTAATAATTCTTAAAATTCATGAATATTCCCATGCAAATAAATCAAATATGCATGATTCAAGAAATTAAAGATTAATTATGCTTAGTCAAATGCGGTCACAAAAGTAAAACTAAAATTAAATTTTACCAATAACTCACAACTTGTTTATAAGATGAGTATTATGTATTGCTTCATGACACATTGTATTGTATCATTTTGATATATATATAACTTATATTGGTTTCGTGTTGATAATAAAATTTACATTATTATATGTATAAAAATTAAAAATGTATGATACAATAACAATCAAAACGAATCATTATATTTATAAAGCAAAAATAATGGTACGTTATTATACCATATAATATAACAAATAACAATTAGAGGCGTACGCTTTTAGGATCTCGTTACAATGAATATAATATTATGTTTATGAGAAAATATACAATACAAAAAATTAAATCGCATGTCCAAACAAAACTTTAACTTCATCTCATGATTTCATATTATGATTTCATATCATATCATAATTTCATATTGCATGACCAAACAAGCCCTAAGATATCGAAGGTATTGAAATCGATTGAATGCATTGATTGTATATAATATCATCCAATACTACTAATTTTAATACATACATTTGGCTAATTATAGTAAAAAATTACAATACTAAAAATAGTTGAGAAATTTCCAATATGATAGACTTGAAATTTTTTGAAAGATTGATGCAATAAAAAAAATAGTTTAAAACATCAAAAATGCTACCAATAATCACTTAGAAGAGAGGTGTCGCCCAATTTTTTTTTAAAAGAACAAAATAGATGTAAGATTCAAATTTCTAACATCACTTAGAAAGACATCTGCGCCCAATAATGATTGCATTATATCATATTTTATGTATGTTCACCGGTTATTTTTCAATATAACACTACTATATATATGATCTCGGAAGAGGAGCATAGATTTACGTGAACTCAGGAAATCCCCTTGATACGCCCATGATAACAACCATCCAACAAGTTGTACTAAAATAATAATAATTTAAAGATTTTTATTGCTTTAAATAGCCTAACCAGTCCATTGAAGTATTCCCAAGAACGAACAAAAACACTAATTAATTAAGCTTTTATTCACCATGGAGAAACAGACAAATGGAAAAGCAAGAACAAATGATGAAGAAAAAAATCAAGAATCTCATGAAGCACAAGCAAATATGTGGAAGTTTGTGTTTGGTTTCACAGAAATAGCTGTGATTAAATGTGCCATTGAATTAGGAATTGCTGATTTTTTGGAAAAAATCAAGAACCTATTAGCCTAAATCAACTTTCTATTGCACTTGGTTGTTGTTCCTCTTCCCTCTATTTTCGATTCCTAAGGTTATGATTAATTAGTTTGTAATTTGTTATTCTATCTGTTTCAATTTACGTGACAGTGTTTAGCTATATATACAAGAAATTTGATTTTTTTAAATATTTGTGTGACTGTAATTGAGCATCTCATTATATTAAGGGACTAGTCCACGAAGGATTGTAGTGAAGAGGTTAGTACGCATTCATATTCATGCATCCTTAACTAGAGATCTTATGCTCGATTCCTGAGTATGGAATTCTCTTAGGTAGAAAATGTCTTATCCTACTAATTAACATCGGGAGGAAAAAATTATTGAACTAATGAAATGCTTAAAGTTAAGTTATTTTTAAATAAGGATATGAAGAATTAATTTTAGTTAAGACAGACTAAAAAAAAGTATCAACACTCAAACCTCTTTATAATATCATCATTTGTTTGGAACTTTTTTTTTTTAATAGTGAAATGATTCTATAGAAATTAAATGGTATAGCATAAGATGAAACATCGATTCTAAGGAAAACTTGACAGTTATTGTGAAATATTGTTAGAAAGAGATATGATTGTAGATATTTGTTATAAAAATAATAATGTTAATAATATGTACATATTTTATAGGTTCTTGATCAACCGTGGAATATTCAAGGAGACATCAACCAAAAGCGGCAAAAGTGGCTATGTTCAAACGCCTCTTTCCCGCCTTCTCATTAAAGAAGGCGAGAATAGCATGGCTGCTCTCCTGCTATTTGAAAGCAGCCCTGTGATGTTGGCATCGTGGCACAATCTTAGTGCGCGTATTTCATTAAAGGACAATAGTATGTCCTCCTTTGAAGCAGCTCATGGAAAGGATGTCTGGAAGTACGCGGAAGCTGACCCTAAACACAGTAACCTCTTGAACAATGCAATGGCGTGTGACGCTAGAATAGTAGTATCTACGATTATTGACGGTTGCCCCGAAATATTCGAGGGGGTGAACACGATAGTTGATGTTGGTGGTGGTGATGGAACAACACTTAGATTATTGGTGGAGGCTTTTCCTTGGATTAATGGGATTAATTTTGATCTCCCTCATGTTGCTTCTGTTGCACCTCATGCTATTTGTGTTGTACATGTTGGAGGTGACATGTTTAATTATGTTCCAAAAGCTGATGCTGCCTTCCTCATGGTAATTACTACTTCCGTCTCATATTAGATGGACATCTTCTAAAAAATATATGTTTCATATTACTTGATCTTTACTAATTAATCAGGATAGGATTAATTTATTTTTTTCCATTTTACCCCTACAATTAATATGACCTTTGGAAGTTTAAACAAATTTTGAAGATCCAGATTTTTTTTTCAAGAGGCTAATTAATATAAACAAAGAATACAGTAGTAAAGTTGATCAATCTATTAATAATTTCTTAATTACAATACAAAATAGAAAGTTAATTCCCATCTAATATGGGATGGAGGAAATAGTTATTAATAGTAGTCATTTTAATGGATTGAAGTTGTTTTAATTAAAATATTTGACATTTTAATTATGATGGGAATTAATTTCTTAAATGGAAAAGGGTCAAAATTGCCTCCGAACTATATGAATACGACCATTTATACCTTTCGTTACATTTTGGAATAAAAAATGCCCCTGCTGTTATCCTAAGAGACCACAAATAACCTCAAATTTTTGTTGACGTGGCAAGCCACGTGGGACTAATCCTTCCACTTAAGTGTTGCCAACTAGGATTCACTACAAAAGAATTAGACCTTTAGCGGCAACAACAGTTGCCACAAAAGCCCAGAAAATCGTCACTAAAGGTTTTTAACATTAAATTCTAATTTTGTGTTTTTTTCTTCATTGTTTTTAAAAAACCAAATATGATATCGATTAAGTAGGAGTTTGAAGACACTATATGCTTTATTTTTATATCATATGTAAATATATAAAATGTGCAATGATGCATTATATATATATATATAGTAGGAGATTTGAATCGAGAAGTAATTTTGATTATTTTTCATAATAATATTGGATGTTTTTAATATGGATATTGCAGGTTATTTATTTTAGAAAATTAGGTCGCAATCGAAAATTAATTATCATATTTTTTTGTTGAAAAAATAGGTTTTACTAGCGAATGGTTGTTGGAGCCTTAGTCGCCACTAAAAATCACTCATAACCTTTAGTGGCAATATTTTGGGATTTTGTGGCGACTTTGTCGCTACTAAAAGTCAAATTCTTTTGTAGTGAATCTTAGTTGACAATGCTTAGGTGGAGGGATTAGTCCCATGTGGCTTGCCACGTCACTAAAAAATTGGGGTGTTAACTCTTGAGGGTATTTGTGGTCTCCTGGGATAACTGCGGGGGTATTTTTATTCCCAAATGTAATGTAGGGTATAAGTGGTCTATTTCGCATAGTTCAGGGGCAATTTTGACCCTTTCCGTTCTTAAATAGTTATTCATGTTATGAAAATGACTCAAAAAGTCTTTTTTTTTTAAAATTATTTTGTGGTAAGAAAAGTCTTTCGTGATTTGTCCATTATCCCACAAAATAATTTCTACAGGAAAAGTACTAGAAAATAATATGGAATGGTCCCTTATGTTTTGAGAGTAGGTCTAAAGTTGTCCATTGATATATTTTATATTATCTCTCTTTACAAGTTTCTAATGGACATCCCCTTAAAAAAATAGCTCATCGTTAAGGGATTTTCAATAAAGCATGTCGGAAACATTATTAACGAGCCAATTTCAAACGAATTTCATAAAAAAAGATATTGTTTAAGGGATTCCCGATGAATTGTCTGTTAAAAACATTTTCAAAAATTCGCTTTAGTTAAATAGTATTTTTGCATAACTTCATGTATATATGTTGAAGTGATTGTATTGGTGGGAAATTATCTCTATTTCTATTAACCTTACACAAATTTCTGACGAAAATCTTAAAAGAGATTTTTGATTGAAACAACAAACAACAACAATAATAGCAAACCCTCTCCAATCCCATAGCTAGAGTCTAGGGAGGGTAAAGTGTACACATACTTAACTCATATCTCGTAGAGGTAAATAGACCATTTCCAAAAGACTCTTGACTCGGATTTTTAATTAAAGTCTATCGTAATTGTTTCTAATAAGCTGATTTTTGAGGGAGTTTGTCAGAAAATCTATTATTTTTAATTTATTTTTCTAGGAAGTATTTCTTATATTCAATTTTGTTGTTAATTTTCATAACCTCATGTATATTGTTGTATATATTGTGTATATTAGTGGGTTTTACATGATTGGAGTGATGAAGAATGCATACAAATATTAACAAAGTGTAGAGAAGCAATTCCACAAGACAATGGGAAAGTGATAATAGTGGAAGCAATAATTGGTGGAAAAGAAGAAAGTATTATAAGAGGATCAAATAATGAGAAGCTCAAAGATGTTGGTTTAATGTTGGATATGGTGATGATGGCTCACACAAGCAATGGGAAAGAGAGAACTTCTAAAGAATGGGCTTATGTTTTGAATGAAGCTGGATTTGGTAGACACACTATTAGTCATATTAATGCTGTTCAATCTGTTATTCAAGCTTATCCTTCTTGATTTTTACGGTGTTCGGAGACGGATTCAGAATGTAAACTCTATTGGTTTATCTTTAAGGTTCTTAGTAAGCATTGAACACACATGTTGTTTTTTTTAATATTATGAATTCTAATCTACTATTTGTTGCAACAACATATATAGTGTACTGATCTCATAAGCATTGGACCCGCATGTTGTATTCTTATTTTATGAATTTAATCTATACAATTTCTAGCATGAAATTTGTTGTATTTTTCAACTTATGAATTCAAGCATATTATTATTATACTAGATATTTGGTGTCCGTGCCAGCACGTGCCCAATATATGTTACTATTTTTTCCCTCAATTTATGTGATATAAAGGAATTTTGAAGAATCAATCTAAAATAAATAAATGTTGTTTTAAAAATATATTTGAAGTTATTAATTTGTTGTGATTTATAGTATTTTTTGCGTCATTTTTTAAATAATATATGTTACTTCTGTTCCAATTCACGTGAATAATCATAAATATTTTCAGTTGTTAATTTACAGGGAATTCTAGAACTTTTGACGTTATTTTCAAATAATATATGTTACTTCTTCTATTTCAATTAGTCAACCAAATTTCTTATAATATTTTCAATTGTTAATTATTGTGATTTATAACATCTTTTATGTAATTTTAATAATAATAAATATTATTTCATTTGTTCCAATTCATATGACAATGATAAAATTTTAAGAGTCAACTAAATATTTTATTTTTAAAAAAAAAGTTGTACCTCTAATATATTTTGTAGTTAAAATATAATAAATGTAGTAGTTAAATTTCAAGAAGTATAAAAGGTTGAACAGAAGAATTAGATACAAAACATAGAACAATTTTATGGTGGAAGAGGCACAAATATGACTTGATATGTGAGGCATTATTTTTAAATTAAAAAAAATATGTGGGTCCTACCTTTCCAATTCAATATTGTTGTTTATCTCCCCTGTCTTACTTAATTTATGAATTTAAAATTATGTGGGTCCTATTCGTTTTATTTTACATTATTCTTTTTTTAAAATTACATAAAAATATGAGAATAAAAAATGGTGGAGAAAATGACAAAATGAAGAATAAAACCTTCATCTACGAAATAAAAGTTTAGATAGTCAATCAACT
>NW_006239081.1:1373205-1374743 GCF_000226075.1 Solanum tuberosum | reverse complement strand
CATAGCTTAGTTGATTAACTATCTAGACATTCATTTCATAGATGAAAATTTTTATTTTTATTTTGCAATTTCCTCCCATATTTTTTTCTTGTATTCTCAAATATATATATTTTTTAAAATAATCAACGTGATATTTATCAAATGGAGAATATATATAATATAAAATGATATAAGAAAATTGGATAAATAAAATTAAACATTGAAAAAACTGATTAAAAAATTAGACAAAGAATTAGAAAAATAAAAAATAAAAAGGTGAAAGGAAAGAAATTACAAAAAGAGGGGGTGACTGGAGAGAGATATAACAATATAGAATGAGAAGGATAGGAGTAATTGGACCCATGTATTTTTAATTCAAAAATAATGCCTCACATATCAAGTCATACTTGTACGGTTGTGCCTCTCCCACCATAAAAATTTTCCAAAACATATATTGAAAACACATGATAAATGAAAATCGGAAAACACATGAGATGAGGAAAAGTAAATGGGCCTAAATGAAAGTCTAACATTTCGGCTGAGAGATAAGTAATGGTTGGGTTAAATTGTCCAATAATTAAAGGTACAATTATAAAATAAGCAAGTATTGATTTATAATATTTTTTATGTAATTTTAATAATAATATATATTATTTCATTTGTTCCAATTCATATGATAATGATATAATTTTAAGAGTCAACTAAATATTTTATTTTTAAAAAAAAAGGTTGTACCTCTAATATATTTTGTAGTTAAAATATAATAAATGTAGTAGTTAAATTTCAAGAAACATATATTTAAAACACATGATAAATGAAAATCAGAAAACACATGAGATGAGGAAAAGTAAATGTGCCTAACTGAAAGTCTAACATTTCGGCTGAGAGATAAGTAATGGCTGGGTTAAATTGTCCAATAATTAAAGGTACAATTATAAAATAAGCAAGTACAACATTATTTAAGCATAAACTTTATTTAAAAATCAAAAATACCCTTGGCAAGGAAGCACACATGTCGTCCAACACTTGTGTGCTTCCTAGTCTCTTATATATAGTAGTAATAGTAAATCCTAATGAATTTTTTATATATATAAATTTATATTATACATTGAATTTAGATAAATTCGATATTTGAATGTGACATCCTACTGATTGCATTTGCATGCATGTGCCTTTCTCTTATTGACATATTTTTGTTTGTCCGAATAGGGTAAAGAGTTTTGATCGATTTTTACTATTTAAAAAAAGAAGTAAATAAAACATGAAAAATGAGTCGAAAAATAATTTATAAAAGAAAAAAGAACAAAAATAGTCCCTTGTGTCTAGAATAAAATGATCATGTAAATATAATTTTGAATAGTTTTGTCTATTATATTTATTAAAGTAAATGTTTTTTTATACTAATAAATCATGATAGTTAGATTTAACGAGAATTACCATAAAACTTAACAAGAGCTCATATTTGGATGTACATTTCTTATATCCTTTTATTTACTATTTTAGTTTATTTATATTACAATTTTTTCTATTTTTGATTTATTACATTTCTAAAATTTGAC
>NW_006239081.1:1351706-1372781 GCF_000226075.1 Solanum tuberosum | reverse complement strand
CATTTTTGTCATTTTCAAGGTCTGCGAAATGGTTTTTGAAGAAACTGTAAATATTATGAAGGCAAAAAATTGTTCGAGCTAGACGAAGACGAAGACGACGAAGAAGAAGATGTCAACAGAAATACATTCTTCTTTAATTTCAGAATCACCAGACGAAAACAGTCTGTAAGTGCAAAAAAATCCTCCAATTTATTATACTGATTGTAATTTGTACTTGGAATTTCAAATATATCATATTTTGTTAATTATCTGCTAAGTAAATGCTTTGTAATTTAGTAATTCATCATTTTCTAGCTCAACAACCTAAAAAATCACTAAAATACTTGTACTATTTCATTTTTGGGGATCATATTCGTTTTTTTTAGAAAAATGAAATTAGGGATTTGAACTGGTTGAAAGGGGGACTGTAATTTGGTTGAGGAAACCTTGATTTTGGGAAGTGAAGGGCGTCGTTATGATAGTTTTCCAAGGGGTGACTCGTTGTGTGTCAATTGGCACTCAACAACAATTACTACATATCCAATTATTTTCATGAATGGGTCTGGGGAGGGTAGAGTATATGCAAATTTTATCGCCACCTTGTAGAGATAGAGAGGTTTGTTTTCGAAAGACCTGTGGCTCGAGTGATACATGACAAGGCAGTTTTAAAAAGACACTACAAAGGTAGACAAGGCTTGACAAATAATAGAGAAAGTGTAATACACCATACATAGTAGACTAATGTGATAAATGAAGACAAGAAACAACACAGTAATTGAAGAATAAGAAACTACGAAACCTTCAATAGAATAGTCTCGTACCTTTTCTAAGCCACATTTCCTCGCAAAAAATTAGGTAGCTTCTGGCATATTAAAGAACTTTTTTTTTTTATAAAACTCACTGGCCCATAAATCACATTCTTCTGAAATGGTAGGAAACTCATATATAATTCGATTCAACACAGACATTAGACAAGTAGTTTTAAGTGCAATGACTACTTACTGACTGCACCTATACGGAGTAAACTCATATATACCTTTTTTTTTGTAAGAATCAGAAGAAGAGAAACACTACTACTTATATATAGAAAAAGCAATTTCTAAGACAAAACAACTTTCAATTGCAAGCATCACAATCATATAACTTCAGCCCACAAGTTCCCTGCTTGTCAGATCCACATTTTACCAAGCAGTACAATTCCACTGGCATGTAACACAGTTTTTTTTCTTTTGATAAGGTAAAGGTTTATTAACTAAGTACCAAGAAGGTACCAAAACCAAAAGTTACAAATCCACTGGCATGTAACACAGTTTACAACACCAGAACTATTTACATTGCCCAAATCCTCAAAATGACGCAATTCTGTTCCAAAGTTTTGATCTTTTTACTTCCAAGTTAATTTGAGAGATAATGGACAAAAACACGTGAACTATCACTTTTTTCGCGAGTTTCACACTTCAACAATCGGTTGTTCCCTTTTTCTTTTCCTACCTGAACTATCACCATCTATGTATTATAAGAGAAATAGTAATGATTTTTCTATGTTGAATGGACATCTTCCACCTAATAATCTAGTCTTTTGGATTGCGCTCTCCTGTCAGTCTACAACAATTGATATTAGGACAGGTCAATTAATGCTTGAGACTGAGACTCGAAGTGATGGCCTAATAGACCACTGAGAGTGGGTATCGATCTAGAAGGGTGTCAGATGTGACCAACTAGTAGAGTGCCAGCAGTGGTAGCCTAGATCCAAGTGGGGTGCCGGTTGTGATCAACTGAGCGCAATAAGGAAAAAAGGAATGAGATGCCAGTCGTGACCAACTTGGCCAGAGGGGTTCTAAGAGTGCCAGCCTGGATTAAAAAGAAGTGGTGCCAGTCATGATCAACAAAGTCGTTGGTCCTCAAGCAAGGAGAATTGTCGTGTGTCAATTGTTCCTCATTGATTAAACAGAGACATAGTAATGAATTTATAGGCTCAATGAACTCTCCCATCTAATAGGTAGTCTTTTGGGTTGAGTTCTCTGATTCAGACTGTAACATTATCCATAAGGGATTCCTAGTGGTTGAAGAGATGGAGTAATAACCTTGGGAGTTGGGATCAAGGCTGGAATCCTTGCAGATGCGACACTAGGTGTACTCCTCCGGCTAATTATACCTTGATGGGTAGAGTTACCCAATACTTGTGTTGATTGAAGATAACATCTACCTAGTATTCATTAAGAAAAAAGATAACCTCTACCTAGTAAACTAATCAAGGTGTGCTCATGTTGATTCGGAAACAATTTGCAAAGGCGCTATTGTAATTCGTGTTCAACTAACAACAACAACAATATACCTAGTGTAATTCCATTAGTTGGGTCTGGGAAGGGTGGTGTGTATGCAACCTTACCCCCACCTTATGAAGGTAGAGAGGGCATTTCCAATAGAGTATTTCGTGGTCAACTGACAGAAAATATTACTCCTTCCATTTCAATTTATATGGCGGTGTTTGATAGGAATGAAGTTTAAGAAAAAACGAAAGACTTTCAAGTCTTATGGTTTAAAACCAAACACATTTGTGTGACTCGAAATCATCTCAACAACAACATATCGTCATACCCAGTGTAGTCCCAGCAAGTGGGATGACTATAAATCATCTCATTTAGGGTAAAGTGTGAAATTTAAAGTTAAATTGGTTATACATACAGAAAGTTGTCATTCATTTAGGGACAAACTTAAAAAGAAAGTATATCACATAAATGAGAAGTATGCCACATTTAATGAGACAGAGAGAATTGGTGATTTCTATTTTCTTCCCATGTTAAATCCTCCAATACTAATTTATTGGGATGTTGCCAACTAGGTATGTGCAACATTGGCTTGGAATGGAATGGTCTAAATAGAATAACATGGATACAGAGGACTCATATAGTCCATCCCAACCAATTTGGGATTGAGGTATAGTTGATTTGAGTTTCTTATATGAGCTCCTTCCAAATATTAATGATTTTCTTGTAATTCTCTGAGTGACTATACTCTAATGATTTTTGAAGTCTGAACCTAGACACTAAGCGGCTGTAATTTTTGAGAGTATCCCTAAGGAAGAATAAATTAAAGGAATGGAGGGGGTGAACTAGGATGGTATACAGTTGTGTGTAAGCAAAGTAGAGATGTCTCTTGGGAATCATATGACTATTCAAGTTAAATGATGAGACTAAACAATAGGTTATTCCTGTTTTGACTTAATACTTCAACTTCTCTTTCTAATTACTAACTATGCTGCTTGTTCAACTGTAGGTTCGTGGACTTTGCTGTTTTGGCGGTGGGAGCTACATGGATATTTTTGCAGCTGTAATGTTTCCCTCCTTGTTGTCACAGGTGCGCATTCTCTGTCTTCTTTCGTATGCTTTCAGCAAATCATAAGATTTAAATCTCCTGCATTTCATTGTATTTTTCCAGCATATGACTTCCCTCTATAGCTCTAATTTTTCCAACATGTGACTTCCCTCTGTAGGCATTTTTCAGCAATATTTGGTCTATCAAGTCAAGAAAATACGGTTACAGGTCAGTATTTTTACTATTTTTCATGATAATAATATGTATGGAGCCCAACTAGCTTGAGATCAAGGTTTTGTTGTTGAAATGGCCATTAATGATTAATATTATTCTTTCAATATGTAGCTTGAGATGAAAGTTATTGGGGAAGAGTTAAAAGTCATCCATACCTCACCCTTCTCTTGTGACATGCGCTCAGAAGAAAACATGGAGTTAAAAATCTCTCCTTATCTATACTTTGTTATCAAAAAAAAAAAAAGATTCTCTCCTTGTATATAATCTTGGTAGAAATCATCTACTTGTGGGGTCTTTGGCATATTAATGATGTTATGGTGCCGAAAAAATCATATTATTCAAGTGTCATTCCTTAGTATGCACTCTGTTGGGTGTCCAAAGTGGGTGGTACCAGTAAGCTGGAGAAACAGATCAGTATGGTCAAAGAACCTGATTTACAAACTGTATGGAACTAAAGGTTTCCCAAATGAGGTAGAGCATAATCTCACTGGAGGCAAATTGTAGGAGGGCCTAAGACCTTGAAAATGGATCTAGGAAATCATGAATTGTACTTTTTAAGCAGAGGGAAGAATTGAGTCGCATATGGATTTCAAACTTTTGCTATTTGTTTTCTTTCTCCTTTCTATTCTGTGGGTACAAAGTAACGAAATTCAGTTAAGCGAGTTGGCAACTTCTCTGCTCTACAATTCAGATACATATTCTCAGGGTTCCTGATATCTTTCTTTTTTGTTGAATGAAAGACTTCTGGCAACTTTACTTGGATGGGAAATAGAATTTACTGATATATATCAGCTATCAATATAGATCATCTTCATTTTAGCGTCTTCATTCAAAATCATATGTTCTATAAACAACAATTTCTAATATTTGCAATAATATGAACTTTAATTTTGTAGGGGTACTATATTTTCAGCCAGAAACTGAAGCATATTATTCGCCTACCATTTGCTACAATCGCATATGGTATGCATTACCTGATTCTCTAGTTTATGCGGCAGTATTTTCTTTTACTATCCTTTTTCTCAATTAGTTTTGATCATCTCTACCACAAATCTGTGGTCAAATCAAATCTTGCTGTTAGTTTTCAACTATTTTCCTTATGACGGTGGTGTCTGGGCCAGCTTGTGTGCAACTCAACTATTCCACCGGGACTTGCTACCTCCCACCAACACAATTGTTGGTTTAACTTTGCCACAAGACTTAGGCAGATGGGAAGAAATCACCTATCATGCCAACTAATCTGCTATAAGTGAATTGCATCTCTGCTATTTTCTTACAGAAATTACAATTATTTTCTATGTATGATCTGTTAATTTGCACATGAGGATCTGATCTTGGACCTTCTCAATCCTCCACTATAGCTCCCATAAGGGAAAAGAGAAGCTGATAAATCTGAGTGTGAAGTAATTAATGAACACCGTGCTTAAAAGATACTAATATTCAAGAGATCAAAATGTGTGCATGAAACAAGCTAAGACCATTATTTTTTTTCTTTTTAAAGAAAGCTGTACTGTTGTAATTTCTTCTCAGATTCGTCTGTTATTTGAATAATACTCCAGGAACAACTAACTAGTTTAATTCTAAGTTGCTTCCGTAATTGTTTTAAAAAGTAAGAATTATTTTCCTTTTGTTTCTTTTAAAATGAATATCCATTTGAAACATTTCAATTACAGGAACCGCTGCGATGCTGCTTGTCATGGTTTGGGACCCACATATTGGCATCCTCTCTATGTTGACACTATTCAGGTTTACATTCCAAGAAATTGACTGCATCGATTTTCTTAATTCTGTGCAGCTCCTTGCATAAAGAGATGTTTATTTAGCAACTTTCAGTATTGAAATGGTCCCGGGGGACTTTTTCCTTCTTAATTTGAGGATAATTTCTGATGTATTATGCATTAGTAAATTATATCTTTATCTAGGTATTCTATGATACAGCTATCTTTTAGCAAAACATAAATGTTAAATCTAAGTTATGCTAGACACTTTTAGGCGAGGTAGCATTCAAGTCAGAGAGGTGGTTTTGAGGATAAAATTTATAAAAAGCTCTTCAAAATCTTTAGGATTTCAAGTTACCTTTTCAAAAAAAAATAAAAAATCTTTAGGATTTCAAGTTTGGATAGGTGAAGAAACTTAAAATATGGAAGTATGATGGGGAATAATAACTTTATTTACTATCCATAGATAAGTTGTAGACGAGGAAAATGAGACTCTCAAGGAGTCATAAATGGGACTTTCTTGGAGCTTTAAGTATTGGCCGCCAGGTTCTAACATGAAAAAGGTAAAGGAACTGAATCTCTCTAATTCTTATTTTAATTTGCTTTGTTTTGAAATAAGAATTAAAAAAGAAACATCTTAACTATACAACCTGAAATTTTCAAGTAACGGTATTTCCCAAAAAACTCTCACAAATGTACAGTGTAATGAGGAAGATGGTAAAATATAAGTTGCTGCCGTTTTCACTTTAGTTTAGAGAGCTCCACCTCAAGGACTGAAAGCAGATGAATGTGATTTTTTTAGTAATAGAGACACATTTTCCAGATTTGCACAGATGAAGAGTGTAATGAGGCAGGGTAAATTCTAAACAGCTGCCGTTCTCGCTTTGGTTTAGAGATATCCACTTCAAGGACTGAAAACAGTTGAGGTGGATTTGATATATCATATATCAATATGTTCTGTTGAATCCACGAAAAATTAGGACCAAAAATGTCAGATTGGTGGGGTGGATGTGGCACATGAACTTGATCTTAGTTCCCCAAATATAAGTTCATCTAAATCCTTAAAGTTGTCATTCATGGGTGGAAGAAGAAAGAGCTTGAAGGTTTCACTGGTTCAGGCTCAATGTAAAGGCTGCCTAGGCTTTACAATTATCAAAATAGTAGGACCTCAAGGATGTGTATATATATCTGATCGCATTTCTGTTCCTTTAGTTACATGCAAAGTTGGAGGTTGCGTGGGCTATAACTGTGGTATTGAAGTTTATATATTTATTCTTTGTGATGTTTTCTGAACTTGCTTCATTTTTGTAGGATCGTCATGCTGACGGAAGTAGTATGTGTTAGTTCTTTCATGACAGTCTATATTGGTGAGTAACCTCCTTTAGGGGTTGCTTTTAACAAAAGTCAATTTCCTTGGTAAAATTTCATCATTTTTAAACCCCTAAACCGTCTAGAGAAGACTCCTACTGAATTGCATGCTTGAGAGATGATGTTAAAACATAAAGCATCTTCATGTTTGAGAATTTGAAAATAGTTTTTCTGTCTTTTAAATGACCTATTAGAAATTCTAACCTGTTCTATATTATTAGAAAGTGCAGATGCAAAATAAAGTCAATTAAACCTTCTACTCTCTTCAGGTTGCGTTCACCAGTACAATTCATTGGATTCCCAGCCCGATGTTTTAAAGTCACTTTATTCTCCACTTCAACCATCAAGTTCTCTGGAAGGTTTGAGGTACCTCTCAGGTTTACAGTCTGATTATGGAGAAACATTTTGTCCAATAATTGGGTGACTATTACTTTACCTTTAGGGCATGCTTGAAAACACTATCTGATTACATGGCCGTTTGAAAACTAGTAATCACACAACCTAATAGCTACACAATATAGTAATTACAGGGTGATACTCAATCTCATGTTTGGTTGCATGTAATTACGTAGTTGAATATTCTTTTATTTTCAATAAAATTTAATTGTAATTTATTTTTTTCATATGAACATGTAAATGAGTTTTAATGTGTGACAACATATATGTGTATAAGAAATATTAAAAATGAAAAAAGAAAGAATTTGAAAAGCCATCTGGTAATTAGACTTTGTAATTACTTCCAATTCTTTGCTCCTCTTGAGAACTGGAAACTGTAATTACTCCCCTCAACTACACCCAATTCCATGCTGACGAAGTAATTACTTGGCCAGTCGTTAAAAGGGTAATTACACCCACATATTCTCAGGGTTCCTGATATCTTTCTTTTTTGTTGAATGAAAGACTTCTAGTAACTTTACTTGGATGGGAAATTGAATTTACTGATATATATGAAACAATACATACCCCGTAGTGTCTACAACCGAGAAATCTACGTCCAAGATTGTCATTTGTCCATGAAATTTTCAGAATTGGAGGAGTCCCTACATAAGCAAACAAGTCTCCTATTATAATTCATGAATTTAGCAATAGCAATTAAAACTAAAAAGAGAAGAAAAATTCTGAAATTTGAAAAGGGAGAATAAATAGTTAGAGAATAGAGAGAAAAATCTTTAAAATATGCCAAATATTAAAGAAAAATGGAGATTTTACGTTTTTACCATTGTAGCTTTATGATGTGGCAAAAAATCACTTCCTCGCGCTCCTAGTAGAGTGTGCTGTCAATTTCTACGCCAGATGGACAATAAAGGTGTGAGGAATAAACAAGTTCGGGGGTAATTAAAGCAGAATTTAGTTTAGCTGTACATCGAATAAAAAATTTCAAATTCAGAGGGTAATGAGTACTTTTGCCTATTTTTTTGGGGTCTATTGTACTCTTTTTTTAAGACAAATTGATGTGACCTATTAGAAGGACGAATTTGTTTTTTGTGGCTCTTATATTATGCTCACTATTATTAGTATTATTTTGAGACTTTTGGTGATGATAAAGAGTCATACATTTTCTCTTGCATGAGTTTCTTGTTTCTCATGTTATTTTAAAGTTTCGGTTCGTGTGACCGTATAATTTAAAGATGAAACATAAAATTTATAAAAATTGATTTGTTTGGACATGCATTTTATATTTAAAAAATAAAATTTTGCGAGTGGGACTCAAAAAATGTAAAAATCAGTTTTGGGGCACTTGTAAATATTTAAAAAGAAAATAATCAAATTTCATAATCAAACAGATACTTGAAGGTAAATTTCAAAACCTATGGACAACTCTAGCTTAGTGTATTTTTCATCTTCATTTGAAATATCAAAAGCTTACTTTAGTATGTATTTGATACGATGGAAATTTTTCAGAAAAGAACGTTAAACTCTTACTTGTTTTTTTGTATTTGTTATGAAAATAAAAAATATCATACTAAAAACGTTTATATAATTTAGACAACTATTATTATGGAGGCGGAGGGTGTGTGGTAGAGATGGTATGGGGATGGAGCCTACAATGGTGGGTGAAGATAAGATATTTTGAAGGGTGTTAATTACGCAATTAATATACAAACTCAAACATATTATGCATTTCACGATCAAAGAAAAAAAAAGGTACTTTTTTAAAGTAGAAATAATAGGCTTTCCAAAAAGTAAAAATGAAACATCATTTGTACAATTATTTACATATTTTCGCTAAAAAAGTTATTTTCTTCGTTTTAAAAGATCTTTTATTTAAAAAATTATATTTTTCAATTTTTTTAACCATTAAAAAAATTCTATTTCAAACACACCCTTCAAGAAACATGTTGGGCCAGAGGGTCATTTTGAAAAATGTAGTCACATAAGTTGCATACAACAACTACAAGACAAGGATATATATATAATTATTTACATGCATTATTTGCCCACATAAATTAATTCGTATTGGTCGATTGATTTGGTTAAGTTTATAAATTGGTCAATATATTTATTAAATATTCAAAATATTTATAAGTTACGTGGTTATAAATCAAATTAACTAAAAACAACTTGCTTATAACAATTTTATTTTTACTATTCTATGACTTTTCGGCATCTTTTTCTAATTCTTAAAATACTTTATACAACATAAAACGTGAAACTCCATCTTCACTTCTTATTCATTCTTTCTCATTTTCTTGGTAAATATATTTTTAAATTTATAATTATATTTTATCATTTTAACATCGGGAAAGGGATAAAATTACCTTGTTGCTATTCGACGAGAAACTTTTGCCCTTTAGTATAAAATGATATTTTGAAGTTATCATCGTGATAAAAGTGGGTATTTATGCACCTAATGAACTAATCCATCATTAATTTCTTTTTAATTCTGATTAAATATTATAGTTCGTAGCCGATTCAAATGTCAAATTAAATTCAATTGAACTCCTAATTATCAATGGAGGACATAATGTTCCTCGTCAAATAGTAAATGGACTAACACATCATTAGTTCCTCTTAATTTCGATCCAATCTTATGGTTCACGATCAATTCAAACCCCAAATTAAATCCAATTAAATTCTTAATTTTCAATAGAGGGCAAAAGAGTTCCTCGTTGAATATCAAAAGGATAATTTTGACCCTCTGTCGATTTAACAAAAAAAGGGGCTTGTAGATATTGTTTTACCATCAAATACATTAACAATATTATATTATCAGTTTTAGAGATCTTTCTTGAGGTTTAGCTTCGTATTCATAACACTACCTTCCTTTTGTAATTTAAGTATCACACTTCTCTCCCATATCATTTTTCTCTTTATAAAACAATTCTATTATAACAATTCTATTAATATATTTATCATAATTATGAAAAAAATAATGATGAACTTTCCTTTTAATATATACTTTTTTTGACAAATAAATGTAAATTCATTAGCTGGAAATATTGTCGTGTTACACGTTTTGTTCCTATGGAGCCAGTGAATATTTTTCCTGATGAAAAATCTGATATGGGGGATGCTATCTCAAAATGAAATTTTATTAATTTGAAATTTTAGAAAAAACAGTTTATACTTTTAAAAAAAAAAAAAAAAATTGTAAGTGCAAACAAGAATTTTTTTTTAATTCAATCTTGATTTTATAAATTAACAAGCAATTTAGATTTACTATTTATAGTAATGTGGACAATTAATATAAACAAAGTGAGTATTTTATTTAAATGAGACCGAAGAGAAGATACCTTAGTGAGCAACGATCTAAGTTTGACAAGGAAAACCCGCAGCCGCAACAAACTATTTAATATAATAACTCGCAAATCACATAGAAGAGGTAACCCGCACTAGGCAATCCCGGTGCGAAGAGCTCAACCCAGAAGGCAAACCCCTTGCTTTCGCTGGCAAGGGTTTTCAAACTTGAGACCTCCATCATGGAAGTCCCAAGCCCAAATCACTGGGCCACCCCGAAGGGTACTTCGCAAACTATTACACTAAAGCTAAATTTATCTCGTACACAAATAATTAATAGTCTTTTTACGAAAACAAAAATCTCTAATGATGTCATCAAGAATCGAGAAGATCTTAATTTTTTGATAACTTTAATGATAAACCTTTCACGTATTATATAGTACTGGATTAAATATAATGGAGTAGTGACATTATTAATCTTAATTATTTAAAAAATCTTAAACTTGTACAACCAATTTTAATATGAATATAATTCTTATACAACTAAATTGAACATGTCAATTTAACATTATTTTATTTTTCTTTCGGCAGAGGGGTACTATTCTGAAAATATATATATATTAAAGTAATGAAAAAAATACGTAGTGGGTGTATATTTTTATTTTAATCCTCGTAATATTTTGTTAAGCAGATTTAATCTTCAATTTATCGAAATGTGGTATTGGTGGTTTATTTTTAGAAGTATGTTATTATCGAACATGAAGTAATCATACAAGTTTAACATAACATGTTTTGAAACTAAATAAATTGTGAAACATTTAATAATTCTTAAAATTCATGAATATTCCCATGTTATGATTTCATATCATATCATAATTTCATATTGCATGACCAAACAAGCCCTAAGATATCAAAGGTATTGAAATCGATTGAATGCATTGACTGTATATAATATCATCCAATATTACTAATTTTAATACATACATTTGGCTAATTATAGTAAAAAATTACAATACTAAAAATAGTTGAGAAATTTCCAATATGATAGACTTGAAATTTTTTGAAAGATTGATGCAATAAAAAAAATAGTTTAAAACGTCAAAAATGCTACCAATAATCACTTAGAAGAGAGGTGTCGCCCAAATTTTAAAAAAAAAAAACAAACTAGGTGTAAGATTCAAATTTCTAACATCACTTAGAAAGACATCTACGCCCAATAATGATTGCATTATATCATACTTTATGTATGTTCATCAGTTATTTTTCAATATAACATTACTATATATATAATCTCGAAAGAGGAGCATAGATTGGCGTGAACTCGGGAAATCCCTTTGATACGCCCGTGATAACAACCATCCGACATGTTGTATTAAATAGCCTAATAACCAGTCCATTGAAGTATTCCCAAGAACTAACAAAAACATCAATTAAGCTTTTCTTCACCATGGAGAAACAAACAAATGGAAAAACAAGAACAAATGATGAAGAAAAAAATCAAGAATCTCATGAAGCACAAGCAAATATGTGGAAGTTTGTGTTTGGTTTCACAGAAATGGCTGTGATTAAATGTGCAATTGAATTAGGAATTGCTGATTTTTTGGAAAAAATCAAGAACCTATTAGCCTAAATCAACTTTCTATTGCACTTTGGTTGTTGTTCCTCTTCCCTCTATCGTATCCTAAGGTATGATTAATTAGTTTGTAATTTGTTATTCTGTCTGTTTCAATTTACGTGACAGTGTTTAGCTATATATACAAGAAATTTGATTTTTTAAAATATTTGTGTGACTGTAATTGAGCATCTCATTAAATTAAGGGACTAGTCCACGAAGGGTTGTAGTGAAGAGGTTAGTACGTATTCATATTCATGCATCCTTAACTAGAGATCTTATGCTCGATTCCTGAGTATGAAATTCTCTTAGGTAGAAAATGTCTTATCCTACTAATTAACATCAGGAGGAAAAAATTATTGAACTAATGAAAAGCTTAAAGTTAAGTTATTTTTAAATAAGGATATGAAGAATTATTTTTAGTTAAGACAGACTAAAAAAAAGTATCAACACTCAAACCTCTTTATAATATCATCATTTGTTTGGATTTTTTTTTTAACAGTGAAATGATGCTATAGAAATTAAATGGTATAGCATAAGATGAAACATAGATTCTAAGGAAAACTTGACAGTTATTGTGAAATATTGTTATAAAGAGATATGATTGTAGATATTTGTTATAAAAATAATAATGTTAATAATATGTACATATTTTATAGGTTCTTGATCAACCGTGGAATATTCAAGGAGACATCAACCAAAAGCGGCAAAAGCGGCTATGTTCAAACGCCTCTTTCCCGCCTTCTCATTAAAGAAGGCGAGAATAGCATGGCTGCTTTCCTACTATTTGAAAGCAGCCCTGTGATGTTGGCATCGTGGCACAATCTTAGTGCACGTATTTCATCAAAGGACAATAGTATGTCCTCCTTTGAAGCAGCTCATGGAAAGGATGTCTGGAAGTACGCGGAAGCTGGACACCCGCCTTTGAAGCAGCTCATGGAAAGGATGTCTGGAAGTACGCGGAAGCTGACCCGAAACACAGTAATCTCTTGAACAAAGCAATGGCATGTGACGCTAAGATAGCAGTATCTGCGATTATCGACGGTTGCCCCGAGATATTCAAGGGGGTGAACACGGTGGTTGATGTTGGTGGTGGTGATGGAACAACACTTAGATTATTGGTGGAGGCTTTTCCTTGGATTAATGGGATTACTTTTGATCTCCCTCATGTTGCTTCTGTTGCACCTCATGCTATTGGTGTTGTACATGTTGGAGGTGACATGTTTAATTATGTTCCCAAAGCTGATGCTGCCTTCCTCATGGTAAGTACTACTTCCGTCTCATATTAGATGAACATCTTACTAAAAATATTTGTTTCATATTATATGATCTTTTACTAATTAATCAGAATAATTTTATTTTACTTTTCATTTTACCACTACAATTAGAGTAATTTCCCTAGATAGTCACCCATGTTTGGGAAATTACCTAAGAATATCACTTATGTTTGTTTTAGAACCACAATATCACCCAACTTTACCTCTTTTCCTCAAAATATACTTGACAAAAAAAATTATCTCTCTCCTAATAGGATGCCATGTCACATTATTCTTTTTTTTATTATTAACATTTTTTAATTCCTTTTTTATTATTAACATTTTTTATTATTAACATTTTTTAAAATTCTTTAAAAACATTATATCCTTTGTAGTTTGACAATATGGTTACCATATTACTCTAATGAATTAAAATATCAACAAAAAGGGAGTCCGAAGCTAAAAGGGTCATTTTTTCCTTCAAAAAACAAAAAGGGCATATCAAAAAAAAATTAACCAAAAGGGCAAAATCCCTCTTGACGGATCGATTTTCTTCTGACAAAAATTGACGTCGTTCCGTTAAAAGAAATAAAAATCGTTGCATTTGACAGCGATTTTTCAAACAAATAAATCATTATTTCTTTAAAATCGCTGCTATAGCAGCGATTCTTTCTTAAGGAATTAAAAAAAACATAAAGAACAAGTTTTAAATTACATAAATTTCTGGCGACAGCCATTTAACAAAAAAAAACAAGTTTTTTAAAGAAAAAATTGTTGCCGACGCAGCGATTTTCAGTTTTAATTTTCATTTAAATCGCTGAAAGGGTAAAGATTTAAAAAAAAAAAAAGATTTTTATGAAAATCGCTGGCTTCAGTTTTAATTTTTTTTAATTTTTATTAAATTCTCTGCAAGGGTAGGTATTTTTTTTAATTAGCAGCGATTTTGCTTTTAATTTTTTTTATATAAAAACGCTGTTATAGCAGCAATTTTAAAGATTTTTTTTTTTTTTGAGAAAATCGGCAGCGATTTTTATTTCTCTTAGCGGAGCGGCGTCAATTTTTGTTAGAACAAAAGGAGCGATTTTGCCCTTTTGGTTAATTTTTTTTTTGATGTGCTGTTTTTGTTTTTTAAAGAAAAAAAGTTGCACTTTTGGCTCCGAACTCAACAAAAAGGTGCCATTGCCCATTAGTGCCCATATAAAAATATTATCTCGTTTGAAAAATCGGAGGAGCTCATATTTGGATTTGCTGCCTAATCCCCTAGAACTAGGGTAGAAATTTTTGGGCTATGTAATTTTTTTTTACTAGGTAATATGGGTTGTCTAAATTATTTTTTTAAAAAAAGTTAATAATGAAAAAGGAATAATGTGACATGGCATCCTATTAGGAGAGATATAATGTTTTTTTGTGTAAGTATATTTTGAGGAAAAGAGGTAAAGTTGGGTGATATTGTGGTACTAAAACAAACATAAGTGATATTTCAAGGTAATTTCCCAAACATGGGTGACTATCCAGGGAAATTACTCCTACAATTAATATGACCTTTGGAAGTTTAAACAAATTTTGAAGATCCAGAATTTCTTTTTTCAGGAGGCTAATTAATATAAACAAAAAATACAGTAGTAAAGTTGATCAATCTATTAATAATTTCTTAATTACAGTATAAAATAGAAAGTTAATTACCATCTAATATGGGACGGAGGAAATGGATATTACTACAAAAAAATGCTCAATTTATGGGGGTTATTTTGTCAATTTATAGCGGTTTAGGGATCCCACAAATTAAATTGTGGCGGTTTTTAAAAATGCCACAATTACCCTTGCCACGAGCATATTTGCAGCGGTTTTAGTAAACCTCCACGACGTCCCCCGCAAAATGACTTTTAAATTCGTGGAGGTTTTCCAGTATCAATTTTTGACGGTTTAGAACCTTTACAATATGATTTCAATATTTTTAAACTCAAATTTGTGTGGATTTAAAACTGTCATGGCTTTAAATTAAAATTTACATTTATAATTTGATTTGTGGAGTCTTACAAAATTATTATTATTTTAATAATAAATGTGAAATTTTATTTACATCAAGCCTTCAAAATAATAAGTAATTTTAAATTTGATTTACATCAATTCTTCAGAATAATAAGTAATTTTACTAAATAACACATTTAAAGCAAATTAAATTTCACTAAGCATAAGTTTCACAAATTCAAATTTATGTCAAATAAAAGTAATACAAACTTGTGTATAATAATTTTAACATAATAATGTTAAATCTTTTTAAAATCCACATCAAATAAACATAACGAAAATTATGTAGCATTTGTTTGGTGATTTATGTTGTTGTCGTCCAATCTTTTTATCCAAAGTGACATAAGCTCTCTGCATCAGGCTGAAACAATGAAAACATTATATATAATTAGATAAACATATATTGATACACATATATCTTCGTACATCTTGATAAAAAAGTATTAAAATTCAATTCATTTCAAAAGCAAAGCATATAAAGCTTTGATTTTACAAATAATTATAAGACTATGGATGAAAGAAATTTACTTTGATGTTCTCTCATACACACTAATAAAGTGAATAACAACAACTTCATGATTATTTCTACATAAGTTTACTAGGTTTAAATTTTCCAAAATCATATAATGATGCTCATTCGATTTAACACATTGGTTCAAGTATTTCTCACTTCTCTTGATTTATAAGTTAGACTTTCCTCTTTGACCTTAGTTTTTTCTTTCATTTACCAAAAAGTAATCATAACTTCAACAATTTATCGTATTGAATAAGAAAATACATAATTTTAAAGTTTTATTGATATCGATCACAATCTAATATGAAAAAATGTCCTTTAATTTGTAATAGTCGATCCAATCAAGAATAAAATGATTACGTGATTCTTAACTAAACAAAAATAAAATTATGATTTACCATAAATCAATCAATGATTGGGTATAGACGACTTTACCATGTAGTGAGAATTCAAACAAAATCTGAAATATGTAAAAAAAACACTGATTCAGTAAGTTTAACAACTTGCAAAATATAAAATGATCAAATAATAATATGAATTTTAAATTCTAGTATGAATCATCAAACTCACGTAACACAAAATTACCTTTGTATTCAAATAATGAATTATTTTTCCTCTATTCCACTTTGCAAAGCCTACAATGAAAAATATAATTAGCAAAACTACATATAAAAAAATGAAGTAAAGAAGAGTGAAAGACAAAAGGAGAGAGGAGAGGGGAGGGTGTGTGTTTTACGTGTGAATTAATGGGTTAAGGGGAAAAAGAAATGAGTTAAGGAGAAAGAATAAAAAGGTATTTGTGCGTTGTTTACGTGGGATTTAGGAATGGGTGGGAGGGGGTGGTTATTTGATTATGTTTGGATGATTTTAGGGGGAATTATAGTCTTTAGTTTTTTTAAAAAAAATTTGGAGGGAGAGGTATTAAAATTTTGATTGAGTTGGATCTAAATGAAAGATAAAAGAATTTTGTGCATAAAACAAGCTTTTATTTTTAATTTTAATGATAAGTAATAACTATTAATTAAGATGTTTCACCCTCAACTAGTATTATAAAATCTTAAATAAAGTTAAAATACAAATACAAATAAATATATATAAATATTACTATTGACTTAGCTTTAAAAGTTATAAAATTTAATTTTTTGTGTTATGAGACAACAAAAATCACTAAATAATATAAATTAAAGTATTACTATATAAGATAAAATGTCTAAGTGAAATTGCATATACTAAGTAAAAAAATATTCGAAGAGTATCTTAATATATAAAAGAAATAGAGGATAAAAAAATCACAATCAAGTTAAAATAAAAGAAGGAGAAGGATGTCTCGTGTGTGTGTATATATAATAAAATTAACTTTCAACATTATATGTTATATATTATATAATTTGAAAAAAATACTATATATTATATTATATTATATAAGTTAATTTCTAAAAGTAACTAATCTACTAAATTTTTGGGGCTCGATAATCCCGATAAATAATATTAAATTGTGGCGATTTTCTAACCTCCTTAATAAAACCACCATAAAAAAATTTATATTGTGGGGTTATAATAAAATGCCACAAAATGAATTATTAGTGGGACTTTTAAAAACTCTCACAAGTTAACCGCCAAAAAATGAGCATTTTTTGGTAGTAGTCATTTTAATGGATTGAAGTTGTTTTAATTAAAATATTTGACATTTTAATTATGATGGGAATTAATTTCTTAAATAGTTATTCATGTTATGAAAATGACTCAAAAAGTCTTTTTTAAAAAAAAAATTAATTTGTGCTAAGAAAAGTCATTCGTGATTTGTTCATTATCCCACAAAATAAATTCTACAGGAAAAGTACTAGAAAATAATATGGAATGGTCCCTTATGTTTTGAGAGTAGGTCTAAAGTTGTCCATTGATATATTTTATACTATTATTTCTGTTTATAAGTTTTTAATGGACATTCGTAAAAAAATAGCTCATCGTTGAGGTATTTTCTACGAAAAGCATGTCGGAAATATTATTGACGAGCCAATTTCAAACGAATATCATAAAAAAGTTATTTTAAAAAAAAAATAGTGTTTAAGGGATTTCCGATGAATTGTCTGTTAAAAACATTTTGAACGAAATTCGCTTTAGTTAAATAGTATTTTTGCATAACTTTATGTATATGTGTTGAAGTAATTGTATTGGTGGGAAATTATCTCTATTTCTATTAACCTTACACAAATATTGACGAAAATCTCACAATTAAAGAGATTTTTGATTGAAACAACAAACAACAACAATAACAAACCCTCTCCAATTCCATAGCTAGGGTCTAAGGAGGGTAAAGTGTACACATACCTTACTCATACCTCGTGAAGGTAGAGAGACTGTTTCCAAAAGATTCTTCACTCAAATTTTTAATTGAAAGTCGATTGTAAATGTTTCATACGAGCTAATATTTGACGGAATTTATCAGAAATTCTGCTCATTTTTTATTTATTAAGAAAGTATTTTCTTATATTCAATTTTGTTTTATTAATTTTCATAACCTCATGTATATTGTTGTATATGTTATGTATATTAGTGGGTTTTACATGATTGGAGTGATGAAGAATGCATACAAATATTAACAAAGTGTAGAGAAGCAATTCCACAAGACAATGGGAAAGTGATAATATTGGAAGCAATAATTGGTGAAAAAGAAGAAAGTATTATTAGAGGATCAACTAATGAGAAGCTCAAAGATGTTGGTTTAATGTTGGATATGGTGATGATGGCTCACACAACCAATGGAAAAGAGAGAACTTCTAAAGAATGGGCTTATGTTTTGAATGAAGCTGGATTTAATAGACACACAATTAGTCACATTAATGCTGTTCAATCTGTTATTCAAGCTTATCCTTCTTGATTTTTACGATGTTCCGAGACGAATTCAGAATGTAAACTCTATTGGTGTATCTTTAAGGTTGTTAGTAAGCATTGAACACGCATGTTTTTTTTTTTAATATTATGAATTCTAATCTACTATTTGCTGCAACAACATATCTAGTGTACTGATCTCATAAGCATTGGACATGCATGTTGTATTTTTATTTTATGAATTTAATCTATACAATTTCTTGCATGAAATTTGTTGTATTTTTTCAACTTATGAACTCAAGCATATTATTATTATACTAGATATTTGATGCCCATGCCAGCACGTGCCCAATATATGTTACTATTTTTTTCCTCAATTTATGTGATATAAAGGAGTTTTGAAGAATCAATCAAAAAAAAATTTATATGTTTTATTAAAAATATATTTAAAGTTATTAATTTGTTGTGATGTATAATATTTTTTGTGTAATTTTTAAATAATATATGTTACTTCTGTTCCAATTCACGTGAATAATCATAAATATTTTCAGTTGTTAATTTACTGCGAATTCTAGAACTTTTGACGTTATTTTCAAATAATATATGTTACTTCTTCTATTTCAATTAGTCAACCAAATTTCTTATAATATTTTCAATTGTTAATTATTGTGATTTATAACATCTTTTATGTAATTTTTAAATAATAATATATATTATTTCATTTGTTCCAATTCATATGGCAATGATAAAATTTTAAGAGTCAACTAAATTTATTTATTTTTTAAAAAGATTGTACCTCTAATATATTTTGTAGTTAAAATATAATAAATGTAGTAGTTAAATTTCAAGAAGTATAAAAGGTTAAACAAAAGAATTAGATACAAAAGATAGAAAAATTTTATGGTGAAAGAGGCACAAATATGACTTGATATGTGAGGCATTATTATTAAATTAAAAAAATATGTAGGTCCCACCTTTCCTATTCAATATTGTTGTTTTTCTCTCCTGTCTTACTTAATTTAGGAATAAAAAATTATGTGGGTCCTATTCATTTTATTTTACATTGTTATTCTTTTTCCCATACATTTGACTCCACATTCGTTCACTTGTCCATTTCTTTTTTTTTATATAAAAAATTCTTTTATTCTTCTTTCCTCTAATATTTCAGATCAATTTACGTTATGAATTTTATTTATTCAATTTTTTTTTATATAATTCGTATATTATTTTTTTCATATTTGATAGTTAACAAGTATATTATTTTAAATTTTTAAATTACATAAAAATATGAGAATAAAAAATGGTGGAGAAAATTACAAAATGAAGAATAAAACCTTCATCTACGAAATAAAAGTTTAGATAGTCAATCAACTAAACTATTAATATCCCTCATTTGGTACATGTATTTAAGCATGATTGATTAATTTTTCACTTATCAAATTGAATTATTTCATCAATTTTTATATTAATAAACCATTCCAAATTAATGAAAATAGGTTTTTCGATTTTCTTAATTTTTTTATCTTGATTTGAAACATTTTACAATAAAATGAATTTTATTTTTATGAAATATAATGTAAATATCATACTATTTTGTATCATTATTATTTATTTAATATAACTCATTGTAAACCGTTATATAAAAAAATTATCAACCATAATGCCACAAAAATGAGAAATATATTACATATATAAATATTTGTATATACAAAATATTGTTTTCCTTTTTTATGCGTTAAAATGATAGTGTTTATATAATTATTTATAATAAATTGAAGTAGATATAATTGTATGAAATAGTGACATTTGCGTCATATTTCATAAAAAATAATTTAATTTCAGTGTAACATGTTTCAAATGGAACTTAAAAAAAACTGAAAAACTTGATTTTATTGATTCGTTGTGGTTTGACAGCGAAAAAAAAACTAACCAATCAAATGTATATATACATATCAAATAAACGATTTTTTAAGCTTAGTTGATTAACTATCTAGACATTCATTTCATAGATGAAAAAATTTTTATTTTTATTTTGCAATTTCCTCCCATATTTTTTTCTTGTATTCTCAAATATATAATTTAAAAAAAAATAATCAACGTGATATTTATCAAATGGAGAACATATATAAAATATAAAAATGATATAAGAAAATTGGATAAATAAAATTAACACATTGAAAAAACTGATTAAAAAATTAGACATAGAATTAGAAAAATAAAAAATAAAAAATAAAAAGGTGAAAGGAAAGAAATTACAAAAAGAGGGGGTGACAGGAGAGAGATATAACAATATAGAATGAGAAGGATAGGAGTAATTGGACCCATGTATTTTTGAATTCAAAAATAATGCCTCACATACCAAGTCATACTTGTGCGGTTGTGCCTCTCCCACCATAATTTTTTTCCAAAACATATATTGAAAACACATGATAAATGAAAATCAGAAAACACATGAGATGAGGAAAAGTAAATGGGCCTAAATGAAAGTCTAACATTTCGGCTGAGAGATAAGTAATGGCTGGGTTAAATTGTCCAATAATTAAA
>NW_006239081.1:1340850-1351585 GCF_000226075.1 Solanum tuberosum | reverse complement strand
TAATAATAATATATATTATTTCATTTGTTTCAATTCAAATGACAATGATAAAATTTTAAGAGTCAACTAAATATTATTAATTTTTAAAAAAAGGTTGTACCTCTAATATATTTTGTAGTTAAAATATAATAAATGTAGTAGTTAAATTTCAAGAAGTATAAAAGGTTGAACAAAACAATTAGATACAAAACATATATTGAAAACACATGATAAATGAAAATCAGAAAACACATGAGATGAGGAAAAGTAAATGTGCCTAAATAAAAGTCTAACATTTCGGCTGAGAGATAAGTAATGGCTGGGTTAAATTGTCCAATAATTAAAGGTACAATTATAAAATAAGCAAGTACAACATTATTTAAGCATAAACATTATGCAAAAATAAAAAATACCCTTGGCAAGGAAACACACATGTCGTCAACACTTGTGTGCTTCCTAGTCTCTTGTATATAGTAGTAAAGTAATAGTAAATCCTAATGAATTTTATATATATATATAAATTTATATTATACATTGAATTTAGATAAATTCGATATTTGAATGTGACATCCTACTGATTGCATTTGCATGCATGTGCCTTTCTCTTATTGACATATTTTGTTTGTCCGAATAGGGTAAAGAGTTTTGATCGATTTTTACTATTTAAAAAAGAAGTAAATAAAACATGAAAAATGAGTCGAAAAATAATTTATAAAAGAAAAAAGAACAAAAATAGTCCCTTTTGTCTAGAATATGTTTAAAATGATCATTTAAATATAATTTTGAATAGTTTTGTCTATTATATTTATCAAAGTAAATGTTTTTTTATACTAATAAATCCTGATAGTTAGATTTAACGAGAATTACCATAAAACTTAACAAGAGCTCATATTTGGATGTACATTTCTTATATCCTTTTATTTACTATTTTAGTTTATTTATATTACAATTTTTTCTATTTTTGATTTATTACATTTCTAAAATTTGACGTACTATAATTATTTAACGAGTTTGTCAAAAATCTAATTTTAATCTATCATTTTTTATTTGGACCAAATAAATCCTCGTTATATGTATAGTACATATTTTATAAACATAATTTGTATTTAAATTGTAATATTTCAAACTTTAAACATATTTTAAATTTAGAATCTTGTTATTTTTAATAATCTATTTTATTTTTATTTGTCCCACGGGCCGGCCCTATCCATATTTCTCAAGCCCCACAAATCGACAAACTTATTCAGGCCGGGTTAAAAAGCCCTTTTCTTAAATGGGCTCCAAAAATCGTAGTCCAACCCTATCAAATCACGGGTTAGGCCAGGCCAGCCCAACGGGCCTAGCCCATATTGACGGCTCTAATCGCATGACCTCTAAATCAAGTATCCAAACTAGCCCAACCCAACTCGATTGAACCCGGTAACCAACTCTGGGTCTAAAACCGGCCGAGTTGTATCATATTAAACATCTCATCTAAACAATTTTAAGAAATTGCATCTATTTAACTTCCTTAATAGAGGATTGGATGGGGTGGGAGTTTGTGGGAGGGTGGGGTGTCACCACTCACATTGATTAGTATGTTATTTCAATTACTTTATGAATTTTTTTTTATAAGAGTTCTTAATGAAAACATTATATGATCTTTTTTTTTGTTTTTCGGCTAGTATTTGGTATCTATATCGAAACTTGACTAAATCTGGATTCACGTCGAAATAGATAAAACTCTCTCTAATAAAGATGATTCCGTCTCAAGAAGACTCCAACTCAAGATCTCTAATTAAAAATGAAGGAATACTTACCAGTTACACGTGGATAACACTTTATTTATTTTATTCTAAGAAGCCAAAGCTAGGTATCAAATCCTAATAACTGGACATTTCTATAATTTGGTTTGGTGGTACTAATTGTCGTCTGATGATTAGTTAATATATTAAAGATTGAAAAATCTTTCATTTGCTTTGAAAAATCTATAATTTAATTGGGTCAAATTTAATGTTCTTGTCCATTTGAAACTACTCAGTTTGTGTTGCGTGACATTTATTCATCATACAGAAACCAAAATTCAGATATATAAACTATAGTATTAATTTACATATAAAAGAAATATATAGAAGTACGTAGTTTTGTTTGTTGGGTTCTTGAAATGTGAAGGGATATAAGGAGTGCATGTGATAAAGAACACATGGTGTATATGGGCAATTATCAAACTCTCATTTTCAAATTTTTTACTCAAACGATTTTTTTTATTTTTTTAAAAAAAGCATGCAAAACGCAGGTGGGACTGCGCCTTGTAAGGCTAAAAGCTGCCATAGCCTTGTAAGGCGCATGGACCCTGATTTAGACGCCATTAAAATTTGTTGCCCTTTTGGTTTCATAAATAATTTAGTTGCCCTTTTGAAAATTTTGAAATTTTTTATTGTCATTTTGGTTCCGGACTCGACTTTTGGTGATGATAAAGAGCCATACATTTTCTCTTGCATGAGATTCTTGTTTTCTCATGTTATTTTAAAGTTTCGATTCATGTGACAGTATATTTTAAAGATAAAACTTAAAATTGGAAAAATTGATTTGTTTAGAAATGCATTTTACATTTTAAAAATAAAATTTTGCAAATGGGACCCCAAAAATGTAAAAAACAGTTTTGGGGCACTTGTAAATATTTGAAAAGAAAATAATCAAATTTCACAATCAAAACAGATAATTGAATATAAATTTCAAAATCTATGGACAACACTAGCTTAGTGTATTTTACATCTTCATTTGAAATATCAGAAGCTTATTTCAGTATGTATTTGATACGATGGAAATTTTTCAGAAAAATAAATTAAACTCTTACTTGTTTTTTTGTATTTTTTATGAAAATAAAAAATATTGTACTAAAAACATTTATATAATTTAGACAACTATTATTATAGAGGCGGAGGGGGTGGGAGTAGAGATGGTATGGGGATGGAGCCTACAATGGTGGGTGAAGATAAGACATTTTGAAGGGTGTTAAGAACACATTTAATATACAAAAAGCAAAGAAAAAAAAAATACATTCACGACCAAAGAAAAAAAATACTTTTTTAAAGTAGAAATAATGGGCTTTCCCAAAAGTAAAAAAGAAACATCATTTGTACAATTATTTACATATTTTCGCTGATAAAGTTACTTTTTTCCGTTTTAAAAGATTTTTTATTTTTACAAAAAATATTCAATTTTTTTAACCATTAAAAAAAATCTATATCAACACACCCTTCAAGAAACATGTTGAGCCAGAGGGTCATTTTGAAAAATGTGGTGTACCTAACATATATTTATGATTAATGACAGAAATTACATACAACAACTACAAGACAAGGATATATATAATTATTTACATGCATAATTTGCCCAGATAAATTAATTCGTATCGATAGATTGATTTGATTAAGCTTATAAGTTGGTCAATATATTTAATAAATATTCAAAATATTTATAAGTTATGTGGTTATAAATCAAATTAACTAAAGGCGGAATAACCTAGGAGACCCTTATACTTGACTTGAATTGTCAACTGGACCCTTCTACTCACGATTTTGCCAACTGAACACTTAAACTCAATGAAACACAATCTTTAAACCCTTTTGACTTCGCGTGCACTTCAAACACAATGAAAATGACATATCATGATCCACATCAGACTTTTAGTGACACGTCACTTATTTTTACTTTATTTAAGAAATTTAATTTTTTCTTTTCACTTATTTTATACTTCTTTAAAATTTTCATTTTTTTCTTTTTCACTCCGTTTCTTCCTCACACTAACTTTATCCTAGACCATCTCTCTCCATTTTTCCACCAAAGACACCATGGCCATCTTATATCCTTATTCCTTACTGGTTATCACTACCTAAAATAACTAAAATTATCGTTGTTCTCCAAGTTTTCATCGCTCATAATTTTTCACCATTATTTTTTTTTACCAAGGTCTTCATCCACCACTTGAACCATTGTGAATTTGTTTCCTCCATTAATGCCAATGAACTACACTAAAATATCTTAATATGTTCTAATATATATATACATGTTCTACTTAATTTTACAAAGACATACAATAATCATTCTTCACTCTCCAAAATAATCAGATCTCTATCAACTAGCCGCATGTAAATTACCCCTCCCCATTCTCCCAATAGCTTCTCTTTATATATTTTTATCTCACAAAAATCGAAATAACTACTTCTAAAAAAGGATTTCTGGAATACTTTTCGCAAACATATATTAAAGATTATAAAAATGGGGACAGGGAGCAAGACAGAAAAATGGGGACTAGGTGGCCGTGGGGGAAGAACGATAGCGGTGTTGGGCAGGAAAGAAAAGAAAATGGGGAAAAGGATATTTGTCTTTTTTTAAAAAAAAATTAGTTTGAGTCTCAAATTTTCCTGTTTACGCTTCTTTTAACGCGTGAGATCACACGTTTGTTCCACCTCGACTATTAAGTTGCCACATAGGATTGGTCAACTGTAGGGTTTAAATTATTATGTTTCATTGAGTTTAAATGTTCAATTGACGAAGTCATGAGTAGAAGGGTGTAGTTGACAATCTGAGCCAAGTATAAGGGTCTTACAAGTCATTCCGCCTTAACTAAAAACAACAACTTGCTTATAACTATTTTATTTTACTATTCTATGTTTTTTCAACGTCTTTTTCTAATTCTTAAAATACTTTATATAGCATAAAACGTGAAACTCCATCTTCACGTCTTATTCATTCTTTTTCATTTTCTTGGTAAAGACATTTTTAAATTTATAATTATATTTTATCATTTGCCCTTTAGTATAAAATGATAATTTTAAGTTATCATCGCGATAAAAGTGGGTATTTATGCACTTAATGGACTAATCCATCATTAGTTTCTTTTTAATTCTAATTAAATATTATAGTTTGTAGCCGATTCAAATGTCAAATTAAATTCAATTGAACTCTTAATTATCAATGGAGGACATAATGTTCCTCGTCCAATAGTAAATGGACTAACACATCATTAGTTCCTCTTAATTTCGATCCAATCTTATGGTTCACGATCAATCAAACCCCTAATTAAATCCAATTAAATTCTTAATTTTCAATTGAGGGCAAAAGAGTTCCTCGTTGAATATCAAAAGGATAATTTTGATCCTCTGTCGATTTAACAAAAAAAGGGGCTTGTCAATATTATTTTACAATCAAATACATTAACAATGTTATATTATCAATTTTAGAGATCTTTCTTGAGGTTTAACTTCGTATTCATAACACTACCTTCCTTTTGTAATTTAAGTATCACACTTCTCTCCCATATCATTTTTCTCTTTATAAAACAATTCTATTAATATATTTATTTTAAATATAAAAATAAAATAATGATGAACTTTCCTTTATATATACTTTTTTTATTTGACAAATAAATGTAAATTCATTAGCTGAAAATATTGTCGTGTTACACGTTTTGTTCCTGTGGAGCCAGTGAATATTTTTCCTGATGAAAAATCTGAAATGGGGGATGATATCTCAAAATGAAATTTTATTCATTTGAAATTTAGAAAAAAAATTATACTTTTTTTAAAAGAAATTAATTGTAAGTGCAAACAAGAAAAAATAATTAATTCTATCTTTATTTTATAAATTAACAAGTAATTTATATTTACTATATATAGTAATGTGGACAATTAATATAAATGAAGTGAGTATTTTATTTAAATGAGACCGAAGAGAAGATACCTTAGTGAGCAACGATCTAAATTTGAACTTCTCTACCTACTTTTTCGATCGAATTGGTCGTAATAAATTTGTCTAATATAATTTACTTCGCAAACTATTATACTAAAGCTAAATTTATCTCGTACACGTACACAAATAATTAATAGTCTTTTTATGAAAATAAAAATCTCTAATGATGTTATCAAGACTCCAGAAGATCTTAATTTTTTGATAACTTAAATGATAAACCTTCCACGTATTATATAGTACTGGATTAAATATAATGGAGTAGTTACATTATTAATCTTAATTATTTAAAAAATCTTAAACTTGTAGAACCAATTTTAATATGAATTCTTATACAACTAAATTGACATATCAATTTAACATTATTTTATTTTTCTTTCGGCAGAGGGGTACTATTCTGAAAAAAATATATATTAAAGTAATGCAAAAAATACGTAGTGGGTGTATATTTTTATTTTAATCCTCGTAATATTTTGTTAAGCAGATTTAATCTTCAATTTATCAAAATGTGGTATTGGTGGTTTATTTTTAGAAGTATGTTATTATCGAACATGAAGTAATCATACAAGTTTAACATAACATGTTTTGAAACTAAATAAATTGTGAAACATTTAATAATTCTTAAAATTCATGAATATTCCCATGTAAGTAAATCAAATATGCATGATTCAAGTAATTAAAGATTAAATATGCTTAGTCAAATATCGGTCACGAAAGTAAAACTAAAATTAAATTTTACCAATAACTCACAACTTGTTTATAAGATGAGTATTATGTATTGCTTCATGACACATTGTATTGTATCATTTTGATATATATATAACTTATATTGGTTTCGTGTTGATAATAAAATTTACATTATTATATGTATAAAAATTAAAAATGTATGATACAATAACAATCAAAACGAATCATTATATTTATAAAGCAAAAATAATGGTACGTTATTATACCATATAATATAACAAATAACAATTAGAGGCGTACGCTTTTAGGATCTCGTTACAATGAATATAATATTATATTTATCAGAAGATATACAATACAAAAAGTTTAAATCTCATGTCCAAACAAAACTTTAACTTCATCTCATGATTTCATATTATGATTTCATATCATATCATAATTTCATATTGCATGACCAAACAAGCCCTAAGATATCAAAGGTATTGAAATCGATTGAATGCATTGACTGTATATAATATCATCCAATATTACTAATTTTAATACATACATTTGGCTAATTATAGTAAAAAATTACAATACTAAAAATAGTTGAGAAATTTCCAATATGATAGACTTGAAATTTTTTGAAAGATTGATGCAATAAAAAAAATAGTTTAAAACGTCAAAAATGCTACCAATAATCACTTAGAAGAGAGGTGTCGCCCAATAAATCTTATATTGGTTTTCGTGTTGTTTCATCATCACATACTAGCAGTTTGAAGAATAAATTTTACATTATTATATGTATAAAAATAAAAAAGGCATGATACAATAACAATCCAAACAATCATTATATTTATAAAGCAAAAATAATCGTACGTTATGATACCATAAAATATAACAAATAACAATTAGAGGCGTACGTATTTAGGATCTCGTTACAATGAATATAATATTATGTTTATGAGAAGATATACGATACAAAAAATTTAAATCGCATGTTCAAACAAAACTTTAACTTCATCTCATGATTTCATATTATGATTTCATATCATATCATAATTTCATATTACATGACCAAACAATCCCTAAGATATCGAAGGTATTGAAATCGATTGAATGCATTGACTGTATATAATATCATCCAATACTACTAATTTTAATACATACATTTGGCTAATTATAGTAAAAAATTACAATACTAAAAATAGTTGAGAAATTTCCAATATGATAGACTTGAAATTTTTTGAAAGATTGATGCAATAAAAAAAGAAGAAGTTTAAAACGTCAAAAATGCTACCAATAATCACTTAGAAGAGAGGTGTCGCTCAATTTTTTTTTAAAAGAACAAAATAAATGTAAGATTCAAATTTCTAACATCACTTAGAAAGACATCTGCGCCCAATAATGATTGCATTATATCATACTTTATGTATGTTCACCGGTTATTTTTCAATATAACACTAATATATATGATCTCGGAAGAGGAACATAGATTTACGTGTAATCCCCTTGATACGCCCGTGATAACAACAATCCAACATGTTGTACTAAAATATTAATAATTTAAAGATTGATTTTATTGCTTTAAATAGCCTAACAAGTTCATTGAAGTATTCCCAAGAACCAACAAAAACACTAATTAATTAAGCTTTTCTTCACCATGGAGAAACAAACAAATGGAAAAGCAAGAACAAATGATGAAGAAAAAATTCAAGAATCTCATGAAGCACAAGCAAATATGTGGAAATTTGTGTTTGGTTTCACAGAATTGGCTGTGATTAAATGTGCCATTGAGTTAGGAATTGCTGATTTTTTGGAAAAAAATCAAGAACCTATTAGCCTAAATCAACTTTCTGTTGCACTTGGTTGTTGTTCCTCTTCCCTCTATCGTATCCTAAGGTATGATTAATTAGTTTGTAATTTGTTATTCTGTCTGTTTCAATTTACGTGACAGTGTTTAGGTATATATACAAGAAATTTGATTTTTTAAAATATTTGTGTGACTGTAATTGAGCATCTCATTATATTAAGAGACTAGTCCACGAAGGATTGTAGTGAAGAGGTTAGTACAGACTCATATTCATGCATTCTTAACTAGAGATCTTATGCTCGATTCCTGAGTATGAAGTTCTCTTAGGTAGAAAATGTCTTATCCTACTAATTAACATCGGGAGGGAAAAATTATTGAACTAATGAAAAGCTTAAAGTTAAGTTATTTTTAAATAAGGATATGAAGAATTATTTTTAGTTAAGACAGACTAAAAAAAAGTATCAACACTCAAACCTCTTTATAATATCATCATTTGTTTGGATTTTTTTTTTAATAGTGAAACGATGCTATAGAAATTAAATGGTATAGCATAAGATGAAACATCGGTTCTAAGGAAAACTTGACAGTTATTGTGAAATATTGTTATAAAGAGATATGATTGTAGATATTTGTTATAAAAATAATAATGTTAATAATATGTACATATTTTATAGGTTCTTGATCAACCGTGGAATATTCAAGGAGACATCAACCAAAAGCGGCAAAAGCGGCTATGTTCAAACGCCTCTTTCCCGCCTTCTCATTAAAGAAGGCGAGAATAGCATGGCTGCTTTCCTACTATTTGAAAGCAGCCCTGTGATGTTGGCATCGTGGCACAATCTTAGTGCACGTATTTCATCAAAGGACAATAGTCTGTCCTCCTTTGAAGCTGCTCATGGAAAGGATGTCTGGAAGTACGCGGAAGCTGACCCTAAACACAGTAACCTCTTGAACAATGCAATGGCGTGTGACGCTAGAATAGCAATATCTGCGATTATTGACGATTGCCCCGAGATATTCAAGGGGGTGAACACGATAGTTGATGTTGGTGGTGGTGATGGAACAACACTTAGATTATTGGTGGAGGCTTTTCCTTGGATTAATGGGATTAATTTTGATCTCCCTCATGTTGCTTCTGTTGCACCTCATGCTATTGGTGTTGTACATGTTGGAGATGACATGTTTAATTATGTTCCCAAAGCTGATGCGGCCTTCCTCATGGTAATTACTACTTCCGTCTCATATTAGATGGACATCTTGCTAAAAATATATGTTTCATATTACTTGATCTTTTACTAATTAATCAGGATAGAATGAATTATTTTTTTCCATTTTACCCCTACAATTAATATGACCTTTGGAAGTTTAAACAAATTTTGAAGATCCAGATTTTTTTTTTGAAGAGGCTAATTAATATAAATAAATAATACAATAGTAATGTTGATCAATCTATTAATAATTTTTTAATTACAGGTTAAAATAGAAAGTTAATTCCCATCTAATATGGGACGGAGGAAATAGATATTAATAGTAGTCATTTTAATGGATTGAATTTGTTTTAATTAAAATATTTGACATTTTAATTATGATGGGAATTAATTTCTTAAATGGAAAAGGGTCAAAATTGCCTCCGAACTATATGAATACGACCATTTATACCTTTCGTTAATGCTACGAAAAGTCATTTGTGATTTGTCCATTATCTCACAAAATAATTTCTACAGGAAAAAGTACTAGAAAATAATATGGAATGATCCCTTATGTTTGAGAGTAGGTCTAAAGTTGTCCATTGATATATTTTATATTATCTCTCTTTACAAGTTTCTAATGGACCTCCCTTAAAAAATAAAAAAATAGCTCATCGTTAAGGGATTTTCAATAAAGCATGTCGGAAACATTATTGACGAGCCAATTTCAAACGAATTTCATAAAAAAAGATATTTTTAAAAAAAAATAGTGTTTAAGGGATTCCCGATGAATTGTCTGTTAAAAACATTTTCAAAATTCGGTTTAGTTAAATAGTATTTTTGCATAACTTCATGTATATATGTTGAAGTGATTGTATTGGTGGGAAATTATCTCTATTTCTATTAACCTTACACAAATTTCTGACGAAAATCTTAAAAGAGATTTTTGATTGAAACAACAAACAACAACAATAATAACAAACCCACTCCAATCCCATAGCTAGAGTCTAGGGAGGGCAAAGTGTACACATACTTTACTCATATCTCGTGGAGGTAAATAGACCATTTCCAAAAGTCTCTTAACTCGGATTTTTAAATAAAAGTGCATCGTAATTGTTTCTAACAGGCTAATTTTTGAGGGATTTTGTCAGAAAATCTACTTATTTTTAATTTATTTTTCTAGGAAGTATTTCTTATATTCAATTTTGTTGTTAATTTTCATAACCTCATGTATATTGTTGTATATATTATGCATATTAGTGGGTTTTACATGATTGGAGTGATGAAGAATGCATACAAATATTAACAAAGTGTAGGAGACGAATTCAGAATGTAAACTCTATTGGTTTATCTTTAAGGT
>NW_006239081.1:1315181-1340465 GCF_000226075.1 Solanum tuberosum | reverse complement strand
TTTAAAAATATATTTGAAGTTATTAATTTATTAATTTGTTGTGATTTATAGTATTTTTTGTGTAATTTTTTAAATAATATATGTTACTTCTGTTCCAATTCACGTGAATAATCATAAATATTTTCAGTTGTTAATTTACTGCGAATTCTAGAACTTTTGACGTTATTTTCAAATAATATATGTTACTTCTTCTATTTCAATTAGTCAACCAAATTTCTTATAATATTTTCAATTGTTAATTATTGTGATTTATAACATTTTTTATGTAATTTTAATAATAATATATATTATTTCATTTGTTCCAATTCATATGACAATGATGAAATTTTAAGAGTCAACTAAATATTTTTTTTTAAAAAAAGAAGGTTGTACCTCTAATATATTTTGTAGTTAAAATAATAAATGTAGTAGTTAAATTTCAAGAAGTATAACAGGTTGAACAAAAGAATTAGATACAAAACATAAACAAATTTTATGGTGGAAGAGGCACAAATATGACTTGATATGTGAGGCATTATTTTAAATTAAAAAATATGTAGGTCCCACCTTTCCTATTCAATATCGTTTTATTTTAGTTAAATTGTATTTTTGCATAACTTCATGTATATATGTTGAAGTAATTGAATTGGTGGGAAATTATCTCTATTTCTATAAATTTCTGATGAAAATCTCACCGTTAAAGACATTTTTGATTGAAACAACAAACAACAACAACAATAACAAACCCTCTCCAATTCCATAGCTAGGGTCTAAGGAGGGTAAAGTGTACACATACCTTACTCATAGCTCGTGAAGGTAGAGAGACTGTTTCCAAAAGATTTCACTCAGATTTTTAATCGAAAGTCGATCGTAAATATTTCGTACAAGTTAATATTTGACGGAATTTATCAGAAAATCTACTTATTTTTAATTTATTAAGAAATTATTTTCTTATATTCATTTTTGTTGTTAATTTTCATAACCTCATGTATATTGTTGTAAATGTTATGTATATTAGTGGGTTTTACATGATTGGAGTGATGAAGAATGCATACAAATATTAACAAAGTGTAGAGAAGCAATTCCACAAGATAATGGGAAAGTGAAAATATTGGAAGCAATAATTGGTGAAAAAGAAGAAAATATTATAAGAGGATCAAATAATAAGAAGCTCAAAGATGTTGGTTTAATGTTGGATATGGTGATGATGGCTCACACAAGCAATGGAAAAGAGAGAACTACAAAAGAATGGGCTTATGTTTTGAATGAAGCTGGATTTAATAGACACACAATTAGTCACATTAATGTTGTTCAATCTGTTATTCAAGCTTATCCTTCTAGATTTTTACCGTGTTCGGAGACGAATTTAAAATGTAAACTCTGTTGGTTTATCTTTAAGGTTCTTAAAAAGCATTGAAGTCGTTGTATTTTTGAAATTATTAATTTAAATCTGCTATTTGTTGCAACAACATATCTAGTGTATTGATCTTATAAGTGAAGTTTGATGAAGGTAGAGGTACATATACCTTACTCTTACCTCGTGAAGGTAGATAGACTATATTCGAAAGACCTTCGACTTATTGTTCAAGTGCATCAAATCAAACCTACTATTTGTTGCAACGAAAATAATGTCAACTCACATGTGAAGTCTGAGAAAGATAAAACTATAGAGACTTTAAATATATATATAATAATAACTTGAAAATATTGATGTGTGGTTCTTATTCAAAACTTATGTTCTGAAATCTGATCAATGCATGTGGGATTTAATACACACTATATCAATCAAATTAATGCTGGTCAATTATTCAAGCTGATCCTTATGTTTTATTACTACTGTTAGACATTGATTTAAAATTTAAAATTTATGAATTTAATCTACACAACTTCTAGCATGAAATTTGTTGTATTTTCAACTTACGAATTCGAGCATATTATTATTATAATCCTAATGGATTCATATATATAAATTCGCATTTTACATTGAACTTAGATAAATTTTATATTTGAATGTGACATCCTACTGATTGCATTTGCATGCATGTGCCATTCTCTTATTGACATTTTTTTGTTTGTTCGAAAAGGGTATAGAGTTTGATCGTTTTTTACTATTTTAAAAAAGGGAAAAAGGACAAATATGGAATGGTCCCTTGTGTTTTGAGAGTAGGTCTAAAGTTGTCCACTGATATATTTTATACTATTATTTCTATTTACAAGTTTTTAATGGACATTCGTAAAAAAATAGCTTATCGTTGAGAGATTTTCTATGAAAAGCATGTCGGAAACATTATTGACGAGCCAATTTCAAACGAATTTAATAAAAAAGTTATTTTAAAAAAAAATAGTGTTTACTGGATTTCCGATGAATTGTCTGTTAAAAACATTTTGAACGAAATTCGCTTTAGTTAAATAGTATTTTTGCATAACTTTATGTATATGTGTTGAAGTAATTGTATTGGTGGGAAATTATCTTTATTTCTATTAACCTTACACAAATATTGACGAAAATCTCACCGTTAAAGACATTTTTGATTGAAACAACAAACAACAACAACAATAACAAACCCTCTCCAATCCCATAGCTAGGGTCTAAGGAGGATAAAGTGTACACATACCTTACTCATACCTCGTGAAGGTAGAGAGACTGTTTCCAAAAGATTCATCACTCAGATTTTTAATTGAAAGTCGATCGTAAATGTTTCGTACGAGCTAATATTTGACAGAATTTATCAGAAATTCTAGTCATTTTTAATTTATTAGGAAAGTATTTTCTTATATTCAATTTTGTTTTATTAATTTTCATAACCTCATGTATATTGTTGTATATGTTATGTATATTAGTGGGTTTTACATGATTGGAGTGATGAAGAATGCATACAAATATTAACAAAGTGTAGAGAAGCAATTCCACAAGACAATGGGAAAGTGATAATATTGGAAGCAATAGTTGGTGAAAAAGAAGAAAGTATTATTAGAGGATCAAATAATGAGAAGCTCAAAGATGGTTTAATGTTGGATATGGTGATGATGGCTCACACAACCAATGGAAAAGAGAGAACTTCTAAAGAATGGGCTTATGTTTTGAATGAAGCTGGATTTAATAGACACACAATTAGTCACATTAATGCTGTTCAATCTGTTATTCAAGCTTATCCTTCTTGATTTTTACGATGTTCGAAGATGAATTCAGAATGTAAACTCTATCTTTAAGGTTCTTAGTAAGCATTGAACACGCATATTGTTTTTTTAATATTATGAATTCTAATCTACTATTTGCTGCAACAACATATCTAGTGTACTGATCTCATTAAGCATTGAACACGCATGTTGTATTTTTATTTTATGAATTTAATCTATACAATTTCTAGCATGAAATTTGTTGTATTTTTCAACTTATGAACTCAAGCATATTATTATTATACTAGATATTTGATGCCATGCCAGCACATGCCCAAATATATATGTTACTATTTTTTCCCTCAAATTTATGTGATATAAAGGAATTTTGAAGAATCAATCAAAAAAAATTATATGTTTTATTAAAAATATATTTGAAGTTATTAATTTGTTTTGATTTATAGTATTTTTTGCGTCATTTTTAAATAATATATGTTACTTCTGTTTCAATTCACGTGAATAATCATAAATATTTTCAGTTGTTAATTTACTGCGAAATTCTAGAACTTTTGACGTTATTTTCAAATAATATATGTTACTTCTTCTATTTCAATTAGTCAACCAAATTTCTATAATATTTTCAATTGTTAATTATTGTGATTTATAACATCTTTTATGTAATTTTAATAATAATATATATTATTTCATTTGTTCCAATTCATATAACAATGATAAAATTTTAAGAGCCAACTAAATATTTTTTTTAAAAAAAAAGAAGGTTGTACCTCTAATATATTTTGTAGTTAAAATATAATAAATATAGTAGTTAAATTTCAAGAAGTATAACATGTTGAACAAAAGAATTAGATACAAAACATAGACAAATTTTATGGCGGAAGACGCACAAATATGACTTGATATGTGAGGCATTATTTTTAAATTAAAAAAATATGTACGCCCCACCTTTCTTATTCAATATTGTTGTTTCTCTCTCCTGTCTTACTTAATTTATGAACAAAAAAATATGTGGGTCCTATTCGTTTTATTTTACATTGTTATTCCTTTTCCCATACATTTTACTCCACATTCGTACACTTGTCCATTTCTTTTCTTTTCCCTTTTTTTTTTTATAAAAAAATCTTTTATTCTTCATTCCTCTAATATTTCAGATCAATTTTAAGTTATGAATTTTATCTATTCAATTTTTTTTATATAATTCGTATATTTATTTTTTTCATAATTGATAGTTAACAAATATATTATTTTTAAATTTTTTAAATTACATAAAAATATGAGAATAAAAAATGGAGGAGAAAATTACAAAATGAAGAATAAAACCTTCATCTACGAAATAAAAGTTTAGATAGTCAATCAACTCGTTATATAAAAAACTATCAACCATAATGCCACAAAAATGGGAAATATATATTATATATATATATATATATTAATAGTTGTATATACAAAATATTGTTTTCCTTGTTTATGCGTTAAAATGATAGTGTTTATATAATTATTTATAATAAATTGAAGTAGATATAATTGTATGAAATAGTGACATTTGCGTCATATTTCATAAAAATAATAATTTAATTTCAGTGTAACATGTTTCAAATGGAACTTAAAAAAAACTGAGAAAATTAAAAAACTTGTTTTTATTGATTCGTTGTGGTTTGACAGTGAAAAAAAACACTAACCAATCAAATGTATATATACATAAAAGAAAAAAGAACAAAAATAGTCCCTTGTGTCTAGAATATGTTTAAAATGATCATGTAAATATAATTTTGAATAGTTTTGTCTATTATATTTATTAAAGTAAATGTTTTTATACTAATAAATCCTGATAGTTAGATTTAACAAGAATTACCATAAAACTTAACAAGAGCTCGTATTTGGATGTACATTTCTTATATCCTTTTATTTACTATTTTAGTTTATTTATATTACAATTTTTTCTATTTTTGTTTATTACATTTCTAAAATTTGACATACTATAATTGTTTAACGAGTCTATCAGAAATCTAATTTTAATCTATCATTTTATATTTGGACCAAAAGAATTAGATACAAAACATATATTGAAAACGCATGATAAATGAAAATCAGAAAACACACGAGATGAGGAAAAGTAAATGTGCCTAAATGAAAGTCTAACATTTCGGCTGAGAGATAAGTAATAGCTGGGTTAAATTGTCCAATAATTAAAGGTATAATTATAAAATAAGCAAGTACAACATTATTTAAGCATAAACATTGTGCAAAAATCAAAAATACCCTTGGCAAGGAAGCACACATGTCGTCCAACACTTGTGTGCTTCCTAGTCTCTTATATATATATAGTAGTAATAATAGTAAATCCTAATGAATTGTTTATATATATAAATTTATATTATACATTGAATTTAGATAAATTCGATATTTGAATGTGACATCCTACTGATTGCATTTGCATGCATGTGCCTTTCTCTTATTGACATATTTTTGTTTGTCTGAATAGGGTAAAGAGTTTTGATTGATTTTTACTATTTAAAAAAAGAAGTAAATAAAACATGAAAAATGACTCTAAAAATAATTTATAAAAGAAAAAAGAACAAAAATAGTCCCTTGTGTCTAGAATATGTTTAAAATGATCATGTAAATATAATTTTGAATAGTTTTGTCTATTATATTTATTAAAGTAAATGTTTTTTTATACTAATAAATCATGATAGTTAGATTTAACGAGAATTACCATAAAACTTAACAAGAGCTCGTATTTGGATGTACATTTCTTATATCCTTTTATTTACTATTTTAGTTTATTTATATTACAATTTTTTCTATTTTTGATTTATTACATTTCTAAAATTTGACATACTATAATTGTTTAACGAGTCTATCAGATATCTAATTTTAATCTATCATTTTTTATTTGGACCAAATAAATCCTCTAAAATAGAGCAAAACTTAGTTAAATAGCTTATCTACACCAGATTCATTCGATTCTAAATTTCTAACCAATAACCCATAAACAATCAAGATAGATAGTATCACATGTAGAGTTGTCAATATGGGTTGGCCCACCCCATCCGGACTAATCCATACATGCTTTGAAATTTGACGGGTCAGGCCAGGCTAGCCTATTTTCGATGTGGGCCAGAAAATAGTCGGTCCAACCCACAAGTACGTGGGCTACGGGCTTTGTCGGGCAAGCCCTCTTTTCTTATATATATATATTATAATTTTTAAAATTAAATTATAATTTAAAAATATGATCATAAATATCGACAAGACAATATTATATGGGGCAAGTGTTACTACTTGTTAGTCAAATCCACAAATAAAATTATCTTTATAATATTTATTAAGTTTGATTTCAAGTAAAAACATAAATAACTAAATATAAATATTAACTTAATTGTTTTCCAATGATCATAATAAAACACAAAAACTATGACAATATTGCATAGGCTACGGCCTATGTAGTGATTCCCTAGAAATTTTAGGAAATTTTTATTTTATGTAGTACATATTTTATAAACATAATTTTTATTTAAATTGTAATATTCCAAACTTTAAACAGATTTTGAATTTAGAATCTTGTTATTTAAAGGACAAATTACTTAACTACACTTAGGGCTGGGCATAATATGGTTAAAACCGAAAAAACCGACCGAACCGATTTTTTTTAAATTTCGGTTTCGGTTTTTCGGTTGGTTTCGGTTTCAGTTTTTAATATTTCAGTTTTTCGGTTTTTAGCTTAAAAAATTCGGTTAACCGAAAAACCGAAATTATATGTATATATTCTTTACCCCTTAATTAAAATCTCAGCCCATGTCCAGGCTCCAGCCGGCCCATAGCTGATAGCCCACAACCTTAATTCTCAGCCCATGCCCAGCCCAAATTCCAATAAAAAAAATCAGAAATCCCTAAAAACTAATTTCCCTAAAATCAGTCGTCTAACTCGTCTCTCATCTCGAAACAGTCAACATACGCCACAACTCTCATCTCTCATCTCTCACCTCTGAACTCTCAACTATCAACTATCAACTATCATCACTCGTCAGTCAACTCTCGTCTCTCAACTCTCAGTTACTACTTACGCGGTGTGATCATTCCTTCAGGCTCTGTCCATGTTTGTTTATGAGTGTTTTATTCATGTCTGTTTCAATAATTAGGTTTCAGAGAGATAAATAGATTTCTATTCCATCTACAATAGACCTCTCAAATTGCATAAGAAAGTGAAAAGTGGTGTTTCAGACTTGCAGTTGAAAAGAATTTGTCTGCTCCTTGAACATGTTAAATGTTTGGATATTTTAGTCGATAATATGGTAGTTTGTTAATGTTGATGAGAATATGCACTTGTTGTGCTCACAAGTCACAAAAGTTGTGACAGACTTGTGACTGTGAGTTGTGTCCTGCACTTGTTGAGTTGCTTCAAATTTTCAATACATGTTAAATTCCTGCACTTTTGAAGTCTGCACTTCTGATTTCTGAAGCTTTTTTTTTCAATACCTGCACTTCTGAAGCCTTTTTTTTTTCACTGTACTAAAAATTATCCAGATGCCACATGAATAACATGATACCCCTCTGCCCTTTGTAAACAACGAGCTCATGAACGGTACTTACTTTTCCAAGTGCTAGTTATTAATTTGGTCATTTCTCTAGCGTTAATTTAACAAGCACAAATGTGAATTGCAATGTTCATAATACTGCTTTGCTTATGGCCATGCCTGATGCCACAGCCCACAACCACAGGCCACTGTTAATTAAATTTGGTTAAACCGAAAATCAAACCGAAATAAACCGAACCGAAATTGTAATAACCGAACCAAACCGAGTTTATTTCAGTTTGGTTTGGTTTCACATTTTTGTCATTTTCAAGGTCTGCGAAATGGTTTTTGAAGAAACTGTAAATATTATGAAGGCAAAAAATCGTTCGAGCTAGACGAAGACGAAGACGACGAAGAAGAAGATGTCAACAGAAATACATTCTTCTTTAATTTCAGAATCACCAGACGAAAACAGTCTGTAAGTGCAAAAAAATCCTCCAATTTATTATACTGATTGTAATTTGTACTTGGAATTTCAAATATATCATATTTTGTTAATTATCTGCTAAGTAAATGCTTTGTAATTTAGTAATTCATCATTTTCTAGCTCAACAACCTAAAAAATCACTAAAATACTTGTACTATTTCATTTTTGGGGATCATATTCGTTTTTTTAGAAAAATGAAATTAGGGATTTGAACTGGTTGAAAGGGGGACTGTAATTTGGTTGAGGAAACCTTGATTTTGGGAAGTGAAGGGCGTCGTTATGATAGTTTTCCAAGGGGTGACTCGTTGTGTGTCAATTGGCACTCAACAACAATTACTATATATCCAATGTATTTTCATGAATGGGTCTGGGGAGGGTAGAGTATATGCAAATTTTATTGCCACCTTGTAGAGATAGAGAGGTTTGTTTTCGAAAGACCCTTGGCTCGAGTGATACATGACAAGGCAGTTTTAAAAAGACACTACAAAGGTAGACAAGGCTTGACAAATAATAGAGAAAGTGTAATACACCATACATAGTAGACTAATGTGATAAATGAAGACAAGAAACAACACAGTAATTGAAGAATAAGAAACTACGAGACCTTCAATAGAATAGTCTCGTACCTTTTCTAAGCCACATTTCCTCGCAAAAAATTAGGTAGCTTCTGGCATATTAAAGAACTTTTTTTTTCCATAAAACTCACTGGCCCATAAATCACATTCTTCTGAAATGGTAGGAAACTCATATATAATTCGATTCAACACAGACATTAGACAAGTAGTTTTAAGTGCAATGACTACTTACTGACTGCACCTATACGGAGTAAACTCATATATACCTTTTTTTTTGTAAGAATCAGAAGAAGAGAAACACTACTACTAATATATAGAAAAAGCAATTTCTAAGACAAAACAACTTTCAATTGCAAGCATCACAATCATATAACTTCATCCCACAAGTTCTCTGCTTGTCAGATCCACATTTTACCAAGTAGTACAATTCCACTGGCATGTGACACAGTTTTTTTCTTTTGATAAGGTAAAGGTTTATTAACTAAGTACCAAGAAGGTACCAAAACCCAAAGTTACAAATCCACTGGCATGTAACACAGTTTACAACACCAGAACTATTTACATTGCCCAAATCCTCAAAATGACGCAATTCTGTTCCAAAGTTTTGATCTTTTTACTTCCAAGTTAATTTGAGAGATAATGGACAAAAACACGTGAACTATCACTTTTTTCGCGAGTTTCACACTTCAACAATCGGTTGTTCCCTTTTTCTTTTCCTACCTGAACTATCACCATCTATGTATTATAAGAGAAATAGTAATGATTTTTTTATGTTGAATGGACATCTTCCACCTAATAATCTAGTCTTTTGGATTGCGCTCTCCTGTCAGTCTACAACAATTGATATTAGGACAGGTCAATTAATGCTTGAGACTGAGACTCGAAGTGATGGCCTAATAGACCACTGAGAGTGGGTATCGATCTAGAAGGGTGCCAGATGTGACCAACTAGTAGAGTGCCAGCAGTGGTAGCCTAGATCCAAGTGGGGTGCCGGTTGTGATCAACTGAGCGCAATAAGGAAAAAAGGAATGAGATGCCAGTCGTGACCAACTTGGCCAGAGGGGTTCTAAGAGTGCCAGCCTGGATTAAAAAGAAGTGGTGCCAGTCATGATCAACAAAGTCGTTGGTCCTCAAGCAAGGAGAATTGTCGTGTGTCAATTGTTCCTCATTGATTAAACAGAGACATAGTAATGAATTTATAGGCTCAATGAACTCTCCCATCTAATAGGTAGTCTTTTGGGTTGAGTTCTCTGATTCAGACTGTAACATTATCCATAAGGGATTCCTAGTGGTTGAAGAGATGGAGTAATAACCTTGGGAGTTGGGATCAAGCTGGAATCCTTGCAGATGCGACACTAGGTGTACTCCTCCGGCTAATTATACCTTGATGGGTAGAGTTACCCAATACTTGTGTTGATTGAAGATAACATCTACCTAGTATTCATTAAGAAAAAAGATAACCTCTACCTAGTAAACTAATCAAGGTGTGCTCATGTTGATTCGGAAGCAATTTGCAAAGGCGCTATTGTAATTCGTGTTGAACTAACAGCAACAACAATATACCTAGTGTAATTTCATTAGTTGGGTCTGGGAAGGGTGGTGTGTATGCAACCTTACCCCTACCTTATAAAGGTAGAGAGGGTATTTCCAATAGAGTATTTCGTGGTCAACTGACGGAAAATATTACTCCTTCCATTTCAATTTATATGGCGGTGTTTGATAGGAATGAAGTTTAAGAAAAAACTAAAGACTTTCGAATCTTATGGTTTAAAACCAAACACATTTGTGTGACTAGAAATCATCTCAACAACAACAACAACAACAACATATTGTCATACCCAGTGTAGTCCCAGCAAGTGGGATGACTATAAATCATCTCATTTAGGGTAAAGTGTGAAATTTAAAGTTAAATTGGTTATACATACAGAAAGTTGTCATTCGTTCAGGGACAAACTTAAAAAGAAAGTCTATCACATAAATGAGAAGTATGCCACATTTAATGAGACAGAGAGAATTGGTGATTTCTATTTTCTTCCCATGTTAAATCCTCCAATACTAATTTGTTGGATGTTGCCAACTAGGTATGTGCAACATTGGCTTGGAATGGAATGGTCTAAATAGAATAACATGGATACAGAGGACTCATATAGTCCATCCCAACCAATTTGGGATTGAGGTATAGTTGATTTGAGTTTCTTATATGAGCTCCTTCCAAATATTAATGATTTTCTTGTAATTCTCTGAGTGACTATACTCTAATGATTTTTGAAGTCTGAACCTAGACACTAAGCGGCTGTAATTTTTGAGAGTATCCCTAAGGAATTGAATAAATTAAAGGAATGGAGGGGGTGAACTAGGATGGTATACAATTGTGTGTAAGCAAAGTAGAGATGTCTCTTGGGAATCATATGACTATTCAAGTTAAATGATGAGACTAAACAATAGGTTGTTCCTGTTTTGACTTAATACTTCAACTTCTCTTTCTAATTACTAATTATGCTGCTTATTCAACTGTAGGTTTGTGGACGTACTGCATGAAGCACCTCTATCCGGTCATAGGAAGCCTACGAGCCTCATTGGGAGTATTTTCTACTGTTTCTTATTGGCAAGTATCAGTTCATGAATTCTTGGTGGCTGTGACAAAGATGCAAATTTAGCCACCTTCTAGGTGAACTAATTATGACAAATTGTAGGCAGGCTTTGCTGTTTTGGCGGTGGGAGCTACATGGATATTTCACCCGATAAAAGGATTAGTGTTCCCACTTCTTTGCAGCTGTAATGTTGCCCTCCTTGTTGTCACAGGTGCGCATTCTCTGTCTTCTTTCGTATGCTTTCAGCAAATCATAAGATTTAAATCTCCTGCATATCATTGTATTTTTCCAGCATATGACTTCCCTCTATAGCTCTAATTTTTCCAGCATGTGACTTCCCTCTGTAGGCATTTTTCAGCAATATTTGGTCTATCAAGTCAAGAAAATACGGTTACAGGTCAGTATTTTTACTATTTTTCATGATTATAATATGTATGGAGCCCAACTAGCTTGAGATCAAGGTTTTGTTGTTGAAATGGCCATTAATGATAAATATTATTCTTTCAATATGTAGCTTGAGATGAAAGTTATTGGGGAAGAGAGTTAAAAACAACACTGGAAGGGCAATTTCAAGTTTTCTTAGCTATAAATGAATATATGACCTCATTGACATAACTTTCATCCATACCTCACCCTTCTCCTCTCCCTTCTCTTGTGACATGTGCTCAGAAGAAAACATGGAGTTAAAAATCTCTCCTTATCTATACTTTGTTATCAAAAAAAAAAAAAGATTCTCTCCTTGTATATAATCTTGGTAGAAATCATCTACTTGTGGGGTCTTTGGCATATTAATGATGTTATGGTGCCGAAAAAATCATATTATTCAAGTGTCATTCCTTAGTATGCACTCTGTTGGGTGTCCAAAGTGGGTGGTACCAGTAAGCTGGAGAAACAGATCAGTATGGTCAAAGAACCTGATTTACAAACTGTATGGAACTAAAGGTTTCCCAAATGAGGTAGAGCATAATCTCACTGGAGGCAAATTGTAGGAGGGCCTAAGACCTTGAAAATGGATCTAGGAAATCATGAATTGTACTTTTTAAGCAGAGGGAAGAATTGAGTCGCATATGGATTTCAAACTTTTGCTATTTGTTTTCTTTCTCCTTTCTATTCTGTGGGTACAAAGTAACGAAATTCAGTTAAGCGAGTTGGCAACTTCTCTGCTCTACAATTCAGATACATATTCTCAGGGTTCCTGATATCTTTCTTTTTTGTTGAATGAAAGACTTCTGGCAACTTTACTTGGATGGGAAATAGAATTTACTGATATATATCAGCTATCAATATAGATCATCTTCATTTTAGCGTCTTCATTCAAAATCATATGTTCTATAAACAACAATTTCTAATATTTGCAATAATATGAACTTTAATTTTGTAGGGGTACTATATTTTCAGCCAGAAACTGAAGCATATTATTCGCCTACCATTTGCTACAATCGCATATGGTATGCATTACCTGATTCTCTAGTTTATGCGGCAGTATTTTCTTTTACTATCCTTTTTCTCAATTAGTTTTGATCATCTCTACCACAAATCTGTGGTCAAATCAAATCTTGCTGTTAGTTTTCAACTATTTTCCTTATGACGGTGGTGTCTGGGCCAGCTTGTGTGCAACTCAACTATTCCACCGGGACTTGCTACCTCCCACCAACACAATTGTTGGTTTAACTTTGCCACAAGACTTAGGCAGATGGGAAGAAATCACCTATCATGCCAACTAATCTGCTATAAGTGAATTGCATCTCTGCTATTTTCTTACAGAAATTACAATTATTTTCTATGTATGATCTGTTAATTTGCACATGAGGATCTGATCTTGGACCTTCTCAATCCTCCACTATAGCTCCCATAAGGGAAAAGAGAAGCTGATAAATCTGAGTGTGAAGTAATTAATGAACACCGTGCTTAAAAGATACTAATATTCAAGAGATCAAAATGTGTGCATGAAACAAGCTAAGACCATTATTTTTTTTCTTTTTAAAGAAAGCTGTACTGTTGTAATTTCTTCTCAGATTCGTCTGTTATTTGAATAATACTCCAGGAACAACTAACTAGTTTAATTCTAAGTTGCTTCCGTAATTGTTTTAAAAAGTAAGAATTATTTTCCTTTTGTTTCTTTTAAAATGAATATCCATTTGAAACATTTCAATTACAGGAACCGCTGCGATGCTGCTTGTCATGGTTTGGGACCCACATATTGGCATCCTCTCTATGTTGACACTATTCAGGTTTACATTCCAAGAAATTGACTGCATCGATTTTCTTAATTCTGTGCAGCTCCTTGCATAAAGAGATGTTTATTTAGCAACTTTCAGTATTGAAATGGTCCCGGGGGACTTTTTCCTTCTTAATTTGAGGATAATTTCTGATGTATTATGCATTAGTAAATTATATCTTTATCTAGGTATTCTATGATACAGCTATCTTTTAGCAAAACATAAATGTTAAATCTAAGTTATGCTAGACACTTTTAGGCGAGGTAGCATTCAAGTCAGAGAGGTGGTTTTGAGGATAAAATTTATAAAAAGCTCTTCAAAATCTTTAGGATTTCAAGTTACCTTTTCAAAAAAAAATAAAAAATCTTTAGGATTTCAAGTTTGGATAGGTGAAGAAACTTAAAATATGGAAGTATGATGGGGAATAATAACTTTATTTACTATCCATAGATAAGTTGTAGACGAGGAAAATGAGACTCTCAAGGAGTCATATATGGGACTTTCTTGGAGCTTTAAGTATTGGCCGCCAGGTTCTAACATGAAAAAGGTAAAGGAACTGAATCTCTCTAATTCTTATTTTAATTTGCTTTGTTTTGAAATAAGAATTAAAAAAGAAACATCTTAACTATACAACCTGAAATTTTCAAGTAACGGTATTTCCCAAAAAACTCTCACAAATGTACAGTGTAATGAGGAAGATGGTAAAATATAAGTTGCTGCCGTTTTCACTTTAGTTTAGAGAGCTCCACCTCAAGGACTGAAAGCAGATGAATGTGATTTTTTTAGTAATAGAGACACATTTTCCAGATTTGCACAGATGAAGAGTGTAATGAGGCAGGGTAAATTCTAAACAGCTGCCGTTCTCGCTTTGGTTTAGAGATATCCACTTCAAGGACTGAAAACAGTTGAGGTGGATTTGATATATCATATATCAATATGTTCTGTTGAATCCACGAAAAATTAGGACCAAAAATGTCAGATTGGTGGGGTGGATGTGGCACATGAACTTGATCTTAGTTCCCCAAATATAAGTTCATCTAAATCCTTAAAGTTGTCATTCATGGGTGGAAGAAGAAAGAGCTTGAAGGTTTCACTGGTTCAGGCTCAATGTAAAGGCTGCCTAGGCTTTACAATTATCAAAATAGTAGGACCTCAAGGATGTGTATATATATCTGATCACATTTCTGTTCCTTTAGTTACATGCAAAGTTGGAGGTTGCGTGGGCTATAACTGTGGTATTGAAGTTTATATATTTATTCTTTGTGATGTTTTCTGAACTTGCTTCATTTTTGTAGGATCGTCATGCTGACGGAAGTAGTATGTGTTAGTTCTTTCATGACAGTCTATATTGGTGAGTAACCTCCTTTAGGGGTTGCTTTTAACAAAAGTCAATTTCCTTGGTAAAATTTCATCATTTTTAAACCCCTAAACCGTCTAGAGAAGACTCCTACTGAATTGCATGCTTGAGAGATGATGTTAAAACATAAAGCATCTTCATGTTTGAGAATTTGAAAATAGTTTTTCTGTCTTTTAAATGACCTATTAGAAATTCTAACCTGTTCTATATTATTAGAAAGTGCAGATGCAAAATAAAGTCAATTAAACCTTCTACTCTCTTCAGGTTGCGTTCACCAGTACAATTAATGATAAATATTATTCAGGCCGGGCTAAAAAACCCTTTTCTTAAATGGGCTACAAAAATCGTAATCCAACCCTAACAAATCACGGGTTAGGCCAGGCCGGCCCATCGGGCCTAGCCCATATTGACGGCTCTAATTGCATGACCTCTACATCAAGTATCCAAACTAGCCCAACCCGACTCGATTGAACCCGGTAACCAACTCCGGGTCTAAAACCATTGGATTCCCAGCCCGATGTTTTAAAGTCACTTTATTCTCCACTTCAACCATCAAGTTCTCTGGAAGGTTTGAGGTACCTCTCAGGTTTACAGTCTGATTATGGAGAAACATTTTGTCCAATAATTGGGTGACTATTACTTTACCTTTAGGGCATGCTTGAAAACACTATCTGATTACATGGCCGTTTGAAAACTAGTAATCACACAACCTAATAGCTACACAATATAGTAATTACAGGGTGATACTCAATCTCATGTTTGGTTGCATGTAATTACGTAGTTGAATATTCTTTTATTTTCAATAAAATTTAATTGTAATTTATTTTTTTCATATGAACATGTAAATGAGTTTTAATGTGTGACAACATATATGTGTATAAGAAATATTAAAAATGAAAAAAGAAAGAATTTGAAAAGCCATCTGGTAATTAGACTTTGTAATTACTTCCAATTCTTTGCTCCTCTTGAGAACTGGAAACTGTAATTACTCCCCTCAACTACACCCAATTCCATGCTGACGAAGTAATTACTTGGCCAGTCGTTAAAAGGGTAATTACACCCAATTACGCCCTAATTCAATTACAAGGTGGCCATCCAATCAGGCCCTAAATTTGTATAGGATAATGGAGGGCTCTTCCATGATTCTATTTACAACAAGGTGCAATGTGGGTGTAATTTCTGTGCTTTTTTAGTCTATTATTTTAATTAAAAAATGACTTCAACACACTTCTCTTTTTGAGTCTGTAAATGTATCAAAAAATTATGCTCTACTCTACTTGACAAGGAAACAAAAACTGCAATGTGTTTGGCAAGTCAAATTACTCTCCTAGTCCCTATATAGATAACTCTGAAAAGCTTTACTAGGTTTTGTTAATTGCAGTTTGTTAGAGGTGTGTAGTTGAAAACTGGGGAAGTGGGGAATTTTCTTGAAAAATGTGATATCAAAGCTATAAGAATATAAAGAAGTATTTATTTTATGGCAAGTGTAGATCTTGATGGTGGGGATCTTTGCATTAGAGGAAGGGGTAAAATGATTTGGAATGACCAAAACTGAGTTGGGTCAAACAAATTGGGATTGACAATATTGTCATCTTTGTTTGAGTTCATGTTTAATGAGATATAGTTAGTAACTACTACGTGTTTTTGCGACATGATATCTTATTTGATCTCTGATATGATCAAGCATTTGGCAGTTGGGGAAGTGGGAGGCCTTGAGAGGAATAACTGATGCTAAAATAATAAATCCCAAGTATTTTTTTGTCTTTCCCAAACCAATCATTATATGCAACAGGGATTTGTACTTTTATCATGTCATTGCAACTATCTTTATTGCCCTCAGATAGGACTTTTGAGAAGAGATAGAAGAAAGCTTCAATGCTTCTAGATATTTTTTCACCACTGCTTCTAGATGATAAAATGATGATTTTGCTAAGAGCCTTCTGTTGTACAGATACCAGGACGGTGGTCGACTGTCAGATCAGCAGATGGCGTTGTTGCAATATCAGCAAGAAAATATACACTTTTTGGGTGAGGAGGTAAGCAGTTATAAGAAACTCCAAGATCTCGCTGGCAATATGCTTCTCAAACTTTTTGGGGGTTGGGAAGGATGTAGAAACTGGACTTTGGGCTGCTCTATATTAGTTGGTAAATCAAGTAGTAATTAATAACACATAGAAGTATATTTATTAGTATAAGTTAAGAATGACCTGCTTTTCTTGGAAAGAAAGTACACGTCTAGACATTTTTACGTCTTGTCTCTTCAGGATGTATATATCTCTTATGAACAAATGGATTTTAATCCTGATTGTTTCTTATGGAAATTTTTCTTTCTTTTCTCGAGTTAATTTAATCCTTTTTCTTCTAGATTCTTAGACTGCAAGAAACCTTAAGCAAATTCGAAAGGTCTAATGATGGGACTGCACCTCAGGTATGTGTTTCTGCTGTTCAAAACTGTGTTGCTGTTTCTGTATTATCCTGGAAAGAAACAAAATGTACTTGTTGGGCTGCATGGCAAGTTAATTGTTTTAAGCTATACAAATAAAACGGGAAAATGGAAGAACTTGAGAAACATGAACTTGTAAGATCTTAGTGACCTTCGTCTGTTTAAGATGATCATCCAGCTTTTCTGTCCTATTAGTAGGGGCGTTAAAGCTTGGCCCCAATCCTATCATTTTGATCACTCATGTCAATGAGTTTTGACGAACTGAACAAGTAGTATCTCGTAGCAACTAAAAGGGGATTTTTTTTTCAAAAAGACAACATGTCATAGATGCTGAGAACGATATCGCATACACTAGCAATCATATCCTTCATGATTCTCTCACGATTTTTTTTGTCTGATAGAAAAATTGATAACCATATGATATGGGACTGCTGATAATGAGATTAGCCACCTTGAATAGTCATTAATCACTAGAATTTGGGATTAAGTTTTGAAAGTGATGAAGTTAACGACTTGTCTTGGTTCTTCCAGGTAGATCTTGCTCACCTGTTGGCAACTCGAGATCAAGAGTTACGTACACTCAAAGCTGAGGTAATATGTGACATGCAGTTTTGTCCTTTTTCATTTCCAACAGACCTATGGTTCTGAACAGCGCACGTGCAATTGTATGTCTGTATTGTGGTGGAAGAAGTTTTTATATTTAGAATAAAATTTCTTTTCACACTTCAAACTGGAAGTCTAGCGCATCTTGTTTTATCCTTTTACCTCGTCTACTAAATACTTGTGGGTTTCAGATGAATCAATTACAATCTGAGCTGAGGCTTGCTCGATCTATTGTAGAGGAGAAGGATGCCGAGATTCAGCGTATTCGCAGTGCAAACAATCAGGTGTGTTTTAAAAGTCGAGTAACCTTAAGCAATTGGAACTTATTTGCTATTAATAATGAACTTGTTAAAAAATTACATTGTAGTATTAGTTTTCATGTAGTCATTTATCGGCCGAATAAAAGTGGACCATTTTGAAAGGATTTAGCACATTCTTCTTTATTTCTTTGGTCTCTTTGCTTCCCCTGTTAATTAGCTTGTTGTTTCTCAACTGTCATAGCAAGTTATATCTAAATTGTTAAATGTGGTCCGCTACACAAGTCTTGTACAACAACCACCTAGTCGATCACATCTAGGTTTATTCTATCTTCATTGTATGTCTTGTATAGTATTTGGACTCTCGCTGTCTCGCTTGATCATGCTTCTTTTTTCCGAAGAAAGGTGCATGACATCTCTCTCTCTCTCTCTGAAACAGTATGTAGAAGAAAACGAGAGACTCAGAGCTATTCTGGGAGAATGGAGCAGCCGAGCAGCTAAGGTAGTACTTATTTATGGTTCATTGCTATAATATTGTCGTTTCCTTTTCCTCTATTACACCAAATGTTTTTTTTCTTGGCTGGATAAAAGCTCGAACGTGCTTTGGAGCTGGAGAGGATGTCAAACTTGGAACTGCAGAAAACAATTACCACACTGAAGATTCAAATGCGTGAATAGTTCAGCCTGACTAACTGCTAGATCTTTTGCTGTGTACAATAGATCCTTGTGGTTCGGCTCTTCCTCGGACCTTGTGCATAGCAGGAGCTTCCTTTTTAGATCTTTTGCAATACCATTCTTGGAAAACCTAATGGTCCCATCTGCACATGTACAGATTAAGCTCAGACGTTTGCTCATCTTTCAGACTTTCAGCTTTGTATAGTTTTTTCCACTACTATTTATCTCATATCTTTTCTTCCTATATTAGGTTTCTTTTGGATGAATCTGTTCTAACAATTTGCTTTCACTGTAAATTAGTCATTTTATTGCCATAGCCAAAGCTTACAAGGTTGTTTTCCCAAAGACCATGTGTCCAATATTGGATGACATCGAAAGATCAAAAGGTGTATTCAAGATTTTAAGTTTATGGTTCTAGACACATGTAGGCAAAGTTTTCATCATTTGGCATAATTGGCCGCATTTGAAAAGTAAGCACTCCAACTCATTCCCATTGTGTTGTGGGAGGTGTCTAGATGATCATCTTAAGTTGAAGTGTTAAACTGACACAATGGAGACTAATTGGGGTATTTAGATATGTAATACTCCACCCTATTTATGAGTTTCCCACTCTGTCCCACCCGCCAATTGCCATCTTTAATGGTGATGGAATTTAAATGATTCAAGTTTCATAAAATTTTCAATAGTAATTAACAAGTATAATATATATCCTTTTTGAGCAAAAAATAATGATTGAAGAAGAAAGCATTTACTCTCCAAAGTCCATAAAGTTCTTCAGACAAAAACCCACATTTCCCTTTCATCTCAGCAGTAAAAGGAAAATAAATTACACTGATTTGAAACCATACTAGCTCTAAGCTTGCTCTGTACTGAGATTCTGGGTTTTAGTTGCATGTATATAAGGAGTAGCTATATATCTGCATATTCCGAATTTGTTCCTGAACAAAAAGAGTACAACATAATTTTAAGAAAGCACACTCTTGGATATCAGTAATCTCTATTCTGTTTGAGGCCAAGGTTAAAATCAACGAAACACTTCAGTTTCTTACTACTTGTAGATCCGTCTTTAACGTTGGTTTTCTATATAAGGCAGCAGTAGCAGCATCATAATTACCTGGTTTTCAGAACACTTCAGTTTCTTTTAATGTTTTTGTGTGTTGAGAATACAACAGGTACCAAGGCCAAAATGTTATACTGTCAACAGAACATTATGCTACTTTCTAATTTCTCATTGGTTGTGATGATTGAGCAGTTGCTATCATTTGAGCCATGATGCTAGCATACTGTACAGCTGTGTGCTGTGAAGTGTATTGATCAGAGAGACCATACTCTGAAAAATTTGGTTCAACGTGCACAAAATGACCTGGTAATGATCGTTTTCCAAGAGCTTCTTGCCATATGTCGAAGAATTCACCCATAATTTGGTGCGATGTCTCCCATGAGGAAATCGGAAGATACTCCATCTACAAAAGAAACAAACATTGAGGCCAGGATGCTCATAACAGACACAGCTTAAAATTTGTGGAGTACCATTGCAATGCAACGACAAGGTGGAGAAACACACTGGAAAGTTAAGAACTAGGCAACATCAGTTCATCTAACAGTACATACTGATGAGATAATCATCGTCTCTATCAGCATTTCAAGAACATCAGTATAATTTGACTATTTCTAGACTAGCCATCGATCTATAGCAACTCTCCTTATTCAAAGTTGGGGTCAGCTGGACAACAAGATAGTTCCCACACAGTGTCACATGTGATATCTAAAGCATGCTGCCCCTAGAGGCACCGACTATTGACTTGATTCTTATCCATTTGATTGTACCTTCATTTTTTCCATCACTGCTTCTTTTAATGTGAAAATATGCTTACGTCACATCTTTTAGCATTAAGAGAAGGATACACGTAGTGATTATTTTTCCAGGTAAAGCTCAATAAATGAATTCCTCTACAGGCAAAATTAAAAGCATAATAGATCACAGAAATCCTACATAGTTATGTTCGAAAAAAAAAGGCTTAACCACATGACAAGCATTCAATTGAGAAGAAATATCTAAAGGTATTCATACCTCCATAACTATTCCCCTCAAGTTCTCAGAGTGTATTGTAACAACTTTGCCCACTCGCAGCTGAAAGTCACCAAGTTGATACTGAAACCCCTATATAAGTCAAATACACTAATGAGTATTATGAAGTAGTGCTAAGTAAGTCCTTTTTTAGAATTTTGAAGGATAAACCAAAGCAAGGCAAACAATGACAAGTCTGCAAAAAATATCTTCTAAGAATCACCATAGATATAGCAAGCAACCTTCACAACAACATATAATACTTTTGGTATTGCAAGGAACAAACTTGACCAGTTTAAATGAATGAGTCCTGTTTGAAAAAGTATAGTTGGCCAATGACCAACCAACTGGATAACACAACTCTATAAGAATTGAAACTTTATTTTATGATTGATATATGATTTCAGGAAACAACATGTAGCCTGTTAAACAATTATCATCTTGAAGTTCTTCTATCTTCACTTCTTTTATAAAGTAAAATGGTTATATAAAAGTGTGGAAGGTCTTCTATGGAAAGCAAATGGCACTAATCACAAGATTTACCTGGTGAAATGAACTTAAGTTACACTTCCAAAAGCAATTGGGAGGACTGGGGGTCAAAGACTTACCCTTAAATAACAAAAGCATGTTGATGAAATGTCATTGAAGGTTTACATAAGATGATGCTGCCTTATGGAAAGATATTATTATTGCAAAATATGGCAGATTCAGTCACTGGTGCATTAAAGCTATTAGCACACCTCATGGCACAGGATTATGGAAGAGCATTCACAATCTTTGGGGAGCCCTCTCCAATGATGTCTATTTTCAGATTGGTGATGGGGCAAACACAAAGTTTTGGACTGAAAAATGGGCAGGGGGTACAATACTTAAGGATGCTTTTCCAAATCTCTTTCTCATAGCAAGGAATCCAGACTCTTAGGTTGCACGAAACAGAGAAGGCAATACATGGAGCCCAATTCTTAGAAGGAAACTGCAGGGTTACTTGGAAATGCTGAAACTACTGGAAAGATGCACTACCAGCTCTCAACAGGACAAAATGAAATGGGAAAGCTCTAAGAGTGGAATGTACTCTATCAAGGTTGGTTATGCTGATATGTGCTCAAACAGCATGTTGATTAATTTATGCCCCTGGAAACTAGTTTGGAAAACAAAACTTCCTTCCAAAGTGTGCTGATTCAGTTGGTTGGTCTTGAAGGATGCCTGCCTCATGCAAGACAAACCTATCTAAAAAGGGTCTGCAGTTGGACAACAAGTGCTTCATATGTCAGTCAACCTCAGAATCCATAAACCACCTTTTTCTCCACTGTCCAGTAGCTTCAGATGTCTGGCACATGTTCTTTAATATTTTTGGATTATACTGTGCTGTGCCCTTCTCTGTCAGAGATGCCTATGTGAGCTGGAGCTCAAAGAAAGTTGACAGTACCATCAGGAAAATCTGGAATATGGTACCTGCTAGCATTTTTTGGTGTATTTGGAACGAAAGGAACAACAGATGTTTTGATTGGGTTTCAACTTTAATAGGCTTCTTCATTTGGATTTCCTTAGCTCTTTTGTTTTGTTGCACGTTTTTCCTTGTTTTTTGTCAGCTCTATAGTTTTTGTAGCACTCATTTGTAAATGAGATGTCAAACTCACATCTTTTGTATTCCTCTGCCTCTTCTTGATGCCCTTCATGTTATATATCACTTACTTTATTAAAAAAAAAGGGTTCTTCAATCTTCACGAAGCATTGAAGCACAATACATGCAGATGATATCACTCATAACAAAGCCAAGGTTGTAGATAAAGCTAGATAAGTTAATCATCTTCCTACAGTAAGAACAATAATTTACAGATCTCAGTAATACAAACCTCAAAATTAAGTGCAACCCTCGTTTTGTATGACTGCAACTTCTCCATTATCGTCTGAATTGATGACTCTGCTTCAATGATCAACCGTTGCCCTCTAATTACCATGTAATACTTGTTGGGCTGTTCTTGAAGTGAAATCCCCAGAAAATCTCGGGGAAACTCCAGTGAATTTGCTTGTTCGACTAATAAAAAAAAAATCACTCCACTATCAAATCTCCTATTAAGGTGCAAAAGTACCCACAAAAAATGTCATGCAAGGTTGCTTTCTGGAAAGAGGGCAATGCATAATGTGTAAGTTAGATGTACGTCATCAGTTTGAAGCTTGCCGCAGACAAAAGCTAAGTATTAAATTGGATAAGTAGACAAGCGGGCCAATCGAGAGATTTCTTGATTATAAGAAAATGACATGCGAGATTGAAACAGGTACACTAGTGCACAAGATATGCATTATCAAGCAAGCCTAACTAGCTTGTAAATGAATATCTTAAACTCATACTAACATATATATATCAATGTATGTGTTCATCGGTTATATAGCCTAAAAGGCCAGGGTTTTTCTCCCAAAAGCCAAAGGACAAGACACCTTTTTCGGCCTCACTAGAGGCTGCTCAACTCAAAGGGAGTCCTAACTTTTCTTTTAAAATGTTCACTCAGTAAATCTTTACATCCCTGCCCAAATCTTCATTTTTAGTAATATAATTACCCTGTAAATGTTCAAATGCCCCCACCCCCACCCAATTTCCTCTATGAGTTACCACTCTCCCGAAAGGCTGCCACACAGAAGACGCCCAATTAATCAATTAACTATACAAACTTGGGCTCGGCTATATGAATCCTCCTCGACCATTTTACTCTATTCTTGACTCAAATCATTTCAATTTTATAGAAGATGAAACATTCCCAAAAATCCAATCTTTTTAAGGAATCCAAATTAAAAAAGACCACCCTTAGTAAATCACAGGTATAACAAAAAAAAATGCAAAGATACTAAACTACATGGTTTATTAAGCAATGAAATACCTCTAAGCATGGGTTTATAGAAACTAAGAGTATCTTTCCACCTTCCTTCTTTAACACCATTAATGCTCTCAACACATTGAGATACTTCTGTCAGTATTTGCGTGTTGACTGTTGTCCCTGCATTTGGCTGCCAGTGCAAAACCCTAGCAACACACAAATTGTACACTTAAATTACTTAATCTAACACCAAAATCTACAAATAATGTTAGTTTTTAGTGAAATTCAAAATCCTTACCATTTGATTGGCATACTGTTGATTGCAGAAACAGTTCCCTTTTTCCTCTCACCGGGAAATTCGCCGGAGAAAATTAAACCCCAAACTCCCTTTCCTCTCACCGGAAAGTTCGCCGGAGAAACCTATACCTGAAAATCCCTTAAGCTCTCCTCGGCGGAAAGAACTAAGGTGATTCTTGAAAATATAAATGAAAAAAGTAAAAAGGAAAAAAAAACATTATTAAAGATACTAATTTTCATAGTTGAATTAGATTACATTAATTCAATATCTTAAACAAAAAATTTAGATATTAAAAAACTATATAAAAAGTATTATAAATTCCAATTTTTTGCATATCAATATGATTAAAAAATACATAGTAAAATATTAGTTAAAGTTATTAATGCTTGACTCTAAAATAAAATTTATGACAATTAAAAATGAACGGAGGTAGTAACTTCGAGAATTTTTGCTTCGTTCGACATAAGTATTTTATTGCATATCGAAAAGGTTTTGAAATTGAGCTTTTGTCTAGCTCAACAAAAGTTCTATAAAAACTACTATAAGTTATGCTTTTAACATGACATAATTTGTAGGTTCTGAATTGAATTTTTGCCTTAAGTGACATAAGTTCTGTAATTATATCATGATATGAAAATACAAATTTATATCGAACAAAAAATATTTGTTACTTTGGTGTCCAACGTATTTTGATCACTTAATTTTTACTTAAAAATGTTTAAAAGAAAAAAATTAAATACCACAAAATTTGAGGGCAAACATTAAAAACCAATGATTTTGCACTAATTTAGAGTGCTCTTTTTTACTTTTGCCCTCAATATGATATCTCATCTCTGTTATTGTTAGTAGCATATTAGTCCAACAATCTAACCTTTAAACTCATAAAAATTACAATATAAGTAGTAATGAATTCAAAATTTTCGCTTCGAAGAGTTAATATAAACATAATAAACAACAAATGACAGATAACAAAAGCAAGAATGATTGAATAAAAGTACAATAACAATATTTGAATGAGAAAATTAACACACTATATATCTGGGCTAATTCATTGATGGAGACATACAAAAATTCTTTGCCTCATGTCACGACCCAAAAATGGATGTGATGGTACTCGTCGTATCCCACCAAGACAAGTCAGCCTAAACCCAATCATTTCGATAAAGTGCGGAAATAAAGCAAAGTTCAATAATAATTACTATTACGAAAACAAGTCAACTTAATTCAACCCCCAAAACCTGGTTGTCACGTGCACAAGCCTCTAATGTAA
>NW_006239081.1:1261333-1313974 GCF_000226075.1 Solanum tuberosum | reverse complement strand
CGCTAGACTTTATAATCAAGTTCGTAACTCTTGATGCCAATTAACATTTCACTATCATAGTTTTCCAAGTTTCAAGTCTTGGATTAGATTCCAATTATTTCCTTTCCAATATCATATTTCAAATGATATTCACTTAGTACCATACATATGGTATTTAATTACACATACCAACCTATCAACACTTGAATCATAATATAATAACCACAATATAAAATTTAACCGAATTGATTTAGGAACAGTAACTTTTCCTTTGACACCCTTTTATTCCAACCAATGATTAGCTCATTATGGTCAATCCTTGGCCCACCATTCCTATTAATTTCCAAAACAAACTCACAACCCATTTTAACAAACATACAGCAATTTACCTCAATATCCCATCTAACTCTTAATGAATTAAAAATATTAACCCACAGATAAACATATCTTACATCTTAGTACTGTTCATCCGTCAACCATAATTTAATCAATGCCCTCTAGTCCACAAACATACGTAAATAATATATGCCTATCTTTGTACCAGAATGGAAAGAAATTTATCTTCGCATGTATGTATTGAATACGCACATATATATACATATAAAAATCCCTAATGTCTTAAACCCAGTAACCGTCTAAAATGATACTATAATGATTTCAATGGCAATCATTGCCAATCATCACATCTTAATAACCAACAATTTGGTAACAATTAATAATTATAACCATAGTGCTAGCACTGTACCAAACCAACATTATTATAATGTAATATGCCAGCAACTATCCTTATTTTTATATAAAGTAATTATTGTATGCCTACCAAGAATTGAAGATGGCCGAATCGTGTATCTGCAACTCTTTGTTTCCTCTTTGATCGATGTCGCGGCTAGGTTAGGTTATTCCTCTTCCTTTCTCTTCTGTGTTTTCTGACTCTTCTTTATTTCTAATTTAATTGTTTATTAAAACTGACAAAATCCACTAACTTAAATTTTTAACACATGGCCCTAATGGTATAGGGTCTTAAATAAATGATCACTTTAGTCCACTAACTATCGATTAATTAACTCAAGTTAAACGAATAGTTCAAAATTTCCAAAAATGACCTTCCGGGTCATCACTCGGGTCATCACACCTCAAAACTAATGTGGTGATAAACTTCTTAGATCTAGCAAGAAGAATAAGAAATATGTGCCATGAGCCTAAAATCCTAGTTCCGCCTCTGCCTCCTTCCTTTGGTACTCTTCCGCAACTGTGGTCAGCCAACTCTCCCTAGCTCATTTCTTCAACATTTTTTAGGAGGTCGATAATTTGTTGGGAAATGTCAATAGCATCAATAACATGTCCTACAAATGAAACACAAGATAAACCAAATGTATTATTGTCAAATGAAGATAAATTCGATTTCAGTCTATTTACATGTCCCTATAAATCAAACACGAGATATATATAGAAACAAACAAGTAAGGTCTGCATATACTCTAGCCTCCCTAGACCCCACTTATGGGATTACACTGGGTTTATAGAAACAAACAGGTAAGGTGCATGTACTCTAGCCTCCCCAGACCCCACTTACGCGATAACACTGGGTTTGTTGTTGTAATTACGATGTCTTCAACATTACTGTACATTCAGTGTGTTCTCAAGATAGAACCTGATGATAGCATCCTATGTTACAGCAAACAGACTAAGTAAAGGTAGAACTCGAGATAATCAAACTTTCAGCACGAGCATCATTTAACAAAACATCCCCGTCAAAGATGACCCATTATGATTTACAATCTTGGCTGTACAACTCACAGTGATTGATCATATCTTCCATTTTATGAGCTATCTACTTCTTTCCTACATGCTCGTTAGAAACTCCTTGGTGAAATGTGGTATTGTGTCGACTACTCTTGAACACTCCACCAATTAAGTTCAAAATTATGCACCTGATGCTATTATACAGTTCTAACAAAACAGTGCTCTGCTACTATTTTTAACTAGTTTAGGACCATAACCTAGTGGACCGCGTAAAGTTATAAAAACTCGGCTCCTAAGGTCTAAAAAGTGGCAGCAAGTCCCCTTCCAGTTTCCAGAATGGTCTTACTGATTATATGCACAGGTTCAGTAATAATGAAGTAATTTCAGTGAAAAACGAGACAATCAACCAAGTCGAAACAAACAACTAAAGGGGATCAGTACTGTAGAAAGGAGACATTCAAGAGAGTAGTCTTCTCCCTTGCCAACTCTTAATAGGACATTCAACAGTATGTTAAAACCCCGAACATATTTGTGTTCCGTTCTCCTCCATTCGACTGCCCATCCCCCATCTCCCAAAAGAAGTACAAAGCAAAAACTGATATCATAAAAGTGTGGCTTCCGAGGAAAGAACATGAAAGGAGCAACTTCGTTGATGAATAATGAAGTCCCTTGAGGTGTCTAAAACTCTATAAATGAAAATCTCAACGTGATTTATGTTTTCCGAGGCAGATGCATGATTTACGTGCAAAGTAAGATGAGACAGCTCTATTGTGCAATCCTCATATGATAGTATTCAGATAAATGAAAGACCACCGAATGATTTTGAAGGAAGATTGAGTGACACCCAAGTTCAACAGAATTAGAAGGCATAAGCAGGGACTATACCAAGAATGGACTGTGCTTATTGGGAAAAGATGGCCTCCACTCTATCCAGCGACGCTTGTAGTCGTCCAGAATTCATATTGAACAATGGTTCACCAGTGCCTAAAGCCCTGAAAAAGGAACCCAAATTTCATGTTAAGTAAAAGCGCCACCAAGTTTCAGTCAGTTTTATTTCTTACAAGATATTGTTACAGGTATAAGAAGCCGGTAATTTCTTTGAAGTGAAGCGCAAATGAGGATAAAGTAACTTGCCCAGTAACTTCTGGAAATACATAATCTGCTTTCCATCCAAAACGGAAATCCACACCAGGACATAATCCAAGAGATGTTTTATTCCGGATACTGGAGATACCATCTCCGCCGAAACAAGTCGTGAGCTTCCATTTCCAACCAGTTGCCTGCAACTGAAAGCTATGGCCTACACCAACCTGTATAAGTTCAAACGGTTACCCTATAACTTTTATGCTGATAAGAAACGGAAATAGTACAGTGTAGGGAAGAAGCTGAAAAAGTTCAACCTGAAGATTTAGAAATTTTGTCACCGGGATCTTCTTGGAAAGAAGGCGGACTTCATGATGCAAAGGCTCATATATGAACTTCCATCTCCGCTCAGGGGCTAAAGGTTTTAAGACCAGCTTAGCCAGATATTCATTGTATGGGGCATTGTAAAACTAGTCAAAAGGCATCATAAAAGAAGAGTTAAAACTTAAAACCAGAAATACCCAACATAGACACAAAGTTAAAATGCTTGCTCTCAATATCCTTTCAGGTGATTTCAGCAACAACTACAGTGTTACTGCAGTAATTTTGCGTATTGTGTCAATTCAGATTTCAGTATTGTGCATTAACTTTTATACTAACGAATTGTCTGGAAAGAAGCAGATCGCATATCACCCAACAACCATCTCACAACAGATTATGTGTAAAGTATCCAATCATTAACATTAGCAAACTCTATATATTTGAGTTTGCTCATATTGCCAGTCTCAAACTTGCATGAAGAGTTGCGATAGGTTGATAGTCAACACAAAACAAGTCAATTTTTGATAATTCCTCACAATATAAAACATGTTTTTTCATGCTAAAGCACTGAGATAAGCTTAAATCGGAGTGACATGGCAAGTGAGGATTCATATAGCCGATCGCAACAATTCAACACTTACACTATTTGCAAAAGCTTAAATCGAGTAATACAAGTGAGGATTCATATAGCCGATCGCAACTTTGGAGACAGTTAATTGTTGAATAACTATGACATAAACACTTACTCTGTTTGCAAAAGTAAATTGCTCCATCTCCATCCAAGGAAAAGAGGACTGCTCACTTGTATTAACTCATACTAACAAGTGCAATTACCCGAGTTAAGCTGAAAGTAACCCAAAACGTCTTGAAACTTTTTAATACAATAGTCCCACTAAACTAATTAACAAAGGAAGCATCAAGGAAGACCATATTCATATAATCAACCCTAATTGGTTTGGGACTGAGACTTAGTTTATTCATATATCACTAACGATATAGATGTCAGTGCGTACACTCTACCCTCCCCAGACCCCACTTGTGGGATTACATTGGGTTTGTTGTTGATAACTTAATATAGATGGTTAGTCAGAAATTAGTACCTCCAAGTTAACACCAACTCGATAGCCCTCAATTTCTTTTCTGAACTTGAGAAAAATCTCCGAAGGCATCAGATTGACATTGTAAAGCTCATCCCATGATTTGGGTTCTTCTCCACTTTGACTCAGACCACCCTCCTCCATTCTTGGACCCGAGAATCAACTCAAACTGCAAATGGATCAAACAAACAACCACCTCAAAATCAAATTGGTACAAATTAAAATGATTTCTTTATATGTTAATTCGTACTAGTTCATCAAACTTAATGCCAGAATCAAATCAAACTGCAACCAGGTCAGCAGCCCAATGCCACAAAATCAAATCTTAACACATAAAAGTGATTTCTCTATACATCAAGTCATACTTGCTTTAATCGAATTTAAGTCAGAACCAATTCAAACTTCAAATGGGCAAGGACCAAACACCATCAAATCTTTACACATAAAAATGATCCCCCCCCCCCCCACAATATCAATTCATACTTGCTCATCAAATTTAAAGGCCAAGAATCAATCCAAAGTCCAAACTGCAAATGGGTCAAAGACCAAACACCTAAAAATCAAATCTTTACACATAAAAATGATTTTTCCCTCACAATATCAATTCATACTTGTTCATCAAATTTTAAGGCCAAGAATCAATCCAAAGTCCAAACTGCAAATGGGTCAAAGACCAAACACCTCAAAATCAAATTTCTACACATACAAATGATATTCTATACTCCTATTTAAACTTGTTCATCAAACTTTATATGTCAAGAATCAATTCAAACAGCAATAGCCAACTGCTAAACTACCTTAAAAAAACAAATCTTCACACATAAAAATGATTTCTTTATGTATTAATTCATACTTTTTCATCAAATCTTGATGCTAGGAGGAAAATATAACAGATATAAGGGAGAAGGGTTACACAAAAAAGGGGTTTTGTGTATGGGGGATATAGCTCGAAATACAGCAAGTACGTACCTTGAGGATAACTGGAACGGGGAGAGAAGCAGTGTGAATTCAGTACACAAATTTGCTGGATATTCACTGTTTCAATTGAATTCTATTGTTTTAATTTGATACTAAATTTAAGTGAGTAAATTTAAAATTAAGAATTTATAAAAAGGGTTTTAGTTTTAAATATATAAAATAATTATTAATTCATAACAAATATAGTCATTTTTTATTTACATAAAAATGATAAGAGATATGCATTAACTATACAATATAATTTGTCAAAAGTCATAAAAAGTACGGAAAATGGTCAAAACTACCCTTAAACTATTCGAAATAACTTAAATATACTCTTAAACTAAATTTCGGCTCAAAAATATCCTTCCCATCAAACTATTAGGAAACTTACCCTTCTAATTAACAGAAGTATTCATGTGTGTGTTAAATGTCACATGGATGCCACATGAATACCACATGAACTCCACATTGCACGTCAAACAGCTCTCACTGCCACATAGACGAATTAACTCTCTAATTACTCTTTTTTCCCTGCAAAGAGGTATCATGCATATGTTATCTCTCTCTGAAGTTTGGTTTTAATACTCATTCATGTATGATGATCCACATTTTCTTGTGCATCATCTCAAATTTTCAGTCATCACACTTTAGTATTTAGATTTTTTATACCTTTTGCATTTCTATTAGGGATGACTCAATGCCTTTAAAAATGAGGCATATGTCTTAGGCCTTCAAAATTGAAGGGCCTAATTTTTTAGTAATAATAAAATAATCTTAAGCTTTTTTTAACAAAAAAGATAAAGAATGTTTTAATTTGTTTGGAAATATTAAAGAATATTTTTTTTATAGATCAATTTTTAAATTTAACTTCCACATGATATGTTTAAGACCACAAGATTCATATTTGGTATATATATATCTTTTAGTTTAAGATCATAAAAAAACAAAAAAAAATTATTAAAAAGAAAGAAATAACTCCAATCTAAGATTTATTTATTTTGTTGCTTTGTCTTTGTTGGACCTAGCATGTTGTACATAATTTTTGTTTTATTAAAGGAGGCCTTTGAGCCTCACAACTTTAAATTTAAGAAAAAAAAACTTGAATCTCAAATATAAAAATAATAATTACTCCAGTGGGAACATGTATAATATCAAAAATAAAAAGCTAGTGAGAATAGTTTCTATTAATAAAGTGAACATTTTGGGACAATCCAAACATATCTTGTATGAATAAGGAGGGAGAGATATATGACTAAACTAGCGTCAAGGAAGATTGTCAATTTTTTTTAATGACGAAGTGAGAAGGTAAGTAAGTCATTCTTTATTGGGGGTTTAGGGAGCACTATAATAAATATGACTGAACTAGCGTTTGAATTACTAGAAGAATGTTATTATGTTGATACATAAATAATCAAGATTTGATTTGATTGTTTGTGCGTGAACTGACTCTTAAATTCACTAACTCTATGTCAAACACTAATTGATGGGCTGAAAAAAGACTGAATTGGAGTGGTATCAACATTTATCATGAAATCTGATAGGCAAAATAGTATCAAACAGCCTTACTTCCATCTGCCTGTAGAGGAATATAAATTAGTGAAAGTCAATCAGACTTTCTAAAAAAACACACCTATGCAAGATGCATTCTGAAAAACCTGCTCATTATATATTGCGTATTGGTGAGAGATACAAAAATGAAGTAGCCAGTGCAACCAGATGATAGAGTATATAGAAGTCCATATCATAATATTTGATAGAAAACTAGAGAATACAGGTCCAAAGTATAGATTGTTTGCTGATAATAAAGTAGAAATGAGGACTAATAGCTCTATGGCTATTATTATGCAAGTACAATAAATTGTCTTTTGATAGTCTTTAAGTCTGTTGTGAGATAGGAAGTTCATTGCATTTAAACCAGATAGCCAGAAGCCACACTTCTTATTTCTTTTGGGGAGTTTCAGGCTTCTCGCTTCTGAATTTTGATGTACCCTAGCTCAATCACATCATCTTTCAAGTCCCATTTTACCTTTTCCCTCGCAGAATTAGGAAGGTGTGACATCCATATAAGTCGAATTCCTTGAGTGTCGTATCTCCATTCAACTTTTCACTGCAGCATATAATATCCACCTGCATAAAATGTTTCAATCACAAGCTCCTTCAGTTGCGAAGCAGTACGGTGACAATTTTATCTGCAGATCTCCGTGTAGTACTAAATAAGAATTTGTTTCACTGTCCTATACATGTTGTTTCGTCTTTTTAATTCGAGATCATTCAAATGTTTTTCTCCCCCTCTCATTCATAGGTTTCTTTATTTGTGTTAAGTAATCGTTAGTATATGATTGAATAGAAGGGAAAAGTTCAGAATTTCCTAGTTCTTTATTGGTAGTTAATGAATGATTTTTATATAACTAACTAGTTCAAAGAAATGTAAAATTTTGACAATATATTAAAGCATAACTTATGCACATGCACGTTGTTGTAGATTGTATCAAGATCTTTTTTATTTTGAGCTAATTCCATTTCAACAATTTGAAGCTACAAATCATACTTCTTCGTAATTGAATCTAGCTCTTTTTCAGTTTCAGATTTCATTAGCAATTTCTGCATATCATTTTATATTGAAACCTTAAGTAATGTTTGCAAACATTTTTTTTTCCAATGTGTAGCATCATTTTATTGAAATTAAAAAATAAATAATAAATTGAAAGACACAGAAATGAACAAGACAAGGACAGAGGTCGGAAGGACAAGCCACATCTTCATGCAAGGGGTTAACAGATGCATTTTCAAGTTGAAAAGAGTCCCAATGCGGGAAAGACCAAATTTACCATTTTTCATGTGCTAAAAATTTTATGAGGACCTCCGTAATGAGTTTGGGAACCACTACGTTTACTCACATCATTTTTAATGTCTATTTCCGCATTTAAAAGCATTTTTTTAATAATTACTCAAATTTCTCGAGCACCAAAATGTTTTTTTGAAAACATTTCATGAGAGCCTACATAATGAGTTGAGGACCACCACGTATATTCACACCATTTTTAAACGTCTATTTCTACATTTACAAGCTCTTCTTTAGAAATTATCCAAATTAGTAGCAACTTAAGTCGCAACAAAAAGAAATATATGTCCCCACTAAAAGACAGTATTAGTGGCAACTTAAGTCGCCACAAAAAGAAAAATATGTCGCCACTAAAAGACAGTATTAGTGGCAACTTAAGTCGCCACAAAAAGAAAAATATGTCGCCACTAAAAGACAGTATTAGTGGCAACTTAAGTCGCCACAAAAAGAAAAATATGTCGCCACTAAAAGACAGTATTAGTGGCAACTTAAGTCGCCACAAAAAGAAAAATATGTCGCCACTAAAAGACAGTATTAGTGGCAACTTAAGTCGCCACAAAAAGAAAAATATGTCGCCACTAAAAGACGGTATTAGTGGCAACTTAGGTAGCCACAAAAAAATAAAAAATATGTCGCCACTAAAGAACAGTATTAGTGGCAACTTAAGTCGCCACAAAAAAGAAAAATATGTCGCCACTAAAAGACGGTATTAGTGGCAACTTACGTCGCCACAAAAAAAACATATATCGCCACTAAAGGACATTATTAGAGGTAACTAAGGTCGCCACCAAAAAAAAATATGTCGCCACTAAAAGAATGTGTTAGTGGCAACTTCGGTCGCCACAAAAAAAACATATATCGCCACTAAAAGACATTATTAGAGGTAACTAGGTCGCCACCAAAAAAAAATATGTCGCCACTAAAAGAATGTGTTAGTGGCAACCTAGGTCGCCACTAAAAGACTGTATTAGTGGCAACTTAAGTCGCGCCTTGGAGTATCCAAAACTTTTTATTAAAACCACATCCGTAATGAGTTAGAGAACCACCACGTATACTTACATAATTTGTTTAATGCTTATTTTCGCATTTACAAGCTCTTTTTTAGAAATTACATAAATTTCTCGATTTTTCATTTTTATATTAGCACATGGATCTGGCGCCTCGGAGTATTTTAATTTTTTTAAAAAATATTTTTATGAGGATCTTCGTAATGAGTTGATGTTCAACCACCACATATACTCACATCATTTTTAACGCTTATTTCTGCATTTACAAGCCTTTTTTAGAAATTACCTAAATTTCTCAATTTTCGCTTGTATTAGCCTAGAGATCAGGCGCCTTGGAGCACCAAATTTTTTTTTTGAAAAAACTTTATGAGGACCTCTGTAATAAGTTGGGAACCACCACGTATACTTACACCATTTTTTAATGCATATTTCAGCACTTACAAGCCATTTTTAATAATTAACCAATTTTTTTGAATTTTTCGTGTTTATTAGCCCATGGATCTAGCACCTCGGAGCACCTTAAAAAAATTTGAAAAAGCTTGATGAGGACCTTCGTAATGAGTTTGGGAACCACCACATATATTCACACAATTTTTTTAATGTCTATTTCCACATTTACAAGGCTTTTTTTTAGGAATTACCCAAATTCCTTGATTTTTTATGTGTATTAGCCCATGGATCTAGCGCCTTCGAGCACCCAAAAAAATTTTGTAAAATTTTTATGAGGACCTCTGTAATGAGTTAGGAAATCACTACGTATACTCACACCATTTTTTAAGACCTATTTTCGTATTTACAAGTCTTTTTTTAGAAATTACCCAAATTTCACAATTCTTCGTGTGTATTACCCCATGGATCTGGCGCCTGCGAGCACCCTAATATTTTTTTAAAAAAAACTTATGAAGACCTCCATGATGAGTTGTGGAACCACCATGTATATTCATGTCATTTTTAAAGCCTATTTCTGCATTTACAAACCTTTTTTTAGAAATTACTCAAATTCCTCGATTTTTTGTGTGTTAATGCCCATAGATTTGGCGCATCGGAGCATCCAATAATTTTTTTAAAAAATAAAATTATGAGCACCTCCATAATGAGTTGGGGAACCACCACATATACTCACACCATTTTTAAGGTTTATTTCTACATTTACAAACCCATTTTTAGGAATTACCCAAATTCTTTAATTTTTCGTGTGTATTAATTAGCATATGGATCTGGCACCTGGGGGCATTCAAAAAAAAAATTGAAAAAAATTTATGAGGACCTCTTTTATAAGTTGGGGAACTACCACGTATAATCACACAATTTTTTAACGCTTATTTTTGCATTTACAAGTCTTTTTTAGAAATTACCCAAATTTCTTGATATTTCGTGTGTATTAGCCCATGGATCTGGAGCCTCGGAGTACCCAATTTTTTTTAAAAAAAAACTTTATGAGGACCTTGCAATGAGTTGGGGAACTACTACGTATACTCACACCATTTTTAATACCTATTTTCGCATTTACAAGCTCTTTTTTAGGAATTACCCAAATTCCTCGATTTTTCGTGTGTATTAGCACATGGATCTGGCACCTCGGAGCGCTCTAAAAAAAATTTGAAAAAACTTTATGAGGGCCTCCGTAATGAGTTGGGGAACCAGTACGTATACTCACATCATTTTTTAATCACTTATTTCCGCATTTACAAGTCTTTTTTTAGGAATTACCCAAATTTCTCAAATTTTTGTGTGTATTAGTCCATAAATTTTTTGTGAGACGTGATTCCGACTTGTTTTTGCCGAAATTATTTATGGACATATGTTACAACCCTATTAATAGAGTCAATTGGTCACAAGGGGAAAACAGACACATTTTCAAGTTCAAAAGATCCACAGTGTAGGAAACACTTAATTTACCCTTTATCGTGTACTATGGTCCATGAATTTATGGTGATACGTGATCCCGACTTAATTTTTACTGAAATTTTTTATAGACGTCCATTACGACCTTATTAATAGATTCAGTTGGCCCCGAGGGGCAAACTAACACATTTTCAAGTTCAAAAGAACCCCAATATGGGAAAGACCGAATTTTCCATTTTTTGTGGGCTATAGTCCATAGATTTTTGGTGATATGTGATCCCAACTTGTTTTTGGATAAATTTTTGTATGGACGTCCGACGACTTTATTAATGGTGTCAGGTTTTTCTGAGGGTCAAATGGATGCATTTTCAAGTTCAAAAGAGCCCAATGCATAAAAGACCAAATTTATCATTTTTCGTGTGTTGTAGTCATGGATTTTTAATGATATGTGATCCCGATTTATTTTTGGCCAAAAAAATTTATGGATGTCCGTTAAGATCTTATTAATAGAGTCAGTTGGTCCCGAAGGGTAAACAGACACATTTTCAAATTCGAAAGAGCCCCAATGCGGGAAAGATAAATTTACCGTTTTTGTGTGCTATAGTCCATGATTTTTGGTGATACGTGATCCTGACTTGTTTTTTACCAAAAAATTTTATGGACTTCCGTAGTGACCTTATTAATGGAATCAGTTTGTCATGAGGGGCAAACAAACACATTTTCGAGTTCAAAAAAACCACAATGCGTGAAAAATCGAATTTACCATTTTTTTGTGCATAGTCCATGAATTTTTGGTGATACGTGATCCTAACTTTTGTTTGGTCGAAATTTTTAATGGACATTTGTTACGATGGATTCATGGGCTAGTACACAAGAAAAAACAAGAAAGTCACGTAATTCCTAAAAGTTGGATTGTAAATGCAGAATATGCTTGAAAAAATGATAGGATTGTACGTAACACTTCCCCTACTCGTTATGGAGGTCCTAATAAATATCTTTAAGAAATAAAATTTGGGTCCTTAAATCGTCAGATCATGGGCTAATTAACACACGAAAAACCAAAAATATCGCATAATTCCTAATAGTGATTTGTAAATGAGAAAATGTCTGAAAAAACGATGGGAATGTACATACCGCTTCACCAACTCATTACAGAGGTCGTTATAAAGTTTTTTTTTGGAAAAAAAAATGGAGTTCTCCAAATCGCTAGATTCATGGTTCAGAGGGGCAAACATCGACATTTTGAAGTTCAAACGAGGTCCGGAATAGGAATATGAATTTTCTTATTTTTCGTGTGTTATAGTCTATGAATTTTGGGTAACATGTGCGCCCAACGTTTTTTTGTTTAAACCTTTTTGTAGACGTCCATAACGATCTATTTAATGGTGTGCATTGGTTCGGAAGGCAAACATCGGCATTCTCAAGTTCAAACGAGGCATGAAACGAGAAATATTAATTTGTCCATTCTTCGTGTGTAATTGTCCATGAATTTTGGGTGATATGTGATCCCGACGACTTTTTGGCTAAAAATTTTTGTGGGCATCGTGACGACCTATTTAATGGTGTGCACTGGTTCGAATGGGCAAACGTCGACATTTTCTAGTTCAAACGAGGCCCGGTATGGGAAATAGGAATTTTTCAATTTTTCATGTGTTATACTCAATGGAGTTTGGGTGATATGCGTCTGGTGGTTTTTTTACCGAAATCCATATTTTTCAAATTTCATGTACTAACAAACACGAAAAATTGAGAAAATCGTTTAATTCTTGTTGAGTATCCCCTAAATGCTAAAAAGGAGGACTGGATCATGGTGAGGCTATAGGTATTATTCTCCTAGGTCATTACGGAGGGTCATGTAAAGGTTTTTTCCAAAAAAAATGTCTGAAATACATATCACCAAAAAAATCATATACTAACACACACAAAAAAAAATTGAGAAAATTGTCTAATTCCTGTTGAGTGGACCCCTAAATGCTAAAAAAAAGTGGTGCGGATCATGGTAAGGCTATAGGTAATGTTCCTCTAGGTCATTAAGGAATACGGAGGGTCCCGTAAAGTTTTTGCAAAAAAAAGTGTCTAAAATTCATATCACCAAAAAATCATGTACTAACACACAGGAAAAATAGAGAAAATCACCTAATTCACGAAAAATGCTAAAAGTGTGATGTAGATCCTGTAGAGGCTATGGGTATCGTTCACTAGGTCATCGTTGATGGTACGAATAAATTGGGGGCACAAAATCATTTATCCATTTATGAATATTCATGGACTAATACACACGAAAAACTAAGAAAATTTTGAGTTCCTATCTCATGGTCTTGAAATGCTAAGAAAGTGGTGTATATCCTATAAAGGCTATAAGCGTCGTTCACTAGGTCATTACGGATGCTAGCAAAATATTTGGATGCTAAAAAATCTGATTAGTCATATTTCCAAAAAATTATGGGCTAATACACATAAAAACTGAGAAAAACCTAAATTAGTGTTTTGTGATCCCAAAATGCTAAAAAAATGGTGAGAATATTATAGAGGTTGTAGCATTCGTTCACTAGGTCCTTGCGGATGATGGTGTTAAAAATTTTGGGGCAAAAAGATTCAATAAGTTATATTTCCAAAAAAAAAAACCATTGACTAATACACACGAAAAAATTTTAAAAATTGAATTTCTAATTTGCATCTTCTAAACGGTAAAAAAAAAAAAAGGGCGGTGTAGGTTCTGTAGAGGCTATAGGCATCCTTTACTAGGTCATTACAAATGTTAGCAAAAATTTGGATGCTAAAAAATTCAATTAGTCATATAAGTATCTTCACTTAAGTCATTACAGATGAACCCACAAATTTGAGGTCAAATAAAGTTAATCAGTCGAAAAATTCATAAACTAATACAAATTAAAAGAAGGTAAGGAATACAACAAAATATCATATTGATACACTTAAAAGTGCACGAATTTTAACCAACATACCTCCTCTTTAACTCAACATATATAAAATGTTTCTTTTAGTGAGCCTTACCTTATGCAATGCAAATCTAAATTAAACATAGAGTAAATTGTTTCGCGCCAATTTACTAGAACATTATCACAACTTTACTATTTCAAATACCAAATGAATAAACAGAAAAATAAGTTAAAAGGAATTAATACATACACAAAATCATATTAGATACAATTAAAGAAAGTCACAAATTTAACCTCTCTTAACAGGATCAAAGTTGGAGACACCAATAATAGCACCAATAATAGCACCAAGCACAACTCCACCAGACACAATGCTAAGTAAGAAGTTCTTGAGTGATGGTGACAAACCCTCAGCAGCTTGTGCTACATCAGGTACAACCATTGATGCTGTGAGTACACCTGTTGTCAACCCTACCACTGCCTTTTCCTTAATTGAAGATGCCTTGATGACTATAAACTTTTTTGAAGTTGTAATTTGTTTTGAAGGCCTAATTGGCAATGGCTTGAAAAAAGCTTCAACAATTGGTTGCTTGTTTTGGGTTGTGTAAGTTAGTGGCATTGCCATTGAAACTATTGAAGAAGTGGCCATTTCTTTTGCCTTTTGCTCTCAAGAATTACAAAAACAAAAGTTTAAAGAAGTATGGTATTGTCAATATGATGTGATTTTGTATTGAGAGGATAAAGAGAGGATGTTTAATGAGAGGTGGAAAATTGAAATTTGGAGTTGGCATATTTTTGTTTTGTTGTATGTGGCTGATTTTTATTGGTTATATTGGATATGGTTATCTAATTAGAAGGTTGTCATAACTTTATATGTGTCCACATAGACTGAAAAAAGATTCATGGTGTATCAAATTTTTGAGGAGTCCAAGTGTTCATTTGGTCCTGAATATTTTTTAAGTTCAAGTAAATATGCCCCCCCCCCCAATACACCCCCTTCTTCTTCCCCTCCTTTTTTATAAATTTCTCGGGAGACGTAACATTAGAATTTGGCTCGTCTTGATGTACAGTGATAATTAGTGATAGTCGTGGTTGGTGAAGATGATTGGCCGTAATGGTTGGTGGAGGTATAGTCAAAGTCTAATAGAATGGTTGTATGGTTATAAGCAACGGTAAAAGTGATTGGTGATGATGGTTAATAATTTTGATTATATAATGAAAGTTGGTGATAAAATTGATTGATAATCTAGTGGTCAATTTTGAATATAGCCCCGTTAAGATTGGTAATGGTGATTGGGCAGTATTAGTGAATGAAATTCCGAGAAAGATCACCTTTATAGATATTTTTTAATTAAGTGAGAACATCTTCACGATTTTGTAATTATACAAAAATACAAATACTCTTTTTAATTAAAAAAAAAAAACAAATACTCGTTTTATGTGTCTCGTTTTTTTTGTGAATTTACTTTAAAATTAAAAAAATGCATCTTTTTATATTTAATGAGTTTCTAATCCTACTTTTTGCTTTAGCCTTAATGGCACTCTTATAGAATGACATGTTTAAGATCATAAATATCAAAACTTTTGGTATGGTAACAGAGATACAAGTGGGAGTGATCCTCGTGGCAGACAAGATGAGATAGATAAGGCTGAGATGGTTCGAATATGTCTAGAGTAGATGCACATATGTCCCAGTAAGGAGGTGTGAGAGGTTGACTATGGTAGGCGTGAGGAGAAGTAGAGGTAGGTCAAAAAACTCTTGGGAAGAGGTGTTCAGGCATAACATGGCACACTAGCAGCTCACCGAGGAGAGGCTCTAAATAGGAGGATATGGAGGTCGAGTATTAGAGTAGAAAGTTAGTAGATAGTTGAGCAATGTCTAATCTCCCTTGCCAATTTTGGTATTATTACACTTCTATCTTATCGTCCGATTTTTATTATTACATGTTGATTCATTTGTTTCAATTATCAATCGTTTTATTTATTGTTGCTAGTGTTCCTCTTCAGCATTATTTTCAGCATGACTTCTCCATTACTATATTTATTTTTCATGCTTGAATTTGATATGCTTAATTGAGCTGAGAGTTGATCGGAAATAACTTTTCTACCTACATAAAGTAGAGTTAGGTTGCGTATTTACCACCCTCCTCAAATCTCACTGGTAGGATTACACAGGGTATGGTATTATTGTTTAAGAGCATCGAATTCAAAAGTATTTTACATTTTTAAACTTTATGCTAAGTTAAACTAAAATACATAAATTCGAGATCTTTTATTAAGATTTAACTTTAAACCACAACTTTCATTAAACCACCGTTGATCACACAAGAAAAAAATGTTAAGAATTTCTAGATACATTGTGAATTAAGTAAGGAAAGAAAAGAATTTGCGAAAAACTACAGATTTACACATTGCAAATCTAAATCTAAATCAGTCGTATAGAAAACTATTTCACACGATCTTAAGAGAGCCTAGTTTCACTGGAGCGCTATTACGAGCATTTACTATTTCGAATATCAGATGAATAAATCGGGAAAAAAAGCTAGGGAATTAAATTGTCCATGTTAACATAAGACAAAACAATACTTGAAAACCAAACAATATCATATATATAGATACAATCAATTAAAGAAAAGGCACAAAATTAACCCCTCTTAACAGGATCAAAGTTGGAGACACCAATAATAGCACCAATAATAGCACCAAGCACAACTCCACCAGACACAATGCTAAGTAAAAAGTTCTTAAGTGATGGTGACAAACTCTCAGCAGCTTGTGCTACATCAGGTACAACCATTGATGCTGTGAGTACACCTGTTGTCAACCCTACCACTGCTTTTTCCTTAATTGAAGATGCCTTGATGACTACAAACTTTTTTGAGGTTGCAATTTGTTTTGAAGGCCTAATTGGTAATGGCTTGAAAAAACCTTCAACAATTGGTTGTTTCTTTTGGCTTTTGCAAGTTAGTGGCATTGCCATTGAAACTATTGAAGAAGTAGCCATTTCTTTTGCCTTTTTGCTCTCAAGAATTACAGAAACAAAGTTAAAGGAGTATGGTATTGTTAATATGATGTGAATTTGTATTGAGATGATAAAGAGAGGGTTTTTAATGAGAGGTGGAAAATTAAAATTTGGAGTTGGCATATTTTATTTTGTCCTATGTGGCTGGTTCTTATTGGCTATTGGCTATGTGATGGATAAGGTTATCTTATTGTAAGGTTGACATAATTTTATGTTGAGAAAGAACCTATGGTACATCAAAGTTTGGGGACTCCAAAACTTCCTAGTTGAAGCATATGAGAATGAGGAAATATGAAACATTTATTTTTGTAATTTAATTATTTGAATGCATTTCTTAGTATTAAAATTATTTCAAAATTTAAACAATGGATGATTAATTTTTTGTATAATTAAAACTATTTATTTTTTCAATGTCTAAATATGTATAATTTTCTTTATTTAAAAATTAAAATTAATAGAAATACATTTTAAATATAATTAATTAAATATTATAATCACAAAATATTAGAAAAAAAAATAATTTTCATGTAGTAAGGTGATATTGGTGGAGGAGGTAGATAGTGATGATTGTACAATAATGACTAGTTGGTGATTGATGGTGGTGGATGGCGTGCAATAATACGTGGTCATGGTTAGTGGAGGTTGTCGACAGTAATGATTGATGGTGGTATAGGTAAAGTCAAAGGTAATAATTGTCGAATGATGACTATTAGTAAAGAGTAATTAGTAGTAATGACTGATGATTCTGTCATTTGGTTGTGTGGCGGAAGCTAACAATGGTGGTTGTCAACAGAATTGATTGACCATGTGAGGGTCGATATACGCGATAGTCTTGTAAATGTTGGTAATTATGATAGGATATTTGGTCTGTATTCATAAATAACATTTTGACTTGTTAAGAATTAAGATCAACTTACATTTTTTTAATTGAATTTGTGGATTTGACAGAGCCAAATTTCAAATATTTTTGCTTGAAGTTGTGACCTTGACAAGACTTCAGATATATAATAATTTTTCAAAGTTAACCTTAAACATTTTTTTACTGAAGTTGTGGACTTTAGGTCAAACTTTGAACATTTTTTACTGAAGTTCAAATATATATATAATAGCTAATCAAGGCCAACTTCAAAATTATTGGAATTGTGACCTTGGCAATGCCTAACTTCAGACATTTTGTGGTGAATGTGGCCTTGGTAATTAAAAACAACTTCAGAAGTTTTGTTTTCGTCTAAAGTTGTGGGCTTGGCAAGACCAAACTTCAATTATTATTATCTGAAATTTAGCTTAAAAATATCATATTCAGATATTTTTATCTGAAGTTTGGCTTGACAATTTCAAAAATTTAACTTTGACATAGTGTTTCACTCATGGTACCTTTAATGCGTGAAGTTTGACTTTCACTAGGTGTTTCACTCATGATACCTTTATTTTACTTCACTCACTGTACAAAACATTTTTTTAAAACTAGGTACAACTTATTCCTTGCATTTTATTATTTTTGTCTTATAATAGACACTAAATTTTTGAACAAGAGGTATCATATGAACCCCCTTGCTTCAACGTAGCTCCGCCACTGCTTTTAGTGTATGCACACTAATCCCAAATCAAAATTAAAGCATTCGCATATTTCTAGCAAAATTACAACCAAGGAATTACCACCGAGTAGTGTGATAAGATGTACGAGAATCATGTATATCTAGTAAAATTGACATACATATCTTAGGTTTGAGTTGTATAAATGAAAAAAATCATGATATGAATCGCTTCTTTTAGTGAATCCTAAACATTCCAAATGTGAATTAACTATATAGTAAACTCTTTCGCGCTATCTTAATAGAGCCTATTAACAGCACTATGACGAGCCTTTACTATTTCGAATACCAAGATGATTAAACCAAAAAATAAGCTAAAAGGAATTAAACATACACAAAATCATACTTGAAAACCAAACAATATCATTTATATAGAAAGAAAGCACACAAAATTAACCCCTCTTAACAGGATCAAAATTGGAGACACCAATAATAGCACCAATAATAGCACCAAGCACAACTCCACCAGACACAATGCTAAGCAAGAAGTTCTTGAGTGATGGTGACAAACCCTCAGCAGCTTGTGCTACATCAGGTACAACCATTGATGCTGTGAGTACACCTGTTGTCAACCCTACCATTGCCTTTTCCTTAATTGAAGTGGCCTTGATGACTACAAACTTTTTTGAAGTTGTAATTTGTTTTGAAGGTCTAATTGGCAATGGCTTGAAAAAAGCTTCAACAATTGGTTGCTTGTTTTGGGATGTGTAAGTTAGTGGCATTGCCATTGAAACTATTGAAGAAGTAGAAGCCATTATTATTATTTTGCCTTAATTTTTCTTCTTTTGAGTTGTTCTATGTCTCTATATTCTTGTGTTGTTTGTTGATATATGTAAGTTGTGCTTTTGAGAGCCATTAAGATATGAGAGGTGGAAAATGGGGCAATTGGTGTTGCACATCTCTTCTTTATGTCCTACGTGGGGATTCTTCACTTGTCTATGGTGGATAACCTTATCTCATTGCAATCCCTATCATAATTTTAAGTTTAGTAGTAGCAGCAGCAGAAGCGGAGCTAGAATTTAAAGTTTATGGATTCAAAATTCTAGCCCTTTTGTTACCTCCTCCTAAGAACTTCCACTTTTTTGCTCCCTTGATGACTGACGGACCACAATCTTGGGGTTGGAGGTGAAAAGTGTTTACTATCTACACAACTCTCCCTTGTTAATTCTAGTCATTTTAAGCTATTGAGTTCTAAATTAACAGTTTATACTTTATACATATTGAATAAATTTCTTATGTCAAATACAGGATTTAAAACAAAGTGGCTAAGGTTGATTAAACCGTATATCGAAGAATAGCTAGCTATATCCATGTCCATTAGCGTAACGAAATTAGTATAGTATCAGAGCACCCAAAAGATAGGTACAAGTAATTAAGCCTTCAAAAATGTGAAATCTTTAATCTTGTAGATTGGTCCCTCAATTATTGATAAACTATTATCTTGGTTCAATTGAAGTGTACACGTGTAATCCATCTACCCCGTGAATCTTTATATTGGACTAAGGATCATATAGCTTCAACAATGAAATAAATATGAAAAAGGGGTCCACAAAAATATCCCTAATGTGTTAAAAATGACAACACAAAGTTGCCCTTCTTCCAATTATTAGGCACCAATTGTCCTTAAAGTTAATTAAATCTCCACATATGTCATCTTATAATTACATTAAAAGGGTTAACATTTTAACCCCAAAAGTGAACGTCATGAAATTCATACCCTTTTCAAGAGGGGTATGGATTGGAGATGTGGAAGATATATTGGTCGAAGCTTCTTTCAAGAAGTTTTCATTTCTTCAAGAACTTCATGGACAGTCGGACACTATCAATATCTGAGTGAGGAGTCGTAATTGATTGGAAAGTGGCTTTCTTTACTTTAGGAGCCATCGCCATCGTCATAAGCAATGGAGAACACTATTAAACGGCCACAAAAAAAACTAAAAATGGATAAACATATTGAAATAGGAAGGGTGAATCTTAGTAGCTCAGTTGACTGACTATCTAAACTTTCACCTTGCTAGTGAGGGTTCGATTCCTCACTTGTAACCTCTTTCCCCTTCCCTGACTTCTAATTATTTTATCATTTTTTGAAAAGAAAGGTGAAATAGGAAGGGAGTATATTACATCAAGAGGGGACAGAAAAAACTATTATAATATTTACCTAAAGATACACAACCTACCAAAAGATAAGGTTCACAAAGTAAATTAAAATCAAATTATCCATCAAACTTCCTGTTAAAAATGACAAAATAGGAGCTATAAAATCGACTTTGCTTGAAAAGTGACAGCAAATTTAGATGTCAATTTATTTGTCTTCTTCATTTGATTTCATGTTTCATCACAGTTTATTTATTTAACCAGCCTACAGAAATATTCCTTCTTTATACTCCTTTGATTCCACGGCTTCATAATTAATAGTAATTCACTATTTTTTTCCTCTATAAAAGTTAAAACATCAAACAGATAAAATCAAATTTCTTAATATTTACACAATCATATTTACCTGTAAGGATGGTATGTAACCTATTATCACAAGTTGAATTTCACAAAGTACAAGAAAATAACATTATTATTAATATTATCCATGTAAATAACACTCCCTTCATGCCAATACAAATATCTATGACTTGTTTTAGACGACAAGTACTAAAAGTACGCAAGGAGTAACAGAATTTAACTTCCTATACTATCAGATCACTTGAAGATATAACTAAAGAACTGCCCAAAAGAAGTGGAACTACTAAGCTGATAAATTAGACAGGTTAAAATGCACATATAGTACCTTTTTTTTCTACCTCTTGTGTATATAAGTTAAATTCGTAGTAATATTATACTACTTTACTTGGTTATATATATCACTAGTTGGTGAATCAAATCTATCTCCTCATAATAGTTGCTTCTCAAACAAAAAGCTTCAACTAATCAACCATGCCAGAAGCTCCTATGCCTTATATTCCTTCATATTCTCCTCCAAAACAACTGAACTTACCCAGTTTGTATTGCGCTCTTATCATTGTAGGAACAGCAGTTTTCCTGCTTGGTCTCTACAATTTCATTCACACTCGATGGTGCAACGAAAACAACCACACGAATCAGTCTCTTGAACAAAACACCATCCAGGTTCCTAATAACCTTAACGTGAACACAGTGTCCAGTTTCAGGTACAAGAAAGAAGGAGGAGGAAATCAACAGGAAAAGAACAGTGATTATGAGTGTGCTGTGTGTTTATCAGCTTTCGAAGAAGGGGAAGAAGTGAAGCAACTTCCAATATGCAAACATTCTTTTCATGCTTCTTGCATTGATATGTGGCTTTATTCTCATTTGGATTGCCCTTTGTGTCGTTCTCCGGTGGAGCCACCAGTGCTTCACCGGAATAGTTTCACAAGGCAAGAGGGAAGTTCTCGAGACGGGTTGATAGTTCAAGGAAGTTCAGTTTAGTTTATTTTCTTTCATTTCATTTTGATTTTTTTCCATAAAGGTATTTTCTTTCATTCCATTTTTGTGTTATGGTAGTTTCTGTTTCTAGGAAATATTGGTTTTGCATGAAGACGCTCCTTGATGAGGGGATCCCAGTGGTTGTGGTAATAGAGAAAGATGATAGTTGCACCCAAGTCCAGTGTTGTGAAAGGCAATCGCCATTCGCCTCGTCGCCAATGGCGAGACAACCCTTTATCGCCTATTAGCTTAGTGGCGAGGCAATCTTCAAAGGTGACAAAGACGAAAAGGGCCTCGCCTTTTGTGTTTTGTTAGAATTAAAAAAAAAAGAGACCAATTTAGGATTTTAAAAGTTAAAAAGGTAATGTTAGAATTTTCTCTCCAAATTTGAACAGTCGGACTCTTAGACTGTGACTCCGACTCCAACCGATCGACTCGACTAGACTTCTCCGGCAAATCCAACGTCCAACCAATACGTATTTCTTCTTCTTTACTTCTTCATCTGTTTCTTTTTCTTTATTCTTCTGCAGACTTCAGAGTAGCTTCTACCTCTCTTTCTTTCCTCACTTCTTTGACTTTTGTTCTGTTTTTTTCTCATTCAAATTCTAAACTTTTAGTATGTACTATCTACTTCCAATTTTTGAATTGAATTTGCTAATATTTATTGCTATTGAGATTTTGATTATTTATATATGCAATTTAATATTTGAATTTTTTGGTATTAATTGACGACGCACTTTAAAAAGGTGAGTGCCTTGCTACTCGCCTCGCGGTGAGCAGACCCATGTCGCCTTTTGTCATCCAAAACACTGCACCCAACGTGACTTGATAGTCAATGAAGGGAGTTGGAAATGATGAGGTTTCAAGTTCAAATTCCCAAAGACAAAAACATAAAGTGATTCCTTTCAATCTATCCAATCATTGGTGGATAGAGTTATATTAATACCTATGCTAGTGGGAGATATCACTTAGCCGATGGAATTAGTCTCTCTTTTTTTATTGCATGTGGAATTAGTCAAGATGTGCGTAAATTGGCCCAGCCCGAACACCAGGGTTATAGAAAAAGAAGAAAAAGATGATAATTACATGAAAATGCTTGTGTTCTATGATGTGAAAAAATGATTACCTGTAAGTTGTAACAAGTTGTGGCAGATTTGATTTTTTGGAATATATAATACAAAGACAGTTACCTTCTAAAAAAAAAAAAGAATAAATAGAAAGCATAGGGCATGCTATGTTTTGCAAATTGCAATGACAGACACAATGCCTGATCATGAATTCCAGAATTTTCACAAATATTACAAGACCATATAAAGTTTCCAATTCATTCTACAAACAATTTACATTTTCCTCAAATTGTCTAACCTTGCTTGCAGATCACTGTCTATCCCACCATCGTCATTGTCAGTTGCCTCAGCTTGTGCAACCTTGCCTTTCGCTGCTGGAGCAGCCACCGCAGAAGAAGGAGCATTGACAAGCTGCCATTAATTCAAAGACCATAAGTAATTAGAGCATTGCAAACATATCATATACATCCAAATAGGTGTAACTAAAGAGTGGTAAAATACCTCATTGTTGATATTAATTCCAATCTCATCAAGGACCTGGCTCACCAACTCTTCAGTTTCTTCTTCTTCCTCATCCCCTTCCAAAGCATCATCAATGGCATCTCCCATCACCTCACTCACCATTTCCATCTTTTCATTTTGCATCTCAAATTCTTGCATTATTCTCTGCAATGCCGGCAAATTCATCTGCCTGTTCATCTGTCCCATTGCCTTTGTAACGCCTTTCATTGCTTCACCCATTGCTTGTGTTGATTTCAAAGTCTGATACCAATGATAATATTTGGGTATTTTGGGAAGAAGAAAAGAGTTAGGAAACAATTGATTTTTCAAGACAACCAAATATATGCAATTGAAAATCAACCATGTTAGGAACTCTTAATCAATCATTCACACAGCATAAATATTTTTGTCAACCAGTTTGCATATGCCTAAACAGTTTGAATGTGGAGAATAAATCATTATCAGGAAATGTGAGTAGTTCCCTTGCAGCACCAAAAACAGAAGTGGATCCTGGACTTGACCCTTATGTGTTCAATCCTTTAAGATTCTTAGGATTGAACACATTGTATTTTTAAAATTATGAGTTCATACCTACTATTTATTGCAATTATAAAGTACTTTTGCACAAAAATTTATGCTCTACATCGAAAATAATGAGTTCAGATGAACCCAGTGCCGCCATTTGTCTCCGCAACTGATGGAGAAGCTTTCCCAATTTTCCATTAACTGGTGACGGGAACTTACTGTTAAGATTGCAGAGTTTACTCCAGAGGAGGGAAGGAATAAATCAAGGATACTGTTTTGCAAATATTAATAAAGCTAACACTTCTCAAAAGCAAAACAGTAGCAATAGCAACAACAGCAAGAAAAATTAACAATAATGTCAATGATAATGATGTCCATAACTACCTGAATTCTGAGGGAGACGCCTTGAAGTTGGGACTTAAGCTTGTAAAATTTTTCAACCTGATGCCTTGTTCTGATAAGATCTTTCGCCATCACCTTCACAGCGCCCTAGAATCAAAAGAACTTCAAATCACAAATGGACTTAAGTATTGTTGTTAATCCTATATATTTCCTTGCACTATCTATAGAATAATACATTACTGAATTCAAGAAACAAAAGTGACGAAGTAGCCAGTGCCTTTTTCCAAGACTCGATGCACTTGCACTAACTGCATAATACATTTTCTGTTCAACTAATTGAACCAAAGTAAAGCTTAACTAGAAAACATTAGAGCTGGTGCTTTTTGGGTTCAACTCTGTGCAATGTTTGATTAACATTAACTACAGTACAGGCCTTCTTCAGCACTTCGTTACTTACAGCTAATTTATAGTAATAGTTCAAGCAACTAGAATACTAATAACAGAAGTGCATGATAGGCTCCACCATCATAGAATAACCTACCTCTTAAAAAATCACAGCATGTGAGCCATTGATTTGAAAAAGTAAAGAGGCAAATAAAAAAGATGAAAAAGTACTCTTTACTAAGTGGGGTTTAGATACAGACAGAAGACATACCATCTGTCCTTGCTTTGCACTTTTCTTTATCTCTGCAATTAGTTTCTTTTCTTGTGTTTGTAAGCCCTGTCTCTCCCTTTCTATTTCTCGGATAGATTTATCAAGCATACGCTTGTTTTCACGCAGGAGTTCTGCAAATGAAAATAAAACATTAGAAACCAATGCAAGGAAATCCTTCAGAAAGGACTAACAGCAATCACATCCCATCAAATTCCAAGGGAACAACATAGAACAGTATCATGCACTGATTTATATAAGAAACAACAAAATGGGGAAATTAGCAAGTAAAATTCATAAAACTGAGAATTAGCAAGAAAAGCTGTATTCTAGGGATTTCAAACTAGTTCTCTATAAAAGAAAAGTGACATATTAAATTAACAAATATATAAGAAAATAAACGATGTGGGGAATCCCACATTGACGTAATATTATTACCACATGCAGAGACTTTGAAAAATTTAGGAGAGGGGCATAGATAAATTTAAATTTCACAAAGCGAATCAGAAGTTCCCAAATCGTTCCTAAACAGATTGAGTTAATGGTAGTTTTTCCAACAACAATGAACTTCCCACTCGCAGTGTAGTAAAATTTTGAGAAGTAATGGATAGAGATAAGGTCTAAGAGATACAAATACCCTGGTAACGTTTCCAGCATCAAAAAAATCGGAAATCAAATTCCTCCATAACCCCAAGTCCCAAAAAAACAACGAGATTTTGTATAGACTTGCAGAAAACAAGTGAGGCATAATAACAATAGGTTCAGACAAGGACGGGGAAAACAAAATATTTGTAATTTGTAAAGATAACATTTGGGAACTAAAATCACTCAAGGTAAGAAAATTATGGAGCTTGCTCTGATAAGTAAGCAGGTAAACCAGACAAAAATAACGCCGAACTAGGTATTAAGGCATTTCATTAGTAGGAGGTGACTTCCAAAAAAAATAGGCAGCATGAGCGCACACACATACACAGACAGAACATGCAATAGAAAAGCACCTGCACTTATCTGTATCAAGTTGGTATTCATTTTCTTTTCTTTTTTTGGGTGTCAACGTAGTCTACCATGTGCAGTTGAACAAGACCAAGACCAACACAAAATTGCCATTTAAGTGTTTAAGGTTTAGCAGTAAAAAGTATAAACCAGAGCTTTCAAGTTTTAAGCCTTCTTGGCCTTTTGGCCAAGATCAAGTGTAGTATATGTCATTGTCAGTTTAGTATGAGATATATGGGACAACACGCACGATGTCCACTCAATATTTTACAGAAAGAAACTTCCAACATTAAATTTAGTAAGAAAATGCTCACAATCAGCAAAATAAAAAAACTCCAACCATTATACAATCTAGACAATGGAATACGCATAACCAGGAATCATTTGGACCACAATAATGTCTTCCTCAAATACCATCAGAAGAATGCCAAACCTTAAAAAGAAAGGACATTAAGGTGGCCAGACGGCCAGACCCAACCTCTTGCCATCACTCTAGCAAAATTTAAACTTAAAACATTCTAAATAAGAAACTTCATCATCCAAAGTCCACCTATGCATCATTTGTTTTTCATCTAAACTCACTAAACAAAAGCATCAAAACCGGATAACTAAAACTCACATCAATTAGAGATTTTACAAAATTATGAGCCAACGGTGTCAAGTAAAAAATTATCAATTTTACCATACTTCCCAACAATTCGAGGTTATCATGTGCCAATTCACATAGATCACAGAAACACATCACGAAACAGGAAATTTTCAAATAGCAATAACTTTATTGAATAAATAAAAACAGGACACTAAGGCAACCACAGCCAAACTTTTGCCATCACTAACAAAATTTAAACTTCAAACATTCTAAGTAAAAAGAAAAAATCATTATCCTAAGTCCACTTATGCATCATTTTCTTTCCCTAAGCTCACTAAACAAAAAGCATCAAAACCGGCTATACTTAATTTCTCATCAAATATAAGATTCTGCAATTAAGATCCAGCAGTTTAAAGTCACACTTATCAATTTTACCATACTTGCCAACAATTCCAGGTGATCACGTCTCAATTCACAAAGGTTGCCACAGCCAACCTTTTGCCATCACTCCAGCAAAATTAAACATTTAAACACTCTAATTTTTTTTAAAATCATTATCCTAAGTCCACTTGTGCATCATTTCCTTTCCCTAAACTCACTAAACAAAAGCATCAAAACCTTTATACCTAATTTCTCATCAAATAAGAGAATCATAAAGTCAAAACTTATCAATTTCACCATACTTTCCAACAATTCGATGTGATCACATCTCAAATTCACATAGATCGCGAAAACAGGAATTTTCAAACCGCAATAAATTCATCGAAATAACAGTAAACAAAACATCAATTCGATCGATATCAAACATAAATTTTCTGATAGAAACCGAACCTGCCGGAGTTTTTCTCTTGCCGAATAGGAAACTCATCTTTATTGATCGATCGGCGATTGAATTTTTCTTCTTCTTTCTGAAAAAATGGGAATAGTATTTCGGATTTATTGACGGAAGAAAAAGGGGAAAGTGTGGGTTTTTGGGTTAAAGAAGAGTCTTTTATGTACTACTACGCGGCAATAGTGGTTACCGAATCCATTCTACAACACGGCGAAGTTAGTGCGCGAATCCCAAAACGAAGTTTCCGGTCAGAGATGGGCTTTGGCTAATGGGCCGTGTATTGGACTCCAACTTTGCAATGGACGGGCTCAGGCCCATTATGAACTTCACAATATTCGATTTTGAATATAATTTCATGGATTATGGACCCCCTATCGCGTAGTTTAAATATATATATATATTTTACGACCATTCGTTTAATTTCATATTATATGAGTGTTGGTAAGTGAAGAACTTTCATGTTTAGAAAAATGTGAGTGGTGGAGATGAGGATGTTGATGTGGATGTGTGAGCATTTAAACGAGATAAGATTAAGAATGAAAATATTCAGGATTAGGCGGGAGTGACTCTCGTGGATGTTAAGACGTGGGATCCAAGTGAAACTGAGATAGTTTGGACATGTGTGAATAAGAGATTTGCAAATGCCCCATTTTAGGTGTGAGAGGTTGACCGTACTAGTTGTGATGAGGAGCATTGGAGTGGAGTGATTAAACAAGATATGACGTAACTTCAGCTTACTAAGGTCATTCCTTAATAGGAGGTTGTAGAGGTCAAGGATTATAGTAGAAGGTTAGTAGATAGTTAGACGTAATTTATTCTCTTACTTAGCGTATTACACTATGTTTAGATGGTTGTTAGGTATTGTTTCATAATATATCGTATTGTTTTATATTATATTATATTGTACTATACTATATTATTTTAACAAATATAATATTTTAATAGTTATATTATTCTCTATCGTTATATAATATTCCCTCTGTCCCTAATTACTTGTTCACTTTTGAATTTACATACCTATTAAGAAAACAATAATTGACATAGTGAGTTTACCATTTTACCCTTATTAATTATGAAGTGAATGATTTAAAAACTTAATATTTTCAAAAAGTTTTACCTTTTTCAATATAATTAATTGAGGATATAATAGGTAAAAAATTTTTTATTCTTTCTTGATTTATCAAAATGAATAAGTAATTAGGAACAGCTAAAAAAGGAAAAATGGAGGGGGAAAAAACCACTACTTTACAAATTTGGGAAACCGACAAAAAATAGGGCATTTGGGATAATTATTTTGTCGTTTTATTTGCCGTCGTTTTGTGTCAAAAGCCGCCAAAACCCACCGGGTTAAAGTCGCCCCAAACGCGCCACGTGTCTTCCTAAATATGATTCTTCCGCGTGGTGACAACCCAACTTACTACACTTTTTTTTTATTATTATTATTCACACTCGATGGTTGATATATTAAATTTGTGTGGAATAAAATTCATTTAAGAGAAATATTTTCTAATTTTAAAAAGTTCATACATAGTCAAACTATAATCTCATCCATGTTTTATGTGTATATTAAAACTCAATTGATTTAAATTTATTATCGTGTAAGATCTATTTAACAAAAAAATAATCTAACATATACATTGTTTGGATGGTTGTTATTTTTTGTGTTGTATTGTATTGTTAGTTTATGATATTTATTTTGTTACTTAATTTTTATTATATCGAATTGTTTAAATGCATCTTTAGGTAACGATGAAAATACGCATTTTATGTAGTGACCGATTTGGTGTGATCGCGTTGTTACCTTAATATTTTCTTCTCATTTTGCTTTATTTTATTGTATTTAATAATCATAAATATTTTTTTATCCTACATTTTCATAGTAGCTCTACCTTGTACCCTACTTTTCTTATAAGTTTATCATTCAAATTATGGATGTGTAACATTATGTAACAACGGAAAATGGTTTTAATCTATCTAAACATTGTATTACAATACAATACATATGAAACAATACGTAAAAACTATCAAAACAAAGTGATAGTATTTCATATCCATTTTGAGATTCTGACTAATGTAAATTCAAATTGTATAAGATTTACTCAAAAAAAGAGTTCTATGATAAATAAATCATATATAAAATTCAAATCTAAGACTTCTAGTTGATGGGGAAGAAATTAAATTCATTCCATTAACCCTTATGATTAAATTAAATTGCTAAATCATTCGAGCTTTTAGGCTATCTATATATTTAGCCCTAATTATTTTTGTTTTACTTTTACCCCAAACGATTAAATTGTACTTGACCAATTTAATATTTATGTGATTATTTTTCTTTTTATATCATTCTTAAAAAAATAATTTTATCATTTATATTTAAAATATTTTTTGTCTATATATAATATTTTATTGTTAATTGCATAATTATATAGTCATCATAATATATTTAGAATTATACTCTAATAAGTTTCACTTTTTTAAAATTATATCACAACTAATTGTGACACACAAAATAAAATGAAAGAAGCATGAATTAAAAATTAATTTTCAAAATGTCAGGTACCTAATTGATATTACTCAAAGTATTAGTATTACCTTTGTTCTAATTTGTACTATGAAACTTAAATTTTATAAATTTGTCATAAAAACACACATTACTATATTGTACTGTGGAACTTAATTGCCTCAGCCATTTGGAACAGAATTAACTCTATACTATCAAACCCACTCCATAGTGTAGCGCGTCTTTTTCACGTACCAAAATGGAAGAAGTAAATTAAGTACTATTATGTTTAAGAATAATATTTGGTAAAATAAGTTATTTTAAAACAATTTTTTTGAGTGGAAGGCCCTTTAGAGAATATATTTTTATTATTTAATTGTATTATCGCTAATGCCTTTTGACGTGCGAAGTTTATTTTTTTATATTGATCAAACATGTGGAAATTGTTTTTGATATGAGTAACGATGATATTTAATTTCAAAAACTTTACCTAATTTGATATTATATTAAAATGTGTGATCATTTCATTTAAAAATTTAAGTTATCAAAGAGAAAAGACATACTTTATTATTTATTTATATTCTCACGATCTTGACGGATTCGAACTTAAGCATCATATAAGTTTTGAGCATACCTTTGTCATTACATTATGGGGTCGTTTGATTTGAAAATGAGTTATGATGGGATAAGTTATGTTGGGATTAGTTATGATGGGATAAGTTGTATTGAGTATTTTTTTTATTGAGTTGTTTGGTTTGTTGTATTCAAAATAATAAAATTTTAAGAACAATTTATTTGTTTACAAAAATGCCCTTCATTAATGTAAAAAAGTGATATAACAAAAGGGTTCAAAGAGACATTTTTTGTCATTTACCTATTTTATCCCGGGATTACATACCACCCTAGGTTAGGGATAACTTATCCCGGTACTAATTATTAATCCCGGAATAAGTTATCCCTAATTTACCAACCAAACAACAAAATAAGCGGTACTATAATTTAATCCCAGGACTATTTGATATTATCCCTCACACCAAACGACCCCATATAAGTCTCCATCTACTCTAAAGATGTTCAACATATACTATATATATATATCAATATAAACTAGTAGAATTTAACGGATCAACTAAACACCCTTACACCATCATAACTCTGTGGCCATTGGATGTCCTTCGTTGATAAAAAGTCATTTTGACTGCCTCAATGTCAATTATCCTTTATTCATAAAATTATACTGATTATATTACTAATTATCGTTATTATTGTTAGTGAGGTAAAAGTCCAGTGACAGAACTAGAATTTTTAATATGAAAATTTAAAATTTGAAGAAGTAAATACACGAACTAACATCTATTATGTATACATAATTTTTTTTTAATCATATATAAATAATAATATTTTCCATCGAGGAAAGTTCGGATGTTTGAGGTATTTAACAGTAAAGGGCGGCTATGAAGTGTGGTTTATTGGGAGCTATTTTACTAGAGTTACAGCGGAGTGTACAGAGTTGATGATGACAGGCAACAGCCAAGTAAATTAACTTTTGTTTTATTCAAGTGGGACCCAACCAGAAGAAGAAACATTAAAAGATGATAAAGTACTAAAGACAAAAAATATTAAAATAATTTGAATTATGGTGTTGGTTGATGCCATTAATGTGTTCACTTAATTTTTTTAATATTAATTTTTTATTATAATTTAGATTTTTCTGTAATATATTCCATTAAATTACAATTTCTTTCTCCATCTTATCAATGACAAGTAATTTTTTTATTTACAATAAAAAAATATTCACAAATTTCTCGCTTCCGTTTCGTAGTTTTAATTTGCTCTTAGGCTATCGTTGACCGTCTTTGCGAGACCATTTCGTCACGAGGCAAAAGGCAAGTTGACTTAGAGGCAATGATTATTTTTGATTGATGTAGCTTCGTCGTTTGTTTTAGTACTAATAAAACACATAACAGTAGCAGCCAAGGCTTCTGATCTAGGGCTCAGAAAAATACCAAAAAATTGAGTTTAAATTTTAAGAATGGAATCATCTATAGTAAAAATGACTTACATTTAATTTAATCTTTCAATAACAATAATAATAAGATTTAGTGTAGTATACAAATGAGATTTGAGAAAAGTAAAATCTTGAAAGTACGTTAATATTTTACATTATATTTCTATCTTTTTAAGGTGAAAAATCTGATACTGTTTTTAATATATCCGTAACTCTATTTTCTTGGGTATAGAATAATTTCACTTAATAAAGATTTGAAATTTCAACTTTATTTATATTATATGCAAACATATAATGTAAAAGAAATGGAGCAATTTTTATTTTTTAAAAAAAGCTTGGATTCTTGAATTGTAAAAGTAGCCTAACAATAAAATGGAAGTTGAATATTTTGAAATGCCCCAAAGAAGTTTGGTTTAATTAAATGCAGACAGAGAAACAAAAGTAAATTGTTGTCAAATGTTTGAAGTCCCAAAGTAGAAAAAGTAAAATTAAATTAAAGTGGAAAAAATTAATTGTTAATTACTCATCTTACTGTACAGTGTACACATCATAGCCAGCAAGAAGATGCACAGAGATTCTTATGCCATTTCTTACAAGGCAAAAAATAAAAGATTTCTTTTTAGAGAGAGAAGAGAGAGAGAGAGAGAGAGAGAGAGTTTCAAGGAAGGAGACATGCTTGATTTCATCCCAACAAGCAACACTTGTGTTTATTTCTTTTCTTAACTTTAGTGGATTCCACAGGTCCTTCTCTCAATCCATTCACTTTTTTTCATTTTTTATGTTCTTTCATGTTTAAGTATTGGATTTATTTATGTGTTTTTGGCCAATAGTTTTTTTCTTCTTTTTTTGTTTTGTTGTTTTATTTTGTTATTGATTTCTAAATTTCCCTTTTTGGGTATTGTGTATTGGTTTGATAAAGAATGTTCTACATAGTGAAAATCTTGAAATGCATGTGGACTTTAAAGTCAAAGGTGTGTTTTTTAAGATGGTTTTGTATATGAATAAGAGGAATAATGAGTAGAATTGTAATCTTTATTGGTTTTCTTCTTGTAATAGTTTCATTTTGCTATTGATCTCTAAATTTCCCTTTTTGGATATTGTGTATGTACTGGTTTGGTTAGATAAAGAATGTTCTACATAGTGAAAATCTTGAATGCATGTGGACTTTAAAGTCAAAGATGTGTTTTTTTAAGATGGTTTTGTATATTGATAAGGGGAATAATGAGTAAAGTTGCAATCTTTATTGGCTTTCTTCTTCTAATAGTTTCATTTTGCTATTGATCTCTAAATTTCCCTTTTTGGGTATTGTATATATGCTGGTTTGGTTAGATAAAGAATGTTCTACATATAGTGAAAATCTTGAATGCATGTGGACTTAACAGTCAAAGATGTGTTTTTTTAAGATGGTTTTGTTTATTGATAAGGGGATGGATAATGAGTAAAGTGGCAATTTTTATTGGTTTTCTTCTCCTAATAGTTTCATTTTGGTATTGATCTCTAAATTTCCCTTTTTGGGTATTGTGTATATACTGTTTTGGTCAGACAAGGAATGTTCTACATATAGTGAAATTCTTGAATGCATGTGGACTTTAAAGTCAAAGATATGTCTATTTAAGATGTTTTTGCATATTGATAAGGGAAAAAATGAGTAAAGTTGCAATCTTTATTGTTTTTCTGTATATTTTCTTTTTATGTGTTGTGATAGGAAACTGAGCTTTTTCTTGTTATATCCATGGATGTTCTGTTGATGATAGTAACATTTGCAGAGTGGGGTTCTTGATGTAATAAAGATCTGCATAATTGGTTGATTCTTTCCTGATCTTTTGTTCTATATATTTAGCTTTATTGGTAAATTTGCTGCCACGTGACTTGAAGGTCACGGGTTTGAGCTGTGAAAACAACCTCTGTAGAAATGCATGTAAGGCTGTGTCCAATATGCCCTTATGATCTGGCCCTTCCCGGACCCTACACTCATGCCTAATAGTTTTCTTCTTCTTAAAGTTTCATTTTGCTATTGATCTCTAAATTACCCTTTCTGGGTATTACTATAAGAATGTTCTACAGAGTGAATCTTGAATGCATGTGGAGTTTAAAGTAAAAAATGTCTTTTTAAGATGGCTATGCATATTGATAAGGGGAATAATGAGTAAAGTTCATATCCTTTTGGGTTTTCTGCATATTTTTTGTTTATGGTTTGTCATAGGAGAATGTGCTTTTTCTTCTAATATCCATGGAAGTTCTTTTGATTATAGTAATATTTGGGGAGTGGTGTTTTTGATGTAATAAACATTTGAATATTTGGTTGAATTTTTCCTGATCTTGTGTTCTAGGTTCTGATCTAGTGTTTTTCGCCTTTTCTTTTGAAGAGTTTGCTGGCTATGTTGCTCTGACTCTTCAAAAATATACATGGGTGCGTGTGGGATACTCCCAAAATAGTGTATTTTTGGAGAATCCGAGCAACATGGTTTTCTTGTAATATATGACTTGGTATTTTGATCAAGTCATCTTCTGGATATAAGATTCTCATGATGTTAGAACAAGATGCATGTGGTTCTTTGTTTTAATTTTTCCCATTGTTAATGGTATTTTTGTTCATTTCATTTTAGGTGGTCATTTTGCTATCTGATCAAATCCTTTTTGCTATGGTTCTATAGTCATATATATGAGTAGAGTATATTGGGTAGGTCAATGGCTCTTGTGTTAGATATTGATGAACTGCTAGTTACTGCATTTAAACATCAGTCACAGAATGCTTACCCACAATTCTGCTTCGGAAACTTCTCTTTTGAGGCGAGGTCTATCAAAAACAGCCTCTCTATCCCACAAAGGCAGGGGTAAGGTTTGCATACATCGTACCCTTCACAAATTCCACTTGTGGGACTACATTGGGTATGTTGTTGTTGTTGTTGCCGCATAAGCCTGTTTGTCCTTGTGTGTTTTATCACCTTATGGAGTTCGTATTGCAGTTCTACACATCATTCTCAATTAACACTTCACATTCCTTTCTCGGTGTTTGCTTGCACATGCCATTGAGTTGTTTTGATGACTGCATGTGACTATGTTCCACTAGTTCCCTTGTTGACACTTCCTGCAAATCCATCCTGTTATATTGACAAGGTTAATATAGCAGAACGGGGAGGTAGTAGTTCATGTAATAGGTCAATAAGATTTTAAATGACTGCAGTTCTAGATAGAGTAGCTGTATATTCGTCTTTGCAGTATAGTCTCTGCAGTTCTGTATACCTTGCTTAGTATCCTTGAGGATTCATGCTCTACTCTTCACAGCCTGAAATTAGTCTGTCACTTATCGTCACTATAGATAGGAATGTTTCTTTTATTTGTATCTTCCTTCTGTCAACTTCGTTCAGAAATGACGAGGTAGGCTTTGATGCAAAAAGTAATGATAATCACATTACTTTTTTGAAGGTTCTTGGTTCCTGAGCTTTTTGAAAAGCAATCTCTGAAGATAAGAGCTGATAACTTGCAATAATCATACAAAATTTTGTGACAATTGCATTATAGCTTTAGTCATATGCTACGGTTTGCAAGTCAATTTTAATTTGGTAGTTATATGCGTCCCAAAAGCCTTCTAATAAATAGTGAAGGAAATTAATGTGTAGTGTATCCTTGTGTGTGTGTGTGTGTGTATGTGTGAGTGACAAATAGCACAGGTTTATTGGAAGGTTTTGTCGATGTTGTTATTGTTTTATTTTTCATGTTCGCTATGTGATGCTTCCTCTAGTAGTTGTGATATTTCTTTATTTCTGTATGTTCTTTGATACGCGTTACCTGAGCCGGGGATCTTTCGGAAACAACCTTTTTACCTCCGTGAGGTAGGGGTAAGGTCTGCGTACACGCTACCCTCCCCAGAACCCACCTTGTGGGACTACACTGGGTATGTGGTTTTTGCTGTTGTTGTTTGCTTTCAATAGCTAATCATGGTGGAGTTCCAATGAACAAGAAATTTCACATAATAAATTGGAAAATTGTCTGAGAAGTGGAATTTCCATCTCCTTGCTGTCAGGAGATATGAAGTCTTTGGATCCGGACTTACAAGGCGAGACATTGCGGTTGACACATTCAACTCTTAACTCCCAAGACGAAATGACTGCATCGGGGAAAACACATTCTCAAGATCAATGTGCTTCCTCAGATTATGGTACAAATACTTTAAAGATCATCTAACTTTCTTTGCGAGTCTCTTCTGTTTATATTTTAATTTTCACTAGTCTTAATCAACTGACCAAGAACGTACTACTTAAATTATGATAATGAAAGAATTTTGGGTGGCTCCTTTTCCTTCGAAGCACATCTCTGGTCCTTGCTTATACCAAATGAGTTTCTTAGTCTCACCAAGCTGATCGTTTTCCTCCAAGATACAATATAAAAAACTCTTCTGTCCATTTGGCTAGTTTTTTTTTTTCCGATACATAAATAGCCTCTCTTTCACAACAAGCTTTAGCTTTTTTACTTGATGAAGTTCTTTTGCTGATAATGATTGGTCATCTTACATCTTACTTCTGATTTTCCAGTTCATGATGAAAGATATGGAAGAGAGATGCAAGTTCAAATAAAGCCTGCTCTTTTTTCTTTGCAAAATGAAGTGGCCCATTCAACTGTATGTTGTTTCTTTTTTTAGGGATTTTTGCCTTAGCTTTTGGCATAATCTAATTTATCGTTTTCTCACGTTGCAGGGTTTCTCTGCTTTTGGCTACTCTGATCCCTATATCAGTGGCTTATATACTGCTTATGGACCTCAGCCTTATGTGAGTACTCTGCTTTGGTTTTTGTCTCTTGTATGTACTCCCTTTGTCCCAAAATAAGTGTCACTTTAGCTCATTTCACGTCCGTTAAGAAAAATAGTGGATAGTTTACTAAGTTACTCCTATTTATTAGATGTTTCTTGGGAATTGAGCACTATTAAGTAGTTCTTTAAAACAAGGGTATAGTTGGAAAAACATACTTTTTTTGTCTTGAATTCCTAAGTATAAAGTATAAAGTTGCCAGTAGAATGAAAGGAACGATATATTTTATTGATTGTAACTAAGTATATATAGATTCTGTACAACTTCTACAGCAAAGAGATAAACTAAGAAAAAGGTAAGACTTATCTATAACCTATATACAAGGAGGAAGTTACAACAGAGTCCTAAAGAGAAGACACTACTAAATCTGATCATCTGATCCGTTATTACGCCCCCGCAAGTTGGTGGTGTCAACAACACCCAACTTGGAAAATTGCTGGACAAAGAAGCTTTGGGAAGAGGTTTTGTGAGTATGTCAGCTACTTGATCAGCTGAGTGAAGGTGGTGAACTTCAATATCCTTGTTCTGAACTTGTTAACGAATAAAGTGAAAATCAATGGCGACATGTTTCATCCTACTATGAAAGACCGGATTGGAACAAATGTAAGTGGTGCTGATGTTGTCACAGAAAACCTGTGGAACTCCCTTAAGTGAAAGCCGAAGTTCATGAAGAAGATTTGTGATCCAGTTGGTTTCTGCAACAGCAGCAACAACAGCTCTATACTCAGCTTCTGTAGAGGACCGAGATACGGAGCGTTGTTTCTTGGAGGTCCAGGAAATTGGTGTGTTGCCCAGGAAAGTGATATAGCCAGAGGTAGAAGTGCGATCATTTGGATCACCAGCCCAATCTGAATCTGAATAAACAGCCAAACAAGAATATGGAGCTTTGGCAATCTGTATGCCATATTGGCAGGTGTGACGAAGATAACGGAGTAATCGCTTGACTGCTTTCCAGTGAGAGTGGCGTGGATTGTGCATAAATTGAGAGAGCTTGCTAACTGTGAAGGCAATATCAGGACGAGTAAAGGATAAGTAGTGCAACTTTCCAATTACCCGCCTATAAAGAGTACCATCAGCTGGAGGATCATTCACTGAAGCTGTCAAAATGGTAGTGGAGGTCATAGGTGTAGGAGCTCCTTTACTGTCTAGCATGCCAACATCCTCTAAAATATCCATAATATACTTGTGCTGGGACAAAAAAGACCAGCAGTAGAAGAGATAACCTCAACACCCAAAAATAATGGAGCTGTCCAAGGTCTTTCAAGGAGAAACGAGTGGAAAGACCATCAATTATATGACGAAGCCCACGAATCTGATTTCCAGTGATGATTATATTATCCACATAGATAAGAACATAAACAGTGAATCCAAAATTGTGCAAAATAAATAAAGAAGAATCAGATTGGGACTTGACAAATCCAACAGTTAGCAAATAACTTTTGAGCTCATTGTACCAAGCTCGGGGGGCTTGTTTCAAGCCATAGATTGCTTTATTCAACTTACAGACATGTGTGGAGAGACTTTGATTATTTTGAGCCACTGTACGAGCAGGGGCTGGGCGAGAACCGTCGAGATGGCCAAAAGGGTTGTGACCACGCATAAGCATGGACACTTGTGCTTTCCAAAGGGAAAAATTGTGGCTGCCAGTTAATTTGATTGGTAACTGGGTGACAGGATTAAACTGAACAATCATTGTATTGGCATCGGAGTTGGTTACAGTGATGTTTGGGGCCATTTTTCTGGGAAGGGTGGAAGGGTTTTCTTGACAGAAATTTACTCGTGAGAGTTAATTGGCTTTGATACCATATAAAGTATAAAGTTGCCAGTAGAATGAAAGGAACGATATATTTTATTGATTGTAACTAAGTATATATAGATTCTGTACAACTTCTACAGCAAAGAGATAAACTAAGAAAAAGGTAAGACTTATCTATAACCTATATACAAGGAGGAAGTTACAACAGAGTCCTAAAGAGAAGACACTACTAAATCTGATCATCTGATCCGTTATTACTAAGGTGACACTTATTTTGGGACAATTTTGTTTAGCTAAAGTGACACTTACTTTGGGACGGAGGGAGTACTTGATTGCAAAAGTTTATATCCTTTCTCTTCTTTGACTTGTCTTCATCCCGGAGGCTACCACTTTCTGTTAAGTTTATTTTTCAGATATTCTCCTAATATTTGAGGCAGATAATTATCAATAATGTTATCAAGGATCATAAGTTTTTGTTGATCTCAAAAATGTCATGGATTTGGTATGTGGGAATATGCAATTTTATGATATACACGAACGCACAATATTTTGTTTCCCTGAATCATGCTTTAAACACTGAACAGAATTCTGTCATTCTAGTTGTAGCTGCTGTAAGTTTGCAAAGGAGATGGATAATGGTATCACATACCGACTCCTAATTATCTCGTAAATGTTCTAATTTTGATACTTGGTCAATGCAGCCTCATATGATGGGCATAGCACCTGCCCGTGTCCCACTCCCCATTGATATGGCAGAGGATGGACCAATCTATGTTAATGCAAAACAATACCATGGGATCCTAAGGCGGAGGCAGATACGTGCAAAGCTTGAGGCTCAGAACAAACTTGTCAAAAATAGAAAGGTATTTTGGGTACTTTCTGCTCTTCTGCGCCTTTAGCAGGTTGTTAAGCTCATTTATCTGTCTTAATTCATTCAATGACAATCAATTCGCTGCAATTTTCTCTCATTCATTTATATTTAGAAATAATCAATACATGATCAGGCATTATTCCGTTAAGTGCTCAGTGTTTTTTACTGTATAAGTCATGATTCCCCAAGTCTCTAGTTACTGTGGTTCTTCGTTAATGTTGTCTACTTTTGTCATCGATGTCTTAACTAATGAAACTTGTCGTACTCTTGCTTCATTCTTTAGAGAATAGCATCTACTCTTGTATTCTAGTATGAAAAGTTTCATCATATTGATCAATATGGCAGAAGAAACATGCAAATAGTTAGTTATAGAGATCTCACGAAAGGAAAAAAGTTAACTGCATACGATCTTCTTCCGGTGGGTGGTGGGAGGACACTAGTGGCTTTGCATTTCCAAGTTTTGGGGCTAACATTATGTGCTACTCGAGCTGGTCTGTAACACCAGTAAACAAATAGGACCATGTGCACAGAAGCAAATCAATTAGGAGGACTAGTAGAAAGTCCAGGGTTGTGTAGTCCCCAATTATACGTTTCCTTTAACTTCTTGACTTGCACTTCCATCATTCTTCAAGATAAATTTTGGGCTTATTCGTCTGGTCAATTTTTTGCGTGCAGCCATATCTTCATGAGTCACGGCATCTTCATGCAGTGAACAGAGTTAGAGGGTCCGGTGGACGTTTCCTCAGCTCAAAGAAAGTTCATCAATCTGATCCAAATAGCTACCCTACTAACTCAACTTCTTCTCTAGACTCAGTTGAGCATGAAGGTTCAACTTCTGCTTTCTCAAGTGTCCGACAAGATGTTGTCCACAATGGCATCAACTTCCAGCAGCAGCCTGATCACATGGCCTTCAGTGTATCCTCTCATATGGTTATTACCATGCAAGGCAATGGGAGTCAGCAACGTGCTCCAGTTGTCCGGTGATTATAAGTTCTTAACTGGCTAAGACAGTCACCGGCAGGCAATTCATCCTTGGCTTTTACCCTTTTTCCATTATGTCTCTGGTTTTTGCAAGTGTCAACTTGTTTCTACTGTTATAATGGTGAATTTGGTCGTTATTAATCCTAGATTTATCAAACCTAGATTGAAGAAAAGAACGTCTTTCGTTCTGTATTAGTTATCCGTTTTGCTGCATGTCTGCACCTAGCATGGAATGGTTATGCAGTGAAGTTGTTAATGATTAACTGAAAAGAAAATGAAACAAAATGGTTGCTGGTTGTGTATTGAGTGATTCAAGAGGTTCATGTAATGCTACTATGTTTAGTGGACTTGAATTGAATCTATCTTTTGTTTTGTGTTGTGGAAGTACTTTAAGAGCACATCAACATTTTCCTTGGACGCTCTTTGACTTCTTTGTGTATTTATTTCATCATGTTCTTGAACACCTTTAATGAAAATTCTGACTCCGACACTGAATGTGACTATCAATGTAATAAAGGAGTAAACTGACCTTAGCATAATTGATTAAAATGTAGTACAAGAAGAAAAATAAGATGTGAGATTTCACTTCTCAAGGAAAACTGCTTCTGACAATCAACTAGATATGTCTCCTGCTACATGAGGAGTTGATAAATAAATCAGTCAATACTGAGATGATAATTCAATTATTGATACAACTTCAGAAGTTCATCCTTAAATTTCGCCTTTAGGGGTTCGCGCTTCAGTTTGAGAGCTGCAGTGACTAATCCGGACTCAGGCGTCCATGGCTCGGGTATCAACTTGATCTTTGCAGGAATCTCAAACTTGTCCAATCTTGCAGCTTTGCCTACCTGCATTTCAATCACAATTTCAGCATACACTATAGTTGAAAAACTTCCCAACACACAAATTATTGCCATGAGAATTAGAGATGAGGCTCATTCACTTTTTGCAATGACAAAGGTAGCATTCTTCAATTATGTCTCCTAGGATGTTCTCTCTTATGATAGTATTGGGTTATCTATGTCGAGCTAGCTAGCACCGAGCTGTCATAGGCCAATATAATCCCACAAGTGGGGTCGGAGAGAGAGGGGAGGATGTACGCAGACCTTACCTATACCTTTGTGGGGATAGAGATTGTTTCTGATGTAACTGATGCAGGAAGCAAGAAAGAAAAAGAGACAACAAAATAGAAAATGTACAAAATAAGTGTAACAACAAATGTTAATACACATGGGGAAAAAAGGGACTACGTGATACCTAAATCATACTACTAGAAGTACGACAACACTCGACTATCTATAGCTACTAACCTTCTACCCTAATCCTCGACCTCCATAACGTCCTGTCTAAGGTCATTTCCTCCTCAATAGGAATCGTCATTGATGATAATTCGGATGAAAAGGAGACAAACCTTTGAAAGTGATTGCTGGACCTCATTGACTGCTTCAACTTTGTTGCACAGATCGGAAAAAGCTCTATGCTCGATGCCATTTTCTTGCGCCCATTTCTCAAGCACCTTTTGTGAAGGAACAACTAGTGCTACGCAGTAATTGTGGAAGGGATCTGCATAGGCCATGATGTTATCCACATAATTGCTTGAGGAAAGTGCAGCCTCAACCTGCAACGAGCATCAATTCGTCATTACAATTGCCATAAATCAAGACTTTAATAGCTGCAAGACATTCAGGATGAAAGAGAGAAAAGCAAAAAAAAAAAAAAAAAACCCAGATTAAGGCCAAAATAACAATCCCAGTAAGTATTATTACATCCCTCAGTTTCAATTTGTTTGGTCTGGTTTTGACTTGGCACGAAATTTAAGAAAGTAAAGAAGATTTTTGAATCTTGTGATCTTAAACTGAAGATACGTAGAATGTATCAAAAGTAAATACCTTTCCAAGTGAGATATACTCCCCGTGCTGAAGTTTAACAATATCTTTCTTTCTATCAATGATTTCGAGGCATCCATCAGGATGAAACCTTCCAATATCACCAGTGTAGAACCAGCGCATCCCTCTCTCGTCCACCTGCATTTAAGATATTAAAAACATGAACAGGCTTGCGGTATAACCAAATTCAGTCCATTTACAAGCAGTAGCTTAGAAGTACCTTGTACACCTCATTAGTTTTATCGCTATTGTTGAAGTAACCAGCAGTCACACTGTTCCCACCAACAATTACTTCACCCCGAGGCATCGGCTTATCAGCAATTGTGTAGCCTCCTTCTTCCCAAGAAATAAGCTGTATTGTTAAATACATTACATATTAATAACAAAACACCAACACTGTCATAAAAAGCAGAAAATTCCTAAACTTATTGAGTTGATAAAGTTTGCAAGAAAATGAACAAAGGGGAACAACGGTCTCCAATACTTATTCTTTAGTTTCTGGATTAACTAGCTTTGTCTATTTTGTCCATACCTTTATATAGCAACAAGGAACAGGTGGACCAACACGACCAACAGAAGGATCATCCGACTCGGAAAAGGCTGCTCCTGCAAATGTCTCTGTCAAGCCATATCCCTGACCAATAGGCGCTCTGCAGCAACAACAACTACGCCTCAGTCCCAAACAAGTTGATTATAAAACTTGTAACATTAAACAGTCCATCCAGAGAGAAGTGTCGAAAAAAGTGTAGAGCATATTCGGAACAATTTTCTGATGTTAACAAAGCAGAAAAGTTACCCCATACAAATGTTGATAAATCTTTGTGTATCTCCTGATAGAGGAGCACCACCGCAAAGCATGAAACGGATATCTCCTCCGAGTACTGATCGTATCTTTTTAAAAATCATCACCTCCCATAATATTTTCTCTAGACCCCATGCTCCAAACCAGCTACCTTCTATAGCAGTCAATCGGCGTTTAAAGGCAATATCGAAAATTTTCTTGGCAGATCCTCCCTTCTCCTCCACCTAGATTAAGAAAAACATAATCAAGAGATTATTACTTCATTTGAGGCCCTATAATCCCAACTAAAATATGCACTTAAAGCTCAGAAGGTCCAGTTTAAACCTTCTTTATAACACCGTCCTTAACACGATCCAGAATGGCTGGAACTGCTGCCATTAAAGTAGGCTTTAAAGCTGAGGCATCTCCTTTGGTCCCTTTCACGATTTTATTAGATGTATCTGTCAAACTCAGAGCCGAACCATAACCGATTGAAGCACCAGCAGTCAACATAACAATCTGCAAAACCAGAATCACTCAGAACTACTTGAAAAACAGCTTCTGCTACTTCCTAAGAGAAATTATTTTCTCCCAAAAGCTTAGCCAAATACTTCACTATTTTAAAAATAAGCACTTTTGACCTCCCAAAAGCTTGCCAAACAGGCTATAAAAGAACAAACGATGTATAAAGTCTGAAGATTACCTCAGCCGCTAACTCAAAAACATGAGCTAAAGGTAGGTACCCCAAATAGACATCATTGCTGCCAAGTTTTGGAATGACAGTCATAACTGCAGCTGCCGTGGCTACAATGTTGCCATGAGTTATCATGACACCCTAAAAAAACAAAACAAAAGAGCTTAATTGAGAATCATTCAAGTAAATATTTTAACACACAAAGAGGTTATAAAGAAAATTAAGTTTGTTCAAACTGTAAACTAAAAGAGAACAAGTAATGCATTTTTCTTTTCACTAAGGAAAAAGTATTGCATAGGAAGAGATAGATATCGAAAGTATAAGAGTTTTGAGGTTACATCATGACAAAATTTAATACTCATTTTGTATTTGTTGGAAGTCTTCCTAAGGTAAAACGCCAAGCGCGTGTCATGACTACTTTGTCTTTGAAAAGGCATAGTGCTGTTATAGAATCCACTGTTACAAAATTGAATAAGCTTTATGTCCTAACAAAAGCTAGAAAAGGAAGGAGCTCTCTTTTTTTTCCAGCCCTTCTCTCGAAAGGAATATAGTGCATTATCGCCTTTTGGGAGGTTTCAAATCAAATCTAGTATAGAAATTTTGTGAATACATCTTAAAAATCATTGGTTGAAGATGTATATAATAGGTGATTTTGCTAGAATAGGAAAAAATGAGACATTATTATTCCACCATTACCCTATTCTTCAATTTTAGCACTACCGTTGTTACTTTTACTTTGGTTATCTTTACTATTTTTGTTGTCAATACTTTTCTTTTCTTCGATATTTTCATCATAGCTTGTTTTACTATTGTATGTTCAAACCTGTTTTGAAAAATCGGAAACAACCTCTACCCCACAAATGTAGGGATAAGGTCTGCGTACACCCCAACCTCCCCAGACCCACTTGTAACATCACACTGGGTATGTTGTTGTTGTCATAGGCAATAATGAAATTTTAACTGTTTGACTCCTGCAAAGGATACTTCTAGTCTGTAACCACTCTGGCCACGAGCAAACCTCTGATACTCTATCCCATTGAGAAATTGAGAACATATTTGGTTGTGTTTTGACGTTTTCTCTTGCATTACAGCTCAAAGTTAAATATCATATCAGAAGGAAAAACTAAAAGCAAGTTGCATTATACCTTAGGCATGCCCGTGCTTCCACTTGTATACATGATCACCGCGATATCTTTCTTTATAGGCAGTATTGGTTGAATAGGATTACTTTTACCAAGGTTTTCAACTTCCGAGAAAGATGTCACCCTCCAGCTGTCAATATTTGTACAAGTGCTTGAATCTATTGCAGTCTCATCATCTTCAAAATATATGACATTCGAGATGGTTTTCAGGTTAGAACCGATTGCAGCCAATTTTTTAAGTTGCTTGGCGTCACAAATCAATGTGGATGCTTGAGTCTGTCAATGACCACAAGTGAATTCAATTCATTGCATATCACTAGAACCTCGCGTAATCTAGAAGAAAAAATATTTAAATCTCCCACCTCATTTAACGAGTGTATAAGGGCATCATCTCCCAAAGAAGCATAAATAGTAACAACAGTAATATTCTGGCGGAAGCATCCCTGAGAACAATAATTTCAACTATAAAACTTGTTGTATTCCTGTAGTAATCAGATAACAAACAAATATAGAACTACTCCCTCCGTTTTAATTTGTTGTCTGGTTTTGACTTGACATGGAGTTTAAGAAAGTAAAGAAGACTTTTGAATCTTGTGATCTTAAACATGCCACGTGGAAAGTTAGAATTAAAGAGTTGCCAAAAAAGGAAAGAGACTGAAAGTAAGGCAAGCAAATTGAAACGGAGGGAGTATGAATTTTTTTAGAATAAAACGAGATTAACTCGAATACCTGAAATGCAATGATCCACTCTGCCCGAGTTTCAGAGAATATAGCAGCACGAGTCTCCACATCGTGACCTAAATTAACAAGTCCAGAGGCAAAGTTGCAAGCCCGATCAAATGTTTGTCCATAACTCTCCCAGTGATACTCACCCAAGTGAAGTTTCTCAAACTTCCTTCCATCCTTTGCTGTTACAAAGTCCCTACTAACTAGTTTTCTTGTTCCAAGACAACGTTTACTCGAATGTTTCCTACAAGACTTTTCAAATAAAGCTGTCATAGTCGTAGCCCCTTCCCACGGAACTTCAATTAATTTGGCTGACTTAGCATTGCGCATTGCAAGACCTGCCTCACCACCAGCTTTAACCGGAACTCCTCTCTGTTTTGCTTTTTTCTTCCCCATAAGCACCACGGAGAGGAATAAAGGTACTATAATCGCAATTACAACAGCAGCAACAACCCCAAATGACCCCTGGTCTTTGAACAAGGAAACGTAACTACTGCTGGTCATTCTCTCCACTACATTCATATTTGGATTACTTCCGTCAGAACCTTCCATTTTATACGATGTATGGATGGTTCTATGCTCACACAAAACTCTTCAAAATAGAACAAAGAGATACCTAAGACATAAAACATAAATCAGTACCATACGTTAAATAAACGGCTAATGAGCTAAACCACAAAACTTAACAAAGACTCGTGCCATATTAAGTAAATTTCATTAGATAAGCATCATGAATGCATTCAAATGCGAAAATGAGTAAGCTAATGATTCAAACTTCACTGTAATTACACAGTATCTTCAGCCTGATTTAATTTAATCCCGCTCCATCTAGAAGCTATGCTAAACAGGCAAAATGGGGTTCATTGCAACTCCCTTAGTCGGAAAATCACGCTATATATGCAAGGTCAAAATTTCTTATGTAAATATAGTAAATGTTGAACTCCGTTAATGAAAATCTAGCCTCTGCCACCGGATGGAACGTGAGAAGAACAAAGAGAATCAACCTTTAATATGAATATTGCTGTAATTTAGAATTCAAGCAAAATTTGTTGTTACTCCCAAACAGTGGCAGATCCAGAGTATTGTGTGCGGGTTCACGGGAACCCAATAGCTTTTTTCTCAAACCTTCTATATATATTAAAAGATTTGATGGTGAACTCAATTGTTATCGTATATTAACTTGAAGACATTGCAAAAACCCATAAAACTTCAAATTTTAGATCCGTCTTTGCTCCCAAACCTCCTCATTAATAATTATCTTTGAAATTTTTACTATTCGAAAATCACCTAACTAAGACTCTGCATTCCTATATATAATTAAACATAAACCAAACTATTGGAAACAAAGACTCCCCTTAAAACTAAAAACAGAACCTTGATGATAAAATGAAGCAAAAAATGAAATATCATTAGAACACTATATAATACATACTCAATGTAAAAAAAACACTAGGTCATTTCTTCCTATCTATCCAAACCTTATCGAAAATAGTAATCAAGCACATCTGTCTCAGGCGGAGCCAAAGTTATGAGTTTGGCTTAGGCGGAGCCAAAGTTATGAGTTTGGGGGTTCACAAGTTAATATACATATATTTATTTAATTTTCTAATACAAATATAAGGTCTACGAAAAAGCTAGTGGGTTCGTCCGAACCCATAACCCCCACCTAGCTCCTCCACTACCAAGTACCCAACAAAATAGTCATGACACAAAAACAACTCAAACACTACCAAACAAAACATACTCGATGTAATCTGATAAGTAAAGTCTAGAGAGAATAGTGTATACGCAGAGCTTACTCGTTACAGAAAAAACTACACTAAGTTAGCATCCACTTAATTAACTTCACAACTATAAGTTTAAAATTTATGGATCTAATTTGAACATAATAATTATAAATGATAATAATCTAATTGTAAAATTACAAAATTCACTAAAAAAAAATACCTTGGGAAGTTGAGCAAAAATTTTTTTTTGTTGGTTTTTGAAGGTTCATTCATGCAATGATGCTAAATGAGGAAAGTTGATGGAAAACTTTTTTCAGTTTCCAGAAGAATATATAGGGGTAGATTTGTCTCAAAACTTTGTATATTTGCATTTCAATACCAATAGTTTAAGGGTATTGCAAATTCACTCCCAAACTTTTTAAGTGTCTTATAATTAGAATGTTCTTTTGTTGTATTAGGATTTAATTAGGACCTTGCATAAAACATCTCACGTTAGCAGGATTTTAAAAAGGGACGCATCCTTAAAAAGTGTGATATAGATAACCTATCATAATTCAAGTATAAGTGATTATTTTTACGGTTTGATGGGAACAATTTTGCCGTTATCCCAAGGTGAAGGGTAACGATGGAATAAGTGGAATTCATCCATTCTTAATTAAAGATTTTGTGTCTGAATTTCGCAACTTGAGAATAGGAAAAGCATATTGGGCACACCAACTTTAAAAAATAAGTCATATATTATATAAATATAAATTTAATTGGATTTCAGTACGAGCACAAACTATCAGAAAGAAATTGAGGATGGCTTTTCAATTTAGTGACTTCAAAATTGATGCCACCTTTGCAATTCTTAGGCAATATTGTCAATATGGGACTGACATATGTCTAAAAGACCCATGTCTATTTATTTGCGTGGATAATACTAAATGACCAGAAAATTTGACCAAAAATTTAAAAAGTCTATAATATGTTTTTTATTTAAAAAAAAAAACTAAACTTTTATTCATTTTTTAATTAAAAAATATTAAAATTAAAAAAATAAAAATATTTAAAAAGGTAAAATAACATAATACTGGCCACCAAAAGGTATATAACAAGTTGACGTTGTATCACAAATTATAGACACATGGCTTTCATTTAATGATTTTTGAATTTTTTTGGTAATTTTGGGGACTTGAGCTTTCAAAATTTGATTCCAAATAGGCTAAATTCAATTCAATATGGAAATAAACAATGTTGTGTTAGATTGAGTTTCACGATACTCCTTCCGTTTATCTTTATTTATTTATTATACTAAAAATAGTTATTCGATAATAATTTTAAAAAATCAAGAGATAATTTATTTATTTTATTTTATTTTATGCATAAGGCCCACTTTCCAAGGCTCAATCTTTTAGGTATTGGTAAAACATGGGAGGAACAATTGAAGTTTAGTTGGAAATATTAATGGAGCTTCTTTTATTTACTATTTTATTTTATTTTCGAAATTCAACGAGTATTAAAAGCTACCATTTCCCAATTCAATTGTATAATAAATGCAGATGAGCATTGCTTGTAATAAATTCATAGTGATATAAATTTATTTTCCCAAAATACTGATTACTCACATTCTACTTCTAGAAACATATCAAGGTAGTTTACGTTGAATTATGAAGATTGTGAAGCAAACGCGTATATATATATATATATTTATGGACTTCTACGTCGATTTTAAATTATTATATTATATGATTAGTTGAATTACAGTCAAATATTTATATATATTTAATAAATTCTTATGTAAGTTTAGGATTTCTCTTTTATCTTTTCAAGAATCATGTATGTTGTGCTCTAGATTCGCCATCATGTCTCTCTAGCTTGCATACATCTCAACCATCAACTATTCCATCAGATTAGTTGTCACCTCCACTAACACAAAAATCGAATCTATCAAGACCCAAAATCTCTTTTTATATTTTTATCTGAGGTGTACTTGGAGGATTATGAATGAAATGAATAAAAACCTATTTTCTCTAAATCATCATCTTCCTCTCTCCCCTGTTCTTGACTTGTATTTCTTATACATGATCACACTATCACCTAGTCTAGTTAAAGCACCAACAACAACATACCCGGTGTAACCCCACGGTCGGAGGAGTGTGGTGTGTACGCAGCCTTATGAGAAGGTAGAGATTGTTACCGATAAGACCCTCAACTCAAGTAAAGCACCACCTCATAAAAAAAGAGAGGAATAAGGAATGAATTATACTGGGAAACACAATGATATAAGCAAAACTAATATGCTTCTTTGGCTAAAATGTACCTGTAATATTTGACAGTAGAGTGCCTGTGGTCTGATATTTGAATTATTTTCTGGAAAAATAAAAGGAAGACATGCAAAATGCAATATTGGAGGAAAATTCAGCTTCTAATTTAGTAGCTTTACTTCAAAAACTTCTGGGAAGTATTAGCTACTAAAATGGAAACGCGTAAACTCAAAGAAAGAACCAAGAAGGAACTCCGACAGTAGTTCCAGTCTCCCAGATGACGGGATATAAGCATCTGTTCCATCGATAGTTTATACAATAACAAAGAACTTCAAGAAAGTAAGCATGCTCTGCTTCACAAGAGGTCACGAAATTGATGTGTTATCTAGAGATTCAATAAATGCCATTTCATGTATATGACTCTGAAACCTAAAGTCATTCCATCGAAAAGAAGTCCAATATTTTCTTGATACATCCCACCAACATACAAGCATGCAATGGGTGATTAGGCTGCAACTGTTAAGAGTACTGATAGAACGATAAACTCTTGTCATCAGACACACTTGCAAGCATACAGGACCGAACATCAGTCCTTGATGTTGGTCCAAAAGCCACAGCCCAAACCTGATCTGTATGGTTGGTTAAAGTTTGTGTAGCCGCTCTCATCTTAAGATCCCACAGCCTAACTGTCTTGTCACTTGATCCTGTTGCAATTGCTGCCCCGTCTGGAGAGATATCAACACTCAGAACCCAACTTGCATGACCCGATAAAGATGTGAGCAATGTTTTACCCTCAGCATCATACATATGCACATGACCATCATCTGATGCTGAGAAGAGTATTCTTGAATCGTGAAGTGAAGGTGAAAACACAAGAGAACGCACAGGCATGGTATGGCCATCTAAGAAGTGAAGGAACTTGGCACGAGCTACATCAAAAACAGAAATAGTCCCATCAACTGATCCACAAGCAAGAAGCCTACCATCAGGACTCCATGCAACTGAAAGGACAAATTTCTTGTTGGTGCTTTTATCAGATGGTTGTGGGGCTCCTTGACGAGGAATGGACATTGTGGTAACAAGTTCCCACTGAGTAGTATCCCATAGCTTGACTGATGAACTACCACCTCCAGCTGCTGCCAGATTGCTACCCTGGAAAATGTTTGACAACCATAAGGAGACTGCCTAAAGCTTCCCATAAAGATGTGCGTCGAAAAGTTAAATCATTAAAAAGAGACATTGCTCTTCCACAAACCTTGAATACCAGAAGACAATAGATCAAGTAACATACATACTGACGGAAGCAAGTAGTAATGTATGATGCGAGAGATTTCAAAGTAAACCATGAAGATAAATGTGGAAGTGACAAGTATACATCTCAACGCTCTTTTAACTCTTACTAAAGGAAATGAATCCCAATTATTGAAGACTTTATAGAACATAACAATTTGACTAGCACTAGAAGAACAAATAATATCAGCCAATCAAAAAGGATAGGGAAAAAGAGAAACCACTAGACGATTGACAAACAGTGACACCCAAGTTAACCAATCATATTTGAAGCCTCAATTCCAAACTAGCTGGGATCGCCTACTTAATTCATTGATATCCATTTTGCTCGGTACATGACCAGACCATATCATTCAAAAACTGGTGAATAATCTGTCTCCTAGAAAAAACATTAAATCTTTCATGAAACTAAAGCTTCTCTCAGCACTAGCATACAAGCCTCTCAACCAAACCAATTCTAACCAAACAAAGACTGTAACTTTATGCATAAAGAATCGTACAAAATGAAAAACACTACAATTTTCCAACCTATATATTTCACCACATTATCAATCATAAAAAAGGATGAAGTAATTTCACTGCATCTTCATACTAAAGCTAAATTTTAACACCACTAACAAGCAATCCAAACAAATACGCATGCTGGTGCACTAAGCTCCTACTAAGCACAGGTCTGGGGAAGAGCCCGACCACAAGTGTCTATTGTACGCAGCCTTACCCTGCATTTCTGCAAGAGGCTGTTTCCAATGCATCTTCAAACTAAAGCTAAATGTTAACACCAATAACAAGCAATCCAAAAAAGGCAACTTGGTGCACTAAGCTCCCGCTATGCTTGTGACCCGGGAAACAGCCAAATCACAAGGATCTAACGTATGCCGCCTTAGCCACTATTTCAAATCTCGAACCTGTGACTTCCTGATCTATTGTAAGCAACCTTATCCTACATTTCAGCAAGACACTGTTTACACAGCTCGAACCTATAACCTTGTGATCACATGACAACAACTTTACAATGCAATCAAAATTTCATTGTCCTTTACTTACATTGGGACTAAATTGCAATTGCCAGACTTCAGAAGGCGGAGCTTCGAGAGTAGCAATAGTGTTATTAGTATCAACCTCAAAAACTCTAATAAAGCTATCTATAGAAGCAGATGCGGCAATTCTACGAGTAGGATGTGTAGCAACAGATACAACGCCGAGACAATGACCGGTGAAAGTTTGAACACAAGTGAAGTTACTCGGGTCCCATAACCTCACAGTTTCGTCAAGACCTCCGGTGAGAAGTAACGCCGGATATTCCTCCGTCGACCGTACCCACGCCGCCGACCAAATGGAATCGTCGTGAGCATTTGTTACACTGTCTAGTGAAGCTAGTTTCATGGCGATTTTTGGATTGGGTAGAGAATTGAACCCTAGTGAAAATTGAAGGGCTATGTTGTGAATTTCGTTAACAGAGAAGGAGACGGTAGAATTTTATTTATATATTTTGCAATTTAGTCCTTCGTATTTTGATATTGTCGTTACACACTCTAAAATGTGAACCTCGTGGGAGGAAAAAATTGTACTATGAGAAAATGCTGATTTTTTAATTAACTTATTTATTATTTTTGTAAGAATTTCAAAACGGGAAAATGCACAAGTACCCCCAGCCTATGCCCAAAATCTCTGAGACACACCTAACCTTTACTAAGGTCCTATTACCCCCCTGAACTTATTTTTTAGTTAATTGTTTACCACTTTTCGGCCTACATGGCTGAGTCCGTGATTTCACCTATGTTAAGCGCGTGGGTGCAGCTTTTAGACAGCACTGACCAATAAAAATTGGTCATGTGTTAAAATAAACTTGGAAAAAATAAATATTAACTCAATTGTCTTCTTCTTTATTATTGTTCTTCACTAGTATA
>NW_006239081.1:1230794-1259358 GCF_000226075.1 Solanum tuberosum | reverse complement strand
TTATATATAAAATAAGTTCGGGGGGTAATAGGACCTTAGTAAAGGTTAGGTGTGTCTTAGAGATTTTGGGCATAGGCTGGGGGGGTACTTATGCATTTTCCCTTTCAAAACATGTGATGAATGTTATGAAATAATAAATAAAAATATGAAGAAATATTTTATTTTCTCTTCAAATTGGTGAACAATATAAATTAATTTCAACTTCTCTCTCACACTTATATATAGTAAAAGAAAAAAAATGCAAGGTATTTTAATAAATTACAGGATAAGATTACGTATAATAAATCTTAGTAGTTTAGTTCTTGCTTGGCTTCACGCATAGCAAAAGTTCAATATATCAAAATATTATCTTTATTAAAAAAATAGACTACTCGCGAACTGATTGCGTGAGTTACTTGCTTATTGCAAATTTCTTGGTGAAATTGTTATTAAACCTTTTCCAAAGGAGTTGTTTAAAGGTTGTAATCATCACTAGTTGTTTGAGCAAATTGCAAGTTACTTATTTGATTGAAAGCTTTTTTAAAAAAATAAAATAATAATAATATAAAAATATCAAATGAGCATCAACAATTTAATTTATTCATTATATTTCCTAATATAATGTTAAACTGGAGATTATTGATTTACACATAGAACTATAAATCACTTGAGTTAAAGGTCTATCAGAAATATTTTCTTTATTTTTGAGGTATAAATAAAATTTGCGTACACTCTACTTTTCGCAAACCCCACTTTTTGAAACTATATTGAATATATTGTTGTTATTATAACCGTAAATCAATGACATAAAACACATTCGTCCAACAACCATGAAAAAGTAAAGTATTATGACCAAAATAATTAGTTCTCTCAAATTTCAAGAACCATAAATAACTCTATTTTAGCTATTTAAAACTCTCAAATCTCATTAAATTAGAAGTTAAGGTGTCCATCAAGACATATCTTCACTAATTAAGACATTCACCATAACATTATTTGATCCCTTGGTTGTATATGTGACAATAATTAATACTAATTGAGATGGAAAGATCAATTAGTTATAATAAATTATTGGTCAATAGTTATCGTATGTGAATTTTTTTTATAATTTGAAATGTTGCGTGTGATACAACATATATATAGAAGAAAAGAAAATATAAATTATAAATTTTCGTGTTCAGACATGCAAATAGACTTTTAAGAAAAAAATTCTTAGAAAAATCAACCTTTTGCCAAATTGGTGTATTGGTTATAATTATGTCAATTTGTCAATTTTTCTTTATGTTTGTTGTCAATGGAGAAATCAATTTACCTAAAAAAAAAGACCTTTGAAGAAAGGTGAAGTCAATTGATTTAGTTGGTATGAAGAGTCAATTTGTGATATTTTGCCGCAATAGCCGGCATGTGGTGTTTTGATTTTAGGAAAAATCGAATTTTCATCGTGTAATCTATTTTAAAATAGTTGTTTAATTTATACTTTTTTTCATATATTTTTTTTGTCTATCATGTGATTGATATTGAGTCATTTTAGTTTGACTTCGATCATCTCGAGTTGAAGTTTATGTATATACGACTCAAGTTCAAATAAATAAAGTTTGACAAAAATTATTGAACTTCTGCCATATATGACTAAAATTTAAATAAAAATGATTGAAGCGACACAAAAATAACTGAACTACATCCATATATAAATGAGCTTCAGCTATATGGATGTATGAAGTTAGTCTTCAAACATTATATAGAAGTTATTCTGAGATGGATACACATGCAATTTTTTTTTAAAATAGTATAAATTAAATAACAATGCAAATAGAACATTTATTTAATTATTGTCAAGCTGCTTCACAATATCTATTTAATTATGAATAGATCAAACGTGTACACTAAACTATGCAGTTAGTAAATGAAAGTGATATTGTGCATTAGTTAACTATAGTTAATTGACAATAATATATTTTAAAAGATTATGTTATATATATTTATTAACTTGATATAAATATCAATTCATAAGCTTTTTCCCTTTTTTAGCTAACATGACATGACCTTTTTGATAAGCAAATAAAGAAGATTGCAAGTGTTCTATTTTGGTGAAATAAGTATCACTCCTTAATCAAAAGCGTTAGACGTCGAATTTTTTAAGATACAAAATTATTGTTCTTACAAATTAAAACACGTTTTATCTCTCAATATAAAGTTCTTTGACACAAATTTAAGTTAAATCAAATCTTAACTAAATATCATATATCAAATGAAACATAAAAAGAAAACAACTATCGCAACATTTACAAAATAATTATCTAAATGGTTTTCTAGAAAGTACTCTTAGGAACAAATTTCTATAGAATATTTCACTTAAAAAAAGAAAGTTCAAACTTCAAAAAGAAGACTTATAGATAAAGTAAAATAAAAAAGGAAAAAGGGAAGAAAGAGCCATAAATAAATAAAACATGAATAAAGAAAGAGAAAGGTCCACACAACACAACAGAAGAAAAGTCAGCAAGTGTAATCCTTTGATTCAGAAAGTGTTTTTTATCTTCTTTCCCACTCATTTCCCCACTCATAACACAGTTTAATTTTCAAAATTTATGGAGGACATGATGATAAATAAAAAATACATTTTTTTAAAAAAAGTTGATAAATAGTCAAATATTGCCTCATTTACTTATGGAAAAGGAATGATGATAATTTGGAACACCTTATTTGTCCCTTCTTATATATGTGAAATTGAACAAAAATGAATTAAAGTATTAACAATAAAAATATTTTTGGATCAAATTATTAATTTAGAATAATTTTATTTAATTTTATATAATATAATAAAAGGGCATTTGATTCTTTATTATTATTATTATTATTATTATTAATTTCCTATAATTTTATTATTTGATTTATTACTTCATATTGGTGTAATTATCGTATTATTTTGTTGTTGTTTGCCGTTCTTTTCTTAGTTATTTTCAATATAATTCTTTTATAATTGCATTTCTTTTTTGAACCTAGATTAAAATGCTTTATTTGAACTAAGAATCTATCGAAAATAACTTTTTTACTTTCATGAGAATCGAAATAGAAATAAAATTTGTGTACTTCACATCACACTCACCTCCATTTATGGAATTACATCTGTTATTATTGTACTTGTTTTATTTTTCAAGCTTTTCTTAATTTGCATCAAGCCTACTTTTTCCTTCTATTTAATTCACCACTACCATTTGTCTCTCTATATGTATATGTATATAATTTTTGATTCATAGTCTAGCTTAATAGTTACAACAACCACATAATTTCTGCTATTATTTGCAAGACTTCTACACAGAGTCTTTCAGTTGACCCAGCTAAGCAGAAATGCCCCAAACTTCCCAAACATTTTTTTTTTTCAAAAAATAATAATTATACAAGAGTGAAACATTTAACTAAAATACAAAAAAGCCAGTTGCCTGGAAGCAATTTCACAAGATTTCTATATAAGAGTGAACTTTAAGAAGAATTACCAAAACCCCATTTGCCTGAAAGCAACTTTCACTTTGGGTGTTCAAGATTTCAATAAAAAAGTGATTTTTAAGAAGAATTCAAGAACCCCAGTTGCCCAAGAAGCAATTTTTACTGTGATTTAACAAAATTTAGCTATGAAGAAAGGATCTTTTGCTCCTAATCTTAAACTTTCTCTTCCTCCTCCTGATGAAGTTGCTCTCTCCAAATTCCTGTACTTACTTTATCTCTCTCTCTATATGTGTGTGTGTGTAAATGTCTTCAAGAATATTTATTTATGTTAAATTCATATGTACTATGTGTCTACTGACCTGAACTCTTGGATCCAGTTCTTGTATGTCTTATTTCTGTGTTTTATCTAGCTATGGTTATGTATTTTGATGAGATGTTTTTGGTATTTTGTTGTATAGGACTGAATCAGGAACATTTAAGGATGGAGATCTTCTGGTGAATAGAGATGGAGTTCGAATTGTTTCGCAGAGTGAAGTTGCAGCTGTACACTTTCTCTTTTGAATTACTTATGCTGAATTTGTTTAAGGAACTGTTGGTTTGATTTGATTGAATTGCTTTTATAGTTCTGTAGTCTGGCTTGGATTGGGTAGTAGGATGATCCCTTGCTGAGTTTACATGGGATTAAGAGTATACTATTCTCTAACTTGCCTTTGGAAGCTTGAAGTTTGAATTCGAATGTTTAGCTGACCTTAGATAGGAGGGTATGGATGTTGTGGATTAGGGTAGAAGGTAAGTAGGTAATTGAGCTTTGACTCATTTTTCGACGGGTTTAAGCTTGGTGGGTGTCGGGGAACACCGTGTCTGTTGTAGTATTAGCCTTATACATGTATTTTCTTGCCTTTGATATCTGTTGTTTATTGTGTTTCAGTTATCGCATTATTTCACCGGTGTTATTGTTTCTTTTCTTCGAATGCTTGTACTGCTTTCCTTAGTAATTGACATGTTTTCTATGCTGTTGAATTCGCTTTTCCGGAAATACTTTTATTTGCTGCATTGAACCGAGGGTTTTTCGAAAACAAGTTCTCTACATCCATTAGGTAGGGGTAAGGTCCGGGTACACTCTACCTTCCCCATACTCCACTTGTGGGATTACACAGGGTAGGTTGTTGTTGTTTGATTCAAATGTTTAGCTAACAAATCTAAATGCACAAAGAATTGAAATTTTTGAATGCTTATTCCTAGCCAGCGTATGAAGAATTTGAAATGGAAGATAAATTGAAGATCTAGATCTCTTGAGCTGCTTTTCTGAATCAGGATATTAAAGCTGTGATTAGGGACTCATCTTATATGAAGGGTCCAATTAACAATTTACGCATTTGAATCTAGAAGCTAGACATATTTTTATATAAGCGATACTAATTAGTTGGGACTGACTCTTTGTTATATTAGTTTAATTTAGGTCCAAAATTTGATAGGAGCCTTTTAGTCTTGTTAGAGATTTATATACGGAAATGTAGAGAACCTCTGGTTCTAGAGAAACTATTGTTTTAAATAATATTGTACTAAGACGGACTTAAATGGAGCGATAAGAGCAGTGGGGATTCACTTAGCTGATGCCAACTTGCTTGTAATTGAGGTGTAGTTGTTGTTTTAATCCATACCTGGACATTTTGTGTTCTTCATCTTCCTTTGTATCCACTTTTGCAATCCATTGCGACTTTCATGGCGTATTTATTCTGGCATTTGCAATTTTTTCTTCAGCCTTCAGTTATACAGCCATCAGACAACCAGTTATGCTTAGCTGATTTTGAAGCAGTTAAAGTTATTGGAAAGGGAAATGGTGGTATTGTGCGGCTGGTTCAGCATAAATGGACAGGGCAATTTTTCGCTCTCAAGGTATATTTGGCTTCCATCTCTATTCTACTTATCTTGGTTGTTGCCTTGTTGGTTATTCCCTTCACTAGCAGTAGATTGTTTACATATCAGTTTGATATATTTCAATAATTTGGTGTGATGTACCTTTTAAAAATGAAAGAAAACGAATTGAGGATGGGGACCACAAATGCTTCCGTAGAGATGTTTCCTCCCTATTGTTCCATTTCTTGTCTTATAACTTGTACTATTTTTGGTAGCAATATGTTATTACTATGTTGCTCGGACTCTTCAAAAATGTCATCGGGTGCGTGTCGGATCCTTCAAAAGTAGTGCATTTTTGGAGGATACGACACGGGTGCAGCAACATTTTTGGAGATTCTGAGCAACGTCGAATATGTATTACAGACTAGTGGTGTTGCAGTCTAATATGGCTGCCCTCCCACCCCCCACCCCTCCCCCAAAGTCTGAAGAGTTGACAGTATGGAAATCACAATCGGTTTCTGAATATTGAGGTTGCTATTTTACCCAATACTAGGGTGCTTTCAAGTCTCACCATTCTATTACACAAAGATCATATTGACTTGTTCTTTGCGATTCAGTGGGAGCCATAATTTTCAATAAGGGGGTTCAAAATTAGAAAGTAAATACACGAAGATGCCAAATGGGGTTCAATATCTACTATATATACATAAAAAATAATTTTAACCATGTGTAGTGTAATTTTCCACCGAAGAGCCCCCTTGGTCCTACCTGGCTCCAAACCTGTTTGCAATGCTGATGGAGGGGTTTGTCTATTGGACAATCTGTCGGCTGATGTGGACATATGCTTTAATTGTCAGGCTCTTATTCACTTAGATATTTTTAAAACATGTTACCTGCAATCTCCACTACTCTAGTGATCAAACTATTTTTCAGCTTACTTCTTCGGGCTGCCTTAAGAGATTTGTCTTCTAAATGAATAAATACATTAAGTTCCCCACATATGTCACTGCTGTCTTATGTTACCAGCGTTACTTGTTTCCCTTCCTGACGAGCAGTTTTATATCATTCAGGTTATTCAGATGAATATTGACGAGTCCATGCGCAAACATATTGCTCAAGAACTGAGAATTAATCAGTCATCCCAGTGTCCATATGTTGTCATATGCTATCAGTCGTTCTTCGACAATGGTGCTATATCCTTAATTTTGGAGTATATGGATGGTGGTTCCTTAGCAGATTTTCTGAAAAAGGTCAAAACAATACCTGAACGATATCTTGCTGTTATCTGCAAGCAGGTACCCAGTGAACAATTTGTATTCCACGAGAGAAGAATTTGTTCAAGTACTAATGTTTCAACCTTGTTCCTTCACCAATTAGGTTCTCAAAGGCTTGTGGTATCTTCATCATGAGAAGCATATTATTCACAGGGATTTGAAACCTTCGAATTTGCTAATCAATCATAGAGGTGATGTCAAAATCACAGACTTTGGTGTGAGTGCAGTACTGGCAAGCACATCTGGACTGGCTAATACCTTTGTCGGAACATACAACTATATGTCTGTGAGTATCTGTGACCTGATTTTTTGTAAAAGCGAGTATAGAACTGCACTGCTAGGTAATTTTCACTCATAAATATCACAGAGAAATATTTTCCTAGCATATCTTTCTGCAACTTCATCACTCTCTCCGTTTCAATTTGTTTGTTTAGTCCGTTTAAAAAAGAATGCCTCTTTCCTTCTTTTGGCAACTTCTTAATTCCAACTTTCCACGCGATATGGTCTTATTGTTTGTTTAGTCCGTTTAAAAAAGAATGCCTCTTTCCTTCTTTTGGCAACTTCTTAATTCCAACTTTCCACGCGATATGGTCTTATTGTTTGTTTAGTCCGTTTAAAAAAGAATGCCTCTTTCCATTTTTGACAACTTTTTAATTCCAACTTTCCACTCCACATGTCTGAGACCACAAGATTAAAGGACATTTTGGTACATTTGGCATATCTTTAATTTAAGACCACAAGATTCAAAAGTCTTCTTTACTTTCTTAAACTCCGTGTCAAGTCAAAACTAGACAAACAAATTGAAATAGAGGGAGTAGTACAATCTGCCTATGCTAAAAACATCCAAGTTGCTGATGTTCTATTGTCTGCTACAGCCAGAGAGAATTTCAGGAGGTGCCTATGATTACAAAAGCGACATTTGGAGCTTGGGTTTAGTCTTACTCGAGTGTGCAACAGGTCATTTCCCATATACACCACCCGAGGGAGATGATGGCTGGGTCAACGTCTATGAACTTATGGAAACCATTGTTGACCAACCAGAACCTTGTGCACCTCCTGACCAATTTTCTCCACAATTCTGCTCATTCATATCTGCATGGTAAGCGCTATAGTTTTGTACCATCTGGAACTATTAATCCAATTGTCCTATGAGTGTCTGGTAGATGTGCTTTCTAGTTTGGAAGCTCACTACACAATTACTTGTTTCAGTGTCCAGAAGCATCAGAAGGACAGACTGTCAGCAAATGAACTCATGGTAGTGATAATCATTTTTTTTGTCTTTCTCGAAGTTGCTTATTGATCAATTACTAATGTAGTGGCTATTTGGGATTCATGTAATACAGAGTCACCCTTTCATCACCATGTACGATGACCAGGATATCGATCTTGGATCTTACTTCACTTCCGCAGGACCTCCATTGGCAACACTTACTGAGCTATAATTGGTATGCTTGCTTAAGTTTTTGTTATATGTACTCCTTTTGTAGCTTTTAGAAAGATCTAATTTAAGCTAGGAACTTCTTGTGTTTCTATTTTTATAAGTATATATTCGAGTGTCTTTGGCACAAATTTTCTTCTTCATCATCTTGGATCAGAGCCATTAGCATTATGTAATTGTCTGCGGCTCTTTTCTTTGTCGTCAAATACCCAAGGGTTATTTGGTCACAAAGACCTTGCCTCTCGTTGCAACTCACTCAACCCTCTAGCTAGTTCCATTGACCAGTTAAGGTCTCGTAAGATAGAGTGACCCACGCACAGCGGTCTTGTATGAGCAATTCACTTCTATTTACGTACACATTTGCTTATAGTGAAGGTTGAAGAATATTATGTTATTTATCTTCCTAATATCACTTTACTAATATCTGTGTTCTGGGTAGTTTCAAATTGTTAATAGCTGATACAGTTATCTCCGGCAGTAAATGAATCTGTATACCAGAAAAATGGCTAGAAGGGATGAATTAGAAATGAATTCGTAAACTCCCTATTTCAAAAATTCCTTTGTTGCTTCTGGAATAGAAAATGTGAAGCTGTTTCATAGTTCAAAAGTTTGGTTTAGCCTCTCAACGTTCTCTCATAAACCATATTTTGTTGATTGGACAAACTCCTTGCCTCTGACTTTTGACAATTTATCGTAAAACTAAGTGGTCAATTTTTTTTAAGTAAAAACATTTGTTTGTGGAGGACACGTATTAGGGTAGTAGGTTAACAAGTAGTAGAGTGTGGTCTTCATTATCCTTCCGTACTATTAGGGTAGTAGGTTAGCAAGTAGTAGAGTGTGTTCTTCATTATCCTTCCGTACTATTAGTCGTAGTATTACTCTTGTAGTTTCTTGTTACTAGATTTCTATTAGTATCTTTTGCTTCCTATACTTCGATAATCGTGGTTTTTGTTGTAGTTATTGATGCTTTGTCATGCTTTCTATAATATTTTGCCATGACTTCTTCATTTCTGTTATTTCCTTTTCTGAACTGCTTAGATCTCTTTTCATCGAGCCAAGGGTCTATCGGAAACAACCTCTCTATCTCTAGGGTAGTTGTTGTTGTTTGTTAATCCCCTTCTACTGGATTTTTGGTTACTACTCAGATCTTACTTTAAACTCATGATTAATCATCCTCGACTGTTTATTGTACTTGTGCTCAAATTTTTTATTATTTCACTTCACTTAAATATGTAACCAAAAGAGCTTCAGAATCTTTTCAACTGGTGTGATTTCAGCAATTACATTGTGACGAGCCTTGTTATGTATGTGAGGTCCTTTCGCCAACCAGATAATTTTTCCGATATAACAGCTCTATCCTATTGTCCAAAAGCATGATTCTTCTATGTGTGCCATTCTTGAAATTTAGTCTTGACTTCTTATTCTCACAGGTTTTCTACAATGTCTTGCAACTGATGGAATTTTGGTCAATTAGCTTTTCCAGTCACAATGTTCCAAAAATTAGAAGCCTTTTAAGAAGGCATTGAGAATCAAAATGAAGCAGATGGAGCCATTGTTGTACTTTTCAAGCCTCCGGTAGGTAGCGTTGGGAGTGTAACTGTGACATTTTCTACTATGTATGTGATTCAAATGGGAACAACTCCAGATATCCTTTTGATATGACTTATTTTTGACATTAATCCTTGGTGGTGCAAGTGTTTTTGGTTTACAATTTGACTTCTACCTTTTAGCACATGAAGCTGTTTATTGTCAGTGTTGAACTGAATGTAAAATTATTAAGCTCCCATTTCTCCTAATGAGATCAATTTAGAGACCTTTCAATGAATCAACTTTTCGAGGATCTATCAGAAACTGTCTCTCTAATCCACAAAGGTAGGGGTAATATTTGTGTACATCCTATCCTCCCCAAACCCCACTTGTGGGGGATTACATTGGGTATTTTGTTGTCAATGAATTGACTTCGTTTTCTAGATTGAAGTTTTACATGTCTAAAGAGTTGCGGAAATTACAGGCCAAGTATTTCAAAACATGAAAAAGTTCTTGGAATCATAATGGTTATCATTATACTATCGGGAACAGGCTCTCTACCCCACAAAGCTAAGGGTAAGGTCTATGTAAATTCTACCTTCCTCGGATTCTACGTGTGGGATTATACCACTTGGTATGTTATTGTTCCTGTAATGGTTATCGTTATGCTATACCCCTTTAATATAAATGTAAGTAATATAGATATAGCTAATCCTGTATGGAACTAGCCTTCATAAACTGGAAGGCTAAAAGTATGCAATATTTGCCTTTTCTTTATCAGGCTAAGATACATTCACAGTGTGACTAACTGGGAATATCCAGTAGTACATTTCCTTTTTGAACTTCCTTTGAGATTTCAATTTCCACAAATTATGTCGTAAAATGCATAATTTAATTCCTACAGAACTTACGACCGAGGCAAAAGTTGTCTAAATTTATGCCGAATGAATTAAGTCATAGATATACTACACAACTTATCCGGCATAACTTAATTCTTACTGAACTTATGTCAACCGAGGCAAAAGTTTTTTGAACTTATGCCGAGCGAATCAGGTCATAGATAAGGGTACTTTGATGCACAAATTTCATTAAATGAGCAGTAGGGGTGAAATTAAAGATCATCATATTTAAGGACAAAAATTAAAGGCCACCCCAAAAGAGACGCAATTCGTGCAAAAACTTGCCATTTTTATCCAATCAAACGTTAGGCGTATCAAACAGTTCAGTCATGGTCCATCCGTTCTAATCCAGCTCGCTCATTTGACACCTCTGGCTGTCGGAAAAAGATACAAAAACTGATTTAGAAGGAAGCAAACTATTTGATTTCCCCATTTTCTTGGTACAGCTGTGTGAATGTACAAAATCTGTGAATAAGAACTGAAAGGGTTCTAGACAGATATGATTAAAGCCATTCTTAGCTCTTCCTACACGAGTAGTCAAGTTAAATGATCTCTTAATGTTTGTATACACAACTTTCAAGATTGAAAAAGGAAAAAAAAAACTCCTAGTGATAGCTGCAAGAAACCTATCCAGAGACCCTATATTGTCACTTTTACATTTTAAAGTGTTGTAAATGGCAATCTGCTTTTGTGGACAAAGGAGCAATGGTCGGAACTCGAATTGAACACTCAATGTTATTACCTCCAGAAAAAACCATAAAAATGGCATGTTGATCATTTAGTTTTATCGTAGAACTTGGATGCTCATCACAGAGTTACAGTATCTGCTGATGCCGCGAGGACAAGCATTTCATTGTCATCGATTGAACACTTGCCTGGGAAATCCACTGCAGAATCACCTACAAGGATATAATGGCAGTTAAAAACCTTTTTATATACTTGCTAGGAGAGGAGAGAAATCAAAGTAGGGGCTCCAAACAGTTAAAAGGGGAGCCTTGGAGCAATGGTAAAGTTGTCACTAATACTTGCATTAGGTTAGGCTGTCTACACCCTTCCGGACCTTGCTAACATGGGATGGTTTGTGCACCGGGCTGTCCTATAGACAACTCATTCAGAAAGCACATACAGAACATTATACATGAAAGGTAACACAATCAGCAAGATACCTAAGTTTTCTGTTTCCAGCAAGTACATACAATGTCAAGTTTGAGTGCAAGACCAATTATCCACAAGAAATTCAAGCCGGTACACAGAAATCTAATAATGCTGCAAGCGGTTAAATGCTTATTCATGTCATATACGGTATACATTTATGTCTTAAGTTCAATTAAGGCATTAAGACGTGCATTAACACATGTACAACAACAACAAGTGGGGTCTCAGAGAGTGGAGTGTAGACTGAAAGGACCTTTGGGATGTAGAGAGCTTGTTTCTGATAGACCCTCGATTGAAGGAATACATTGACACATGTGAGCATTACTAATCATTACCAGCAAAATTAGAGGTTCTTCTGTCTTATTAATGATATAGAAGCTTAGAATTCATTCAGGTGCTTATATACATTATACATGTCACAGAATGCATAAGAATTAGCAAGTGACTTAGTAGATGATAGAGCATTCAACATGAGCTCCCTTCAAAAGAAGATGACAGAACTATTAGTCTGAGAGTATATGGAAGTCACCATACCTGAAGAATGTCTCAATCCCTTGACAGCCTCAAAATTCTTGTAGGTATAGCCAACAAAACTTAAATCTTCGGGAATCAGACGCTTCTGCCAAAGTAAATATTACAACAGAAAAGAGTTACTGAAGCATGTCGTTATTGCTCAGATAGGACTCTTTACTCATTGTAGCAAACGAAAACTCACCTTTCGATTGGGTCCTGAGCTATTTTTTGCTGGTGCTTGATTTGCCTGCAGTGAGTTCCAATTGTACATCAGTTGCGAAAGAATTCTCAACCAAGCGTTGTTGGTAACAACAGTTAAACATGAATATCAAAATGATCATCCAAAACAAAGCTCAAGTATTAAATGAAAATAAAAAATGCTAATTTTATCAGTTATTATCCAGAAAATGGTCCCTCAATTCTACTTTCCATTCTCATTTTGCTTTTGATTCTCCTCTTTACTTTTTCACTTCTTATGGGCTTTACTTTTTCACTTCTTATGGGTTTTACTTTTTTTTCTCCAACGCTTCAATGCAAACATACTTTAGAGGAATTACTGTGCTGCGTAGATGCAAATCTCATAGCAAGTTTGTAATCAAGTAGAAGATAAAGAATCTAAAAACAAGTCATCACAGTCGTTGTTCATTGGTACCATAGGCTCATCTTTAGTAAAACGGCAGGTGCACAAAATATCCCGTCTAGGGAAGAGCCGCACCCCGAGGGGTCTGATGTAGGCTCATCTTTAGTGTCATCACGAAATTTCATCAGAAAAGGAGAGTAACACTGCTGAAATCCAAATCAAGACCCCGTGGATTGTGTGAAAGATGGATACTCTAAATTCATGGGTCAAAGAGTTTTAGAAAACGTGGAAAACTATGAGTAAAGGATCTTGAATAAATTCACCAGTTCTTTCTACTCTGATTGCCTGGACAAAAGAAAGAGGCGCCTTCACTTTTGTTTTATCATATGAATCTTTTGTCTCTGGCTATTTGGGATCCCCATCTCCATGCCAATGCAAGATATGCTTCAGAGGAAACTAAATTAATAGGAATCATATGGAAAATAATCTTCAGGGCATCAAAATTTCGATCTTGTCATGGTTGAATATAACCATATAAACTTTTAATAATCAAAACATAGGAGTTCAAGTTGTAGAAAGATAGCCACTAAAAATGATTCAGATCAATATGGCACTGTCATCAGAGAAAAAGGGATTAGCTAGCCCTGCCCTATCCTGGGAATATATTTGAAGTTTATGGGTTCCTACAACAATATAAAGTTAATATACAATTATAACTGAGTCCACAATCAAATATTTGTAGTTATTTAGTGGATTTTTAAATACATATATAGGGTTTAGGCAAAAGCTATTGAATCCCGTGAATCCATAGGTAACAGTCGTTATTCGTACTGTATTCCAGTAGAGATGAATATTAGGTACCAAAATAAACAGAGGTCATAAGATCACCAAGGTTAACTCTTGATCACACATACCACTAAGGTAGCTTGTGTAGTAGCGAAACATTGTGTCACGATTAAATTATGAAGATGAAAAATCACTTCTCACAAACATCCTCTAAAATTTGGAAAAGAAAACAGAAATGGGATAAGATATAAATGGTAATTTACCTCATCAAACTTCATGAAATTTTGAGTGTCAAGAGCATCATTGACTTCTGGCTTATATGCTGCCTCCATGTTATAAAGTTTATCCCACTTTATGTCTTTGAACCAGGGATGAGCCTGATTATAATCATGAATAAAGCATAAGAATCTATAATTGATCGAAGAATAAGACTATCCTTGTAACACACACCTTTATTTGCTCTGCTCCTCGACAACCAAGACGACTTTCAGCATCACAAAGCAACTTACAGATCAGGTCTTTGGCTTCAGGAGTTAATCTTGCTTCCTCTGGAAATTTTATGTGATTTCTCCAATGAACAATCTATAGAACCAGAACAAGTGTCAAAACATAGCATTTAAATCATGCTACATAAGCATCGTAACTGAACTGTCATTAGACGGAGCAGTTGCACAAGCATTTCAAACTATTCACAAGATAATTTGATTGTTAACTAAACAAAAAGGAAAAATGGATATCAATGTTGAACAGGAGAAAGTAGATTTCCTTTCTAAAGTTTTAAATTTCGTAGTGCCTCTCTATCTCTACGAGGTAGAGGTAATGTCTGCGTACTACCCTCCCCAAACCCCACCTGTGGGAGTGCACTGGGTATGTTGATGTTGCTGTTGTTGTTAATGCTGCTTAAAGAATTTTCACACACTTTGGCGGACCACTATACCTTTCTACATGTCGTTATCGGGTCTTCGGAGTAGAAAGGGGGATAACCAACGAGCATCTCATACATGATGGCGCCAAGTGACCACCTGAATGAAGCAAAGAAAAGAGGATAATGGATTAAGTCTATTAACTTTACTTGTCTATTCAAGGTGATCACACCTAAAAGAAAGAACATAAGTAAAACATTCACGTTTAAACTTTGGAAAGCAAGGCAATCAAAAACTTTAAAACATCAGCCGTTCATCACAAATAAGAAAGCTAACCAATCACATTCCACTCCATAGCCTTTCTTCAGTAAAACCTCAGGAGCAATATAGTCAGGAGTGCCCACTGTTGAAAATGCCTGCCATAGCAACAGGTTATATTAAAGTTCCAGTAACAAATAACCAAAAGATCATTTCTTGGAATAGTAAATGATATTTCTAGTTCGTTTCCATTACTCATGTGAAGCTAGGTACATACTGGTTGGCAGTCACATTTTGATAAAGTTCCGATGTGTCATTCACAAAGCATAAGAGGTATCTGAAAACGAAGTTGTTAACTTGCTCACTAAGCCTTTGCAGGATAAATGAGTGAACTAGACTTGTAACAAACTTGGCATGCATGACATTTACATTATACACCAGCTTTGGCCAGGGGGAGCTATTGGGTGAAAAGTTAGTCTTGTCTTTACTGTTGTAGACCATCTGTTACTTCAGAATATAAATAAGAGTAATACACAACACTAGTTATTCCCCCTACGGTTTATCTCCCATTCTTAAGAAAGTTCATCTAAGTACTTCAGTTTTTTCAGATGTCTCCACTGTGTAAAGATTTTTGTTTTAACAAAACTTCATACTTTTGAGAAGCAACGCCTCGGTGCTAACTTCAACATAATCATGTTTACTGACTTTGCTAAAATTTCTCCGGTAAAGTATCAGCTAGAGCTACGTATCAACAAGAGCTCTTTTTAATTATAGCAATATTATTTATGCATTTTTTAGATCCATATGAATAAACTCATCAAAAGCAGACATTTCAATACGACAGGTCCCAAAATTATGGAGATAAGTATGTTACTCTCCTGAAACAAATTGTTCTGTTTCAAAAAAGAATGCATCTTTCCTTTTTTTTTTGGCAACTCTTTAATTTCATCTTTCTACATGACTTGTTTAAGACCACAAGATTAAAGGATATTTTGGTACATTTAATAAATATTTAATTTAAGATTACAAGATTCAAAAGTCTTCTTTACTTTCTGAAATTTCGTGTCGAATCAAAACCAGACAAACAAATTGAAACGAAGGGAGTATTCTTCCAATTTTTAGTTTTTCTTCTCCATATCTATGATCCTTGAAAAATCAACCAAAATAAGGATTCTGGATTAAGTTTATAATTAATGAGATAAGCTGTGTTTCTGTTAATACTTAGTAATGTCCTACTTACTAATTTTCTCCTGTTTATTTGCCAATGCTGCAGTTGTTCAAGGGAGCTATTCCACTTGTTAGCAGATCCCTTTTGCTCACCATCAATCACTTCATTTTCATTTATAGGAGATAAATTCGAACAGTCAAGGGGCTTGCATAGACCAAAATCAGACAGCCTCATGTGACCATTTTTGTCCAAAAGAAGATTGTCAGGTTTTATATCCCTGCACAAAACATTATGTAAAAGACATAAATCATTGAGATCATTTCAAATCTTTCGTAGAAGTCTGCAGTGTATACCATTGCTCTTTACCAAATACAGATTAATAACTACCTGTGAATATAGTTATGCTTATGAATAGACTCTATGGCCAAAACACTTTGAGCAATGTAAAATCTTGCGACTGTCTCAGTTAATGTCTCCTCCCTCATCAGCAACGTCATCATATCACCACCAGGCAGATATTCCATTACCAGATACAAGTAGTCAGCATCTTGGAAAGAATAAAAAAGTTTTACAATAAAGTGGCTCGCTACTTCAGCAAGCAAATTCCTTTCGGCCCTAACATGTTCAACCTGTAATGTAAAGTGATGGTAAGAAAGACAATCAGATCACTTCTTAAAACAGAAAAATATAGCTTGTTCATTCATGCTCAAAACTGAAATCTAGAGAACTTTAGTTGTTCTCAGAGGCTTTTATTGGTTAGGGTGGGGAAGGAGTATAGAAGACGGGGTTTCATGTCTTCTCGTTGTCCCAGTTAGGGAATTATTTAGATAGAGAAAGAGGTTCAAAGGTATTACATTGAGAAAGGGAGAGAAATTCATGTTATGACATTAATGACTTGAAAGTTGGAGGGGAAATACATAAATAGTTAAATACTAATAGCAAAGAATCTTCTACTGAAAAGCAGTTGCCCTGCAACATTGGGCGAGCTCAGAGGAATCAGCAGTGTGGCATATTAAGCTGGATTTTCACAAGAGAAGAATAAAGGTATGCTGCATTGCCTTGCACATCTTGATATAAACAGTAGAGCAAAGTAGTAGGAATAAATCTTATTTAACAAAGAAGATGGATACCAATTGGCCCCTTAAGCATGTTAGGAAGGATTTGGTCTCACCTGCCCTCTACTTAGCATTTCAGCCTTCTTCAATTTTTTCATTGCATATATATTTTTAGATACTTTATCCCGGCACAACCTGACCTGCAAAATAGATTTGCATAAAAATCAGCAACTTATTATCAGGAGTCAGTGCTGGTAAACAGGAAACACATTCCGTGTGACCATGAGGTCATCGGTTTAAGCTGAGGAAACAACCTCTTGCAGAAATATAAGGTGAGGTTATGTACAATAGATGCAATAGCCAATATGGCACATCCCTCCCCAGACCCCGTGCATAGCTGGAATTTAATGCATCAGGCTGCCCTTAATGTCCAATAAAAGGAACAAAGAAATTTTTCTTCCTGAGAACTACAGAACCCTTTGAAAGCAATTAAGATTTTCAAACTTAGGGCACTCCAATGACAGAAATTATCATAACACGGAGCTACATAAGAATAGTGAGAGATACAAAAGCAAAAGCATCATGAGTGACTCCAATAATTAAATGTCTAAATAAATTTAAAAATCTAATGATGCATCTTGAGAAGGTAGAATGTGATCATGGATTTTACATGAGAATGGAAGAAATTCATTGGACATGCTCCTTCTGGTTAAGCATATGAAGCAGATGATCAATGAAACGTATGACATAGAAACCAACTCTATAAAAGTTCAATTTATTTCATAGTACATAATTCAGTCCTAGAGGTTGAACAGTCCAGATAACAAAAAACATAGGGGGTGGGGTGGCGGGACATAATACCTGAAGAGTGAAATATTTTTCAATCTAAAGAGAGAGAATCTCAAACCTCTCCAAAAGCTCCTCTCCCAATGATTGTCAAAAGCTCAAAATCATCGACAGAAATCTTGTGACGCTTTAGTCGGATATACTCTGTCTCTTTTCTCTCCAATTCCTTTAGAAGGTTCATTTGTTCCTCCTTTGGTACACCAGAGCCTTCCAATTTCCTTTCTAGCAGTGAACGCCTACAGTTTATATACAATAATACATGAGGGGATACAAAAAAGAATTGTCAAAATTCCATCTAATATCACGCTCCTTCAGTGTGATTGGCTCAACTTATATGTATGTGAGCCTACAAAGTGCATTTAACATAACTCGGTCTGCAACAGTTAAGTTGAAAACAATTTTTTATTTCAAGATTTAGAGTAGTACAATTTGGAGGACAAGAGGTGCTCCATTACAATAACAACCAAGTAAACAAGATAAGACACTAGCTACATGCATCTCTCTGAGACCTTTGTTGATCAAAGGTAACCCCTAAGCATATGTTAGCCACTTAGCCCAGTCCTTATACAGAAAAATCATGACTTTATCCAACACTGGAGGAGATAGAAACTCTTAGCTCTAAAAGACTGATGCTCTCTTCAGTGATAGAGACCATAAAAGATCCTTGCTCTCTTATCCATCCTGACACACTACTGTGAGGAGAAAGAGAATTGCAGAAACCCTTTCCATAACAGAAGTGGTGAAGTACAAAATCTTAACAACAACTAGGCCTCAATACCAAGCTAGTACGAGTTAATAGTGAATCCTCACTATCCACTTCCTCCATTAGAACCCGCTTCATTTAATATTCATTAGTTCGGGGTTCTCTAAAGGTTCTATTGACCTGCAAATATCTAACAGATCAAAAAAAAAAAGAAGCTCCTGGCTACACTGGACCTAATATAAGCACAATCTCATAAGTGAGCCTTAATCCCAACTACCTGTTGTCTCCTACATGGACCTTTTTCTTCCACTATGTCCTATGTTTTGCTAAATCGACATGAATTTTGAGAGATTGTAGGTCCTTTCAAGACAAAGTAAGTCCATGTGATTTCAGATATATTTTGTCCATGTTTACTACCTTCAATCATCAAGGCTGCTTGCTTTTATTTCTTGATAGAGAAAAGGAAATTTCAGGGGAGAAGCTTTCTAAAGACAAAAGGAGAGAGTGACTCTCTTGCTTGTCAGCTTAGAAGTAGATTTTGTCTTGAAAATAAAGAAGAATTAGGAGTTACATTGTCTTTCAAACCAATCACATAAGTTTGCATATCCAAATGAATGTGTGTGTATATCCAAATGAATGTGTGTGTATATAACATGAAAATCCAAATACATTGATACCAACTACACATTCCACATAAAAACTTGTCTAGATAAAATGTTCCCATTCCAAAAATCATAAACGTGAAAATTCCAATAAATATTCTATATATAAATTCATGAATTGATAATTTTTATATTGGCTGTCAACCTACTACATTGGTACCAGCTACATTTCGCAGATATTACCCATTCAAAACTAAAGGTTGTCCAAATCACATGTTGCATTCCAAAGAAATGTTGTATATGTACATCCACAAAACACGAAATCCAGAACGAATGCCTACACCAAAATTCCTCTAGCTGGACACCCATCACATTGGGACATGGAGCTACACCTTGCACACATTTCCAATTCAAAGTCTACAATTACCTAAAACTCACATGTTGCTCCCCAAATAAACGTTGCATATATTCATATACATAAAACACGAAATCCGAAATAAACACCTAAATGAAAATTCAAAATCCTATCATTTTTACCTAGCTGTCAAACTCTCTGTGCCACATTGAGATGATCAAGCTACAGACTGCACACATTTCCAATTCAAAATCTAAAGTTACCTAACAATCACTTGTTGCATCACAGGTAAATCCAAAATAAACGCCTAAACGAAAAATTCAAAATCCAATCATATTTACCAAGCTGTCAACCTCTCTGTGCCACATTGAGATGATCAATCAAGCTACATATTACACAGATTTCCAATTCAAAATCTAAAGTTACCTAAAAATCACTTGTTACATCCCAAATAAATCCTAAATAAACGCCTACCAGAAATATTCAAAATCCAATCATTTTTACCAAACTGTCAACCTCTGTACCACATTGAGATGATCGAGCTACACTTTGCACACATTTCCAATTCAAATCTAAAATTTGCATTTACATAATGATGAAAATTCATTATCCGATCATTTTTACCACATTGAAACGATCGAGCTACACTTTGCACACATTTCCAATTCAAACACCAAAAGTTACCAGAAAAAACCACAATCGCATTAACATAATCCCGAAAATTTCAAAAATCATATAATTAGAAGAGAAAAAATACCTTTGTTTACGATCCTGGATTAGTTTCATATGCGATTTATAATGATCTTCGATCAATTTCTTCGCAGCAGCGACTCGTTCTAGAGTCAAACTAGAACCTAATTGCTCCTCCAATTCTTCCTCTTCCTCCTCCGTCAACGCTACCGTTCTATGTTGTTGTTGCTCTTCCTCCTCTCTGTTCTTCGCCATAATTTAATATCTTCGATCAATCGTCTTCCTATATCAGGGCGACGATTGAGCGAATCGGCGAAGATGAAGAAGAAGAAGGAGGAGAAATTCAATTATTAATTTTTTTCGATACGAAGATCGTTAAAAGGGAGAAATGAAGATAGAATTGGACGGAGGGAACTTTGAGAAGAAAAAAGAAGAAAAACAAAACAGAAAATGGGAGTGTTAAAAGAGGAAGGCTGTTAGTTTATTTTTTTTTAAAATTTTTAAATGGACTATAATTTTTGTTTATTGATGACGTGGCACTGTATTTTCGGCTGGGTCCCAGTTTGTAATTGTGGGCCCCGTTGTGTGGAGATGCCACGTCAGACTAATGGAAACATTTTTGGCGGTAATCCTGAGGGGTTTCGAAAACATGTTAATATGTTCTAATGCTAATTTCTAGGGGGTAGGGATGATAATGGGGTGGGGTTATGCGGGGTAGGTGGGATGCAGGTTGGGTTGAAGTGGATTTTTTTTTAAATTAATGCGGGGTGGGTTGCGGGTATATATAATTTTATATAGGTTTAAACGTAATTTTAACTTTTTACAGGTTATAAGAGTGATAGAACATTATTTATTAAAATAATTTCTTTAAAGCTATTAAAATATTCAAGATAGTAAATGAAATGGTTCAATAAAAAATATTACATGTTTTTCAATTGACCTCTAGAAAATAATTTTTTAACTCACTATCTTATTAAATTAATACAACTTAATGGAAAAATGAATTTATTTTTATGAATTATATTTTTAGTATCAAACTTAACTAGAAAAAAAAATATTAAAAAAATTATGCGGGGCGGGATGGGACGGGTTGAAAATGAAAATAAATCGTTATGCGGGGTGGGGCGGATTAAAAATTTTGCGGGTTAAGATCAGCCTTCACTGCCCCATTGCCATCCCTATCTAGGGGTGTCAAATGAGTGGGTTGGGATGAAATTTTGGAGACATTAGAATGGGTTGAAATAGAAATTGGGTTGGGTCTTGACCCGCCAAGTTTACTTTGGGCTCAAATGGGCTTAAAATTGGGTTTGATCATGACCCGCTTAATTTCAATAATTTTAACATATTGTAATTTAACTTTTATAACCACAATTTGAATTTCAATTGAAGAAAATTTTTTAGAAAAGAAATTACAAATGGATAGATAAATCCTAAAAGATTCTCCCTCCATCCCTGTTTAGTTGTCCACTTTAGAAATGACACACAGATTAAGGCAACAATGATTAACTTAGTGAAGTTACAATTTTACCCTTATAGTATAATTTACAATTCCAAAATAAATTAACTCAAGATAACTAATCAATGTTGGGAAGTTCATAAGTTTATTTACTTTATTTATGACAATTTTATTTAAATAAGGGTATAATAGGAAACAATTTGTTATCCTTTCTTGATTTGTCAAAATGGACAACTAAATAGGGACGGAGGGAGTATAAAGTAGTTTGTAATTCATACCTTCAATATAGGAACATATATTACATCAATACATACAAGTAAAAATTAGGCAAATGACATAGTATAAGAAAGAAATTACTTCCTTTCCCTACTCTTTCATTAATTACCAAAACTCCCTTTTTTTAGTATTTTTCGGATACATAATATAGCCATGTGGATACTTAATATAGCAGCGCGGATCTTTAATTAATAACGGGCGGATACTTAAATTATTAAGTTGTTAACAGTACAGATACTTAATTAACGGGCGGATGCATAATATAGCAGCGCAGATACTTTAATTAATAGCGGGCGGATACTTAAACTAATAAAGTATCCGGTTAAGTTGAATTGAGGGAAAATAAAGGGGATTTTTGTATTTTAGTAAAAGAGTAGGGAAATATTGAGAATAGGTAAAGAAGTGTTGCGTATTTAAGTAATTTTTCCATACAAATAAAGAGTCTTAAAACAAATTGAAATTGGAGATTAAATTGGGCCCAATTAAGGATTATCTTAAAATGAGTTAAGGTTTGAATGAGTTGAGATTGAACAATTCAAATTATTTTGAACCCAATCTTTAAAATTTTTAGGCATATTGGATGGATTACTTATAATTGGACTCATTTTTTACACCCGTTCTATCGAAATTACGTGTCGAAATTAGTAATAATGGCCTTCAAATTCTTGAACAAATGAATAATAAAAGTTAAATTCATATATGGAATTATTAAGATTAAGAGCAACTCAAAATACATGTCATGATATTATATCCTTAGTGATTGAGAACAGTGTGAGAATGAATATCATTTAAATTTTAACCATCCTTAATAAAAATAGTTAGATCAATAAATTCTATATCATCGCCTTCTATTGATTTCTATATGTTAGTTTTATGTCTTTCAAAATTATCAATTTTTTATTATTTGCTACTTGAAATTAATTTGTATTTATGCGTGAATTGAATAATATTTAAATTATAGCACTAACAAAGTTTTTTTTTTTTTTTTTGATGAATAGATAAATTCATCAAAATATTTCTAATTCCAATTCTTTAGCAGTTATTGTTCCTCGCGAATTTCATGCCCCAACTAATTTAAATACCAAATTGATTTTTATAAAATACCCATGAACTTCCCCAACTAATGTTGAACCAACCTTTACAGCTTTGGTGAAGTCATCTTTTTAATTACCATTTTGAATAATTTCACATAAAAAAAAATCAAAAAATTTCAACCTACATATGATGAAACTTTAATTTTGAGTTATGTAAAATGAAGGATTGTCTTGTGCAATATTGTGATATAGATGAGAAATAGATGGATGTTATGATAAACGAGTATGTTATAAATGGATGTTAATTGTTATGATCGAGACGATCAGTGGAAAAAAAGTACTCTTTGATTTGGAATTATTGAGTTTGCATGAAAGAAGTATTTATATGGTTTACGGCTTAGAAGTTGGAAAAATATCTACATTTTCTTTTGAACTATGTGAAAATATCAAATTTACTTCTGAATTATATATTAATGATGTAGATTAATTTTCATTAGTTAATCGTTAATCAATAAGACTAATTCTAACCATACTTTGCTTTCGCAATAATATCCTTGTTGCTATCAAAATATACAAGTAATTAAATTTGTCCGTACATTCAAATGACGAAATCTTAGCACATAATGATATCACATATCTCACAATTAAGGATTATCTTTTATATAGAGAATAAATTTGAACCTTCTCTCTTCATGTCATTATCTTTGCCGTCAATCACTCTTTCTTCCTCTTTGATCCTTATATAATTAGACACTTTGTATTAAACTAATATTTTATGTTCATGTTCAAATTGTTTAGCGCATTTCTATTGCTGGTAAAGATTGTGGTGGAGCGAGAAAGAGAGAAAAAGTGAAAGGAGAAGGGAAGAGAAGATAATATATAGTGAAAGCGATATTGGCAATGATAGTAGAGAGAGACAAGGAGGAAGAAGGAAGAAAAGATGATTGATGATAGAAGTAGTAGCGGGGAGAGCGAAAGGAGGAACCAATTTTTTTTTTAAAAAAGAACTCAAAATTAGAAAGAAGAGCTAAATTTGTCTGTGAACTATGTGAAATGTTCAAATTTGCCTCTAGCTAGATTATTAAAAAGGTTCAATTTTTTCCATTGTTTTTTTAAAAAAGAGACAAGTATTGTAAACACTCCTAAATTTGGCATGAATTATCAGTTTCTTCACCGAACTATTGACAACCTTAAAAAAACAACTCATTTACTTGACTAACTCAACTTAAATACACCCCTAATCTTGTAAGTAAAAAATACCCTTAAATTCTCATCAAGTTTAGGAGTGTTTTCAACACTTCTCTCGGTTTTTTATTAAGAGTCACATGCTCTTACAAAAAATTGAGATCATTTGTTATGTCTTGTGGCAGATCGGGGTGTACCTAATTAAGTAGATGAGTTTTTTTAAGACTATCAATAGTTTGAGAATTAAATAAATAATACACGCTAGATACATGGATATTTTCAATACTTCTCTCCTTAAAAAGTTAATCTTAACTATGAACATGTGACATCACTGAATGCTAAACTTATATTATTTAAAAATAAAATCAAACTTAGCTTGTTTTAATAATGGCAAAGACTTATTTGACTCCAACTATTAATCGAGGATAAATCTATTCCATTTCACATGATCCAATAGCAAATTTAAGTTTTTTTACCTTTTTAAAAGAGGGAATATTTTTGGTCTATGTGCTTGGGAGTTGAGACCATCTACAAGGTACAAAAATGAGGCAGTCAAATGACAATTGGAATCATTAAAATTATCTCTTTGACTGTCAAAAACAGTTGGTATATTTTTGGATTATTATCAATTCTAGTCAACTTCAACCAAAAAATATATTTGTCAGTGTATTCTAAAGTCAACAAAATATTGAGGAAAAAGACAATACTATTTGTTATATCATCATGATGCAAGCATTACATGTGAAAAAAATAGACTTAATTATTCTTAAAATTAAATATTTTTTTATATTAATCAATGTATTTTTGTTAGTTATGGAAATTATCTACCTATATTATTGTTTATTTGTTGTAAGTCAAAGGCAGCCTCAACTCGTCTATCATGTGTCTTGTGGACAATCGACGTTGATGTATCACATAAAGAGGTGTTTAGATGATTATTTTGTAAGTTAAAGTATTCAACTAATATATTGAATACGAGTTAAGATTTATAGATATACATCTTCAAAATTGGAGTGTTGATTTGTTAGCTGAAGTTAAGGTATACATAAAAAATCAGACATGTTGACTAATCATTAGTTGATCATTTCACAAGCAGGTTGGGAGCTATTTTTGTCCAAGGGAGTTGATTGTCCCTTTTAGTTAGTATTGTAAGTTGAATCTCTTTAGTTTCTTCGTATCTGTTTACTTATTTATATTTTAAATTTTCTTATTAAAAATGTTGATTGTGTTTTTATTCATCACTCACAAGTAATTACATTATAATTGCATAAAGTCAGAGGTAGTATTTTCACACAAGCCATGCAGTCAACAAATTGTTGATTGTAGGTGTCATTTATCTAAAATCCAAATAAAAGTAAACTTAAAGTAGAAGCAAGTCAACCTCATTTGCTCCCCTAGTTCCTTTATGGACCCTTAGGCTATTAATGAGGTCAATGAAAATGCTAAAGTAATAACTAACAAGATCAATTTGAAAAGTTAGTAGAGTTCAATAAATAGTTACATAAATGCAAAACTTTGTACAAATGATGATGTCACAATTCTACTAGCACTTGAGTTTCATTTAAGATTATGCTCATTAGCATTGATGAGTGAGTGTCAGATCCTCCAAAAAAGTACAATTTGAAAAGTTAGTAGAGTTCAATAAATAGTTACATAAATGCAAAACTTTGTACAAATGATGATGTCACAATTCTACTAGCACTTGAGTTTCATTTAAGATTATGCTCATTAGCATTGATGAGTGAGTGTCAGATCCTCCAAAAAAGTACAATTTGAAAAGTTAGTAGAGTTCAATAAATAGTTACATAAATGCAAAACTTTGTACAAATGATGATGTCACAATTCTACTAGCACTTGAGTTTCATTTAAGATTATGCTCATTAGCATTGATGAGTGAGTGTCAGATCCTCCAAAAAAGTACAATTTGAAAAGTTAGTAGAGTTCAATAAATAGTTACATAAATGCAAAACTTTGTACAAATGATGATGTCACAATTCTACTAGCACTTGAGTTTCATTTAAGATTATGCTCATTAGCATTGATGAGTGAGTGTCAGATCCTCCAAAAAAGTACAATTTGAAAAGTTAGTAGAGTTCAATAAATAGTTACATAAATGCAAAACTTTGTACAAATGATGATGTCACAATTCTACTAGCACTTGAGTTTCATTTAAGATTATGCTCATTAGCATTGATGAGTGAGTGTCAGATCCTCCAAAAAAGTACAATTTGAAAAGTTAGTAGAGTTCAATAAATAGTTACATAAATGCAAAACTTTGTACAAATGATGATGTCACAATTCTACTAGCACTTGAGTTTCATTTAAGATTATGCTCATTAGCATTGATGAGTGAGTGTCAGATCCTCCAAAAAAGTACATTTTCGGAAGATTCAATATAGATATGGCAACATTTTAGGAGAGTCAAAGCAATATACAACAACATATCTAATGTAATTCCACTAGTTAAGTCTGAAGAAAATGATGCATGTAGGTAGTCTTACCCCTACCTTTGAGAAGATAGAGAGGTTGTTTCAAATAGATCTTCATCGGCTCAAGAAGTATGAAAATAAAATACAGTAGTGAAGAAATCATGCTAAGACAAAGGAGAAAAGAACCGTGACAACAACAAATAATACAACAATTGAACCAAAGTAAATAGAGAAGTAGTAATAATAACAAGGAGGAAAACTTCCAATTTTTTTTGCTAAATTTCTTTGATAAAGAATTGAGTCCAATTTATAATGTCCTAAACAATATGCAATACTTAAAATGGAAAAGCAAATCTTCTATGAAGATTTATAGTAACTTATTCTATAACATGACTTCAATGAACCATGTAAAGAATTACCCCCAAAATCAAACCTAATATTCAACCTCTAAAACATGTAAATTAAATCTTGAATTTCCATATTCATCATAGGAAACTAGTCCCTGAGTGATTATGATGTAATAGCTTGTGAGCAATCTGATCCCTTACTTTCATAGCGTTCATTGATCTCACAACAATTTCCGGAACCATTTCATCATCAACCAAATCGAACCTCAATTCTTGACGTAATTCTTCACCTCTCATTTCACAAATATTGTGAAGTGTACAACAAGCCCCAAGAACAACAGGCAAATCTTGAAGTTTCACTTCTGTTCTTTTCTTTAAACAACTCCATCTTGCTTTCAATCTCATAAATGCTTCTTTAGCAACTTTTTGAACATCATTCACTTTCTCATTAAAAGCATGTTGTGTCCAAGTAACATTCTGATGAGTAAATGGAACTAAAATCCAATCCGTTAATGGAAATCCTGAGCTCCCAACAATGTAAGTACCATTCAAGTTTCCTCTGTTTGCTCTTTCGTAAAGTATGGATTTTTCCAAGACTTGATCATCTGTCATTGAACCAGGCCATCCTATACAAACATCTGTGAAAATCCCCTTAGGATCAACAACCCCTTGTACTGTAACTGAATAAGATGTCTTCTGATTCCTCTCAGTATGCCTTTTGTTGAAGTAACTCGCGACACTTTCCTTAGGCGCGATGATTGGTACATGTGTTGTGTACATTGATCCACCTACATTTTGTATCCCTGAAAGGATTTCAAACTCATGTTTAATTTCCTCCATCTTAATCTCATCAGGCCATTGTATGAATTTCGCCATCAACACACCTCTTATAGCTGTGCATACCTCGAGCACGAGCTTATGACAAGTAGATATACCTAACCCAAATCGCCTAGACACTTCACGGAGTGGCTCCCCTGTAGCCAATCTCCAAATGCATACAGCTACACGCTGACGAACAGGTATCGCCATACGTAGCATTGTGTCTTTTTTCGTCACTACTGATTCTAATTCAGAACATATAAAATCAAACGTAGCTTTGCCCATATGAAAAGCTTTCTTGAATTCCTCTTCAGGGAAATCAGGACGGTTACATTGCTCCCACCACGCATTTGATCTGTTTTTCACCCATAATCTCCTCTGCTGTAAAGGCTGCTGAGAAAAACCAGAACCAGAGCCAGAACCAACCTCAACTACATCCTCTTCCTTCTCATTGGCATTTTCACGAACACGTTTCGTGCCAGATACAACTACATGATCCTTCATTTCAAAATCAACTTTTTGGTTCTTGAAATCAAAAAGGGTGTGATTTTCATCAGATTTTGATTCTGGGTGCGTTTCGTTTTCGACACCCAGATATTTATTCAGGATTTCCTCAACTGGGTTGTGATCAAAATCGTTAATTTTTATTTTTTTCGACATGGATTGATGATGATCAGAAGATGGAGAAAGAAAGTTGAGTTCTTGAAAAAAGTTTAGAGAATTGAAATCTTCTTGTGATGGAAATGAGAAAGAAGAAGTGATTTCCATTCAAATAAATGAAACTTTTTTTCTTCTTTTAATCTTTTTCAGGTGTGAAAGTATTTGAAGATTTTGTCAAAAGTATGAAAGAAGAAATGTGTGTGAACACAGAAGAAGTAATGAATTGAAGAAAATAAAAAATGGAGTTTTTGAATATATAGAGAATTTTAATACACGCGGTGAAAGGTGGGGGTGGGGGTGCGGGGCAAGGAACTTACGCGGTGAAGGAAGATTCTTGTTAGGAGGGGTGGGGGTGGGGATTCGGGGGGG
>NW_006239081.1:1208220-1230037 GCF_000226075.1 Solanum tuberosum | reverse complement strand
GGATTCGGGGGGGCGGGGTATGTGGACGGTGGGTTAAGTGAATTTTGAGATTTTTTGTATATGAGTTATCTTATAGTTTGAAAATAAAAATATATATTTGATATAATTTTATAAGTGAAATTCGGGAGGATGGAAAGGGTAGAATGTATGCAGATCAGTTTTCGATAGATATTCAATTCAAAAGAGAAGTACATTGAAAAAAGATGGTAAGAAAGGAGAGAACAAAATAACAATTGAAGTAACACGTGATAATCGAATACTACTCCTAAGAGGAGAAGTCAGTTTCAATTAAGATAGAATGTTAGTAGGTGGTTGAGTGTTGTCGATTTGTCGTTTTCAATGAGTTTCAAGTTTGGAAGAGTGATTGTCATAACTAATTTTTCACGTGAATTTAGTTATATATATATATACCTCAACTATCAAATATTATTTTTTAAAATTTTTATTTAGATACTACTTTACTCAAATAATAGATTTTTATGTCCAAATGTCTACCTAATCGTCAATGGACTAAAATGTGTATTTTTTACATTCACAAAGTAAATATGTGATATTAAGATTATTTTTAAAAATTACATTATCTTAAAAAATATTGAGTGATATAAAACATAATATTTACATCAGTAATGGAATGATTTAACACTGAATAAATCATTAATTTGTGAAGTTTTACAGTCTAGTCTCACCTATAGGACTATACTGAGTTTAATGTTATCATAAATGTGCATATTAATTAATTAAAAACTAAATATACTTAACCAAAGAGTACGAAGGCCAAAATCATATTATATATATCTTTGAGGGACTAAAATGCTAATTTTAAGTGAAGGCTTTAATATTAAAAGCTTAATACGCGGTTGGGAAGAATAAAAAGCGATAGAAGGCCACGTTTCGAAAATGGGAAAATGGATTAAGTTAAGCAAACTTGATAATTGATATGGAAAATTATTAACACTATTAAACTTTTGTAAAATAAATAGAAAATTTAATTTAAAGAATACTTTAAATCACATGTGTTTGGATAAATATTTTGGTTAAAATTAGAAAAGGAAAATTGAAATTAAAGTTGAAATAGCATGTGTGTTTGATACGAAGGAAACTATTTTCTTGAGCAATCAGTGAGTTTTTAATTTATTTATTTTAATGTATAGTAAAAAGTAAAAAGATAGTATTATATTTTTTTAGTGTATAGTAGATAGTACTTGTACATTTTTCTAAATTGTTTGTGTTGGATTTTTAAGAGGTGTGAATGGGTATTTTCCTGAAAAGACAGCTGGAGAAAGGATGTAATTTGAATAACACCTTTTCACCGTGAATAAGTTGTGAATTTTTTGATAAGATATAATAACAATATTCACACTATGATTTGTCGGTTATAAATATTTGTCAATTTCCTCGGATTGAAAGAATGCAATTTTAACACCTTTTCACTTTGAATAGATATGACTTATCTGATAAAGCATAATAACACATGTTCACACTAAGCTTTATTGGATATAAATACAAGTTCATTTCCTCAAATTTTTACTTACGAAACATCTAAAATACTCTCTTCTTCTACATACTACTTTTTGCATTAAGCAATAAGTTCTAAGTGCGATTTGACTGGTCTTCTGAATTTGTTGAACATTGGTGTTTCAATTACCGCTATATATGTGATGGTAATCCGCTCTATTTTGGGAGAAAATAATCATATACTTCGAATACTGAAAGAGAATTAAGTTCTTTAAGAACACACTATGAATTCTGAGTTCAAATTAATTTTTGTTTTCTTCTCCATTTATGTTCACTTAGTTTTTGTTTTTCAGGATATATTATCAAATACAAGGAACTACTAACCTTTTGTATATATACATTTCACTTAATCACGAATGATTTATATGTATTTTCATCTTATTAATAATTTAATCACGTTAAATAACTTGCAAATAACGCCCGATGATAATCCCCATTAACTTTTTACACCAAAAAGGAGTAAAAACACATTAACATTGGATTAAATAGGTTAAAAGTGATTTATATCTCAACATTTCTTCTTGTTAATTACCAAAGTATTGTTCTTCCTTCTTGTAAGATGTGAGCCAAGTTTTTGAAGAAATTATTGACAGATTAAACAATTGATCGTCTTTTGCACGCCTCCGTTACTTTTGAGAGGTATAAGCTCCATAAAAATTGTTTACGTGAAACTAGGTAATGAAGGTTAGAATTCTAGCCTATTCAGAGTAGTATCTCACTTATGACTCGAGCCCCCCTCGAAAGTAGGCCTTCTTCGCCTTACACTCAATCGACAAGTGAAGGGGTGTGTTGAAAGCCACCTAAGAAATAGTGAAGTTTCAAAATAGGGTCTTCCCGTCCAGGTGCAGGTCAAAAATTCCACTAATGGTGTTCACTATTCCACTAATGGTGTTCACTATTCAAGTCAAATTGTTGACCCTTCTCATTTAGAAATATTATAAAGTATATAGAAAATTATACTATTTATTCAAGTCAAATTACTTTTTATGCACATTAAATCTTGAACACCATTAGTGGAATTTTTGGCTTCGCCATTTTCGGGATATGCTCCATGGATAGTGAAATCCTGAACGACTTTCTACTATTATCCTTACAGAAAGATAGAATATACTTCAAACTCGTCTATAATAACAATATACCAATGTAATCACACAAATGGGGTATGGGGAAGGTAGAGTGAATGCAAACCTTACCCCTACCTTAGGAAGTAGAGAGATTGTTTCCAACAGACCCTTGGCTCAAGGAAAAGCTATTCAAAGCCGTTCGGAAAAAGAAATGAAAGAAGTGGATAAGTCATGGCAAAATACTATAGAGAGCATGACAAAGCAATCTAAAAAAAAGGAGCAATAACTACAACAAAATACTACAATAATCGAAGTACAATAAACAACAAATAGTAACAGAAATCTACGGACAAGAAACTTTAGCTAACTAGTTAGTACGGAAAAACGAATCAACGCTCAACCATCTACTAACCTTCTACCATAATTCATTTCCTCCTATCTAAGGTCATGTCCACAATAAGCTGAAATTGTGTCATGTCACGTCAAATAACCTCTCGTCAATACTTCAGACTCGACTACCACAAGAAATCATGAATCAGAATGTATGGTCTCACTCTCAGAATTATGTTACATTTTATACACATTTCTACTGGTTTCCTACAATCAGGAGCTATACAATACTTCAAAGATTTACAGTTGCTAATGTACACTCGGGTAATAATGTATATATACGAACATACTACTTGACGTCTTCGTTCTAAAGTCACTTGTGTATACAAGAGTCCTATCACTTTTCCTTCTTTTCTTGGTTTCTCTAGTTTCCTTTTTGGCTTGATATCGTCATGAACATTTAGACCCTTTGCACCGAAAGTACGGTGGAGGTTGGTTGAAGATGATGTTATGCAGCATTCAAACCAGTCCTGAAGTGAATGAATTAGAAAATAAGGAAATGAGAGACTCTACCTTGAACTATCCACAGCAATCACTAGTTTTTCTCTATCTGAACGATGTTGAATGTTGATCTCCACTCTTGTATAGCAAGTCGCAATGTGTGGTTTGGCGTGACCAGCTTGTGCTGTAGTCTCTGTTTTGTCATGGGAGATACACTGTATCTGTCGAGCCATAACTTTATTGCTCTATGCTCATACGTATAGCCATCAGCTGCTATCTGTGGATCTTCCATTACTTCCTGCAAAGATGTTGCATGATAACAAGAGCAGAAAGCAGAATGAGATGCATGCACAAAAAATGCACTAGAAATGACTAGGTCATCTCCAGTTCTCACCTGAAGGATCGGGCATAAGTATGGAATAGGTGCCTGGATAAGGTTATTCTCTTCATTGCTATGCATGTCAGCATATTCAGCAAGTCTTTTCAGAAGTGGAAGAACTTCAGTATCGAGGTCAGGTCTCTCTCGGCATCTAAGCATGCAGCATTTTAGCGCCATCCTAGCTAGCTCCTCTACTTCAATCAATGGCCAATCAGGAACTGAGTTATCAAGTATATCCACCAATGAATTACAATTTATAGCATTCTCAAATTTCATTATAAGGCCATTAGGACGACGAGCAGCCAGTAATTGAAGTATTATTATTCCAAAAGCATACAGATCAGATTTTGGTCGGAGTGTGCCAGTTCTTTGATACTCTGGATCCATGTAACCAAGGGTGCCAGCAAGAACAGAGTTCCTGTATTCTGTAACATTTTCTGGTACAACATCTGATATAATCTTTGCTAGACCTACATCTCCTATTTTGCTCACAAAATTTTTGTCCAACAATATATTTCCTGGTTTCAGATCTCGATGAATAACAGGCTCAGGCTTTGAGTTGTGTAGGAATGCAAGAGCACATGCCACTTCAAAAAGTATCCTGAATCGAGAAAACCAGGTTAATGGTTTGCTGTTCCGTTCCAAAATGTAATCTTCAAGGTTTCCATTCTCCATATACTCATAAGCAAGGCAACCATTTTCAGGACAGGCTCCAAGCAGTAAAACAATGTGTGGGTGATGTAACTGGCTAAGAACCTCCACCTACAAATGATTACTATTACATCAACAGAAGTTGAAGATATCTGCTATAAACGACTACAATTAGATTTGGGACTAACCATATCTGGTAAACAATCCATAAATTCCTGACACAAATAATTGTGCACAAGATCTAATACATGATGTAAGCTGAGGAGTGTTTCTCAGGAAAAAAGTGCAAGGCATGTAAGGTGTGAAGTTGGAAGTTTTGTTATGTGTTAACAATGATACTGCAAAAGTGTTTGAAACTATAAACTACAGCACCTAGAAATATAAGAGGGGATTGTTCCTCTCTTATTAATTGATATGGTAAACTCCATCCCCCTACCAAAGAGTCAATAATGGCCCTTTTTTCACTTTCCTCCCTGGTGACTCGAACCTCAAAACTCTTGGTTGAGAAGGTGAAGGGGTCTTTCCACTACACTATGCGTAACTTTTCAGTAAAAGGAGGCATGTCTAAAATTGCGTAACTTGAAATGAAAGAGGAAACAGCAAAAGCTTGAAGAAACACCTCTTTTAGAAATTCCTCTTTCTTTTCTGATGCATCAGAATGAAGAACTTTGATGGCAACAGGGGTGTGCTCAAGATCGCCTTTGTAAACTTTCCCGTATGCCCCTTCACCAATCATCTTAGACTCGGAAAAGTAATCAGTTGCAACCTCAATCTCTCCTCTAGTAAACCTTCTATATCTGCCATCAGATGATAATAGTGCATCAACAATTCTCTTTTTCTCCAAAGACTGCTGAAGAGCCTTCAACCCTGCTATCTGCCTCTCATAGACCTCTTTGGAAAGCAATTTTCTTGCTATCTCAACCTCCTTCTCAGCTTCCATATGCTTCTCCTTTTCTTCAGCAGCAATTTTCCTTAGATTTTCTTCTCTTTTCTTGGCGGCATTCACTTTTCCAGACTCTTCAAGGTATTGCGAAGAAAATAACTGGACCTGAAAGACGATGTGTGAGGTAATGTCAGATCTTGCTTGTAGAAGTGGACAGGTTCATGATGCGAGGCATCAGTATCTTATCAACTGGAGTTACCGTATCTCACTAATGTTGTAAAGCTATTAACACTGACATGGAACTAAGATAGATTATCGAGATCCTGATTCTAATCAGTAGCATATATTTGTTGTTTCCAGTATGTAAGACGAGCACTTCATGATTACCATATGATTTGAGGTAAAGTCGGAAGAGCTTTACCTTGTTCCGGGCATGGGTCAGGTCCTCACATGCTTGATTGTACATTGCTAAAGTATCCTGTAATTCTAGGTGCAACCTCTCCACTTCGTCCTGAATGTCTAACTGCGCATAAACAGAAATGACATGATAAAAGCACCACATCAACATCAACATATATATATAGATTTAATTATTCTAAATAATGTTATACTTTCAAATGACATTTTTTAAATATAAACGAATAAAAGTTTTACAAGGAACTTGAAGAAACGCATTAGAGAAAAGTTATCAGGTCACCTGCTCTGAGTAAGTGGAAGAATGACATCCCTTGATTGCCTCCAGACCTGTGGTCACATCTTCCAGATTTCGATTAGTTCTGTGTTGAGGACTGACATAACTAGAAGAGTTCCCATGGACAAATTCTAGAGAATTCAGATGGCTAGCTGCAACCGATGATGATCTGTTATGGAAAACACTTCCTGCGGAGACGGAAGATGCACTGGATTGTTGTTTATTGATCGTACGAAGGTCACCTTCTGTTTCAAAGTATACAAGCACTTTTTAGAAGTCAGAAACTGCTATTCTTGAACGGCAGAAGAGAGAGAACTTCAGAAAGTAAGATAAACGATTGAGAGACCAAAAGATTTTCAATATACCAGCGGCCAACAAGGGATTTAACGAATTTGTCATAAGCTTATTTGAGGACACCACATAAACATCACAACAGTCTGGAGCATGCTTGAGGATAATTGATGGCACGCTTGATCCCTTCAGCTTCCTAGTAAAAATTGATCTAAGGTTTAGCACAACTAGCGACTGGAGATCAGACATCCCCACCAAATCATGAAAAATTACTTTCTTCTAACAAAAAAATCATCAGAAAAGGTCAAGTTGCAGCCAGAGATTATAGAACCTGGTATTCTCAAAATAAAATATGATTGCTAAATGGACATTAAGCGACATTTAGAATAAAGATGAACTACAATTTGGGTAACTCTTGATAAAATTTAATATTAGAAGAACAAGCCCTTGATATTATTACCAGTATAAAGCTCCAATCAACAAATATACAACTTTCTTTCAACCCGGTGCACTAAAGCTCCAGCTATGTGCGGGGTCCGGTGAGGACCGGACCGCAAGGGTCTATTGTACCAACCTTACCCTGCTTTTATGCAAGAGGCTGTTTTCACGGTTTGAACCTCTGAACTCCTGGTTACATGGCTGGAACTTTACAGGTTACGCCAAGGCGCTCCCTTCTTAATCAACATATATTATGAGTGAATACTGATAAACCAAAATCCAAAGTCATCTTGACCCACATACCTAGCAAAGTAACTGGGGGAGAAAGAGCCCAAGACTAAACTTTTAATCCCAGAGTCATTTGCATATTTTAGGAGCACTGTTGCAGGATTATTCCCTTCCAGCACCAAAGTCTCAACCTACAGGAAGTTCAGACATAAATACACTTGAAAATTTAACTTACTTCAACAAACCAAAACATAAAGGAGGAGAACTTTTTATTTGAGGAAGAGAAAATCTTACATTTTTCCTTTTGCATAACATCTTAAATGGGATAAAGATTTCTTCACATTTAGCCCTCTTATCACCCGTATATAGTTTCACCACACTGGCCTCAAGTCCATCAACAGGAATATACTCTCCTGCTATAATATTGATCAGACATAGACATTATTACCAAACAGACAAAACAAAACTTGTACATTCAAACTAAAAACTAGTACTGGGAAAGAGGAATTCAGCCTCAACTACCTCACACAAATCCAATCAACCAGCTCACTTTCATGAAAAAGCAAAGCAATTCAAAGGTAATATATTTCTCCATGAACAATTAAGAAGTACAAATTTTTTTGAATTTCCTTCCCAACACACTAATCAATCTATCAATCAATCAACTAACCTCAATCCACAATTAGTTGGGATCTGCAATATGAATCCTATATCCATTCCGCTCTTTTCAGCGCGATAGTGATAAATACTTTGGTCTGATTTTAAGGAAAATTAGGAGTTCTATTTACCCGTTTAGACTTTCTTTTTTTTTTGTTGCTTTTTTCAAGTTTTGTTTTTTCAAAAACCTTTGTTGTTATAAATTGTGTTATTTTTCACTCCAAACTTTTTTTGATAACCATGACGTACGGGCCGGCTTGTGCACAACTCGACTACCATCCCTGCCACCAGCAACAGGAACCAGATAACTTCGTCTGAAATCACCTAAGCATATATCTGAACCGACTTCATTGACCACTAGTCCACATGCAGCCACTACTTCTCCTAGCATTAGTATGAGTTCGTTAACGAATTCCACGATAATAAGAAATCAAAATTAATCATTCTCCTCTTCAATTCTCAATGAACAACATGATTTTGACCTATCATTTGTTCAATTTGGAAGCTGATTTTTCACTCAAAACTTGGAAAAAAAGCTTTTTAAAAAATTTCTCTTCATGAAAATTTTAAAACATTTTACCAAGTGAAATGCATGTACATGTTTCTCACAATATACTATAATACAAACATGAAATTTTCAAAATAAAAGCATTACGCAAGAGAATTTACATGGAGTTGGAATTGTAGTTATTGTAGGCATAACATGAACTAAAACAAATCGATTCGCTTTAGGCAACAGTTTCTCCACAGCCCACTTCACCGCACGTTGACTCCCACTCCCTTCGTCACTCTTAACAGCTACCGCCACCGTTAAATTCGCCGGCGCCGGCGCCGGAGAAACACCAGTATCTCCGTCAACCTTCACTTTCATTTTTTTTCGAAACAGAGAAGAGTGAGAAGAAAAATAATTTTTGGAGACTTTAGGGGTCAATTTTCAGTTATTTAAAAGTTTGATATTTGGGCCATAAGAAGACCGGGTCGGCCCAAAAGACGTGCAATGGTCGGTTAGATGATTCTGGGCCCACTTGGACTATTTGGATTGTTTAGAATTTTTCCTCTATTTTTTAAAATTATTTTTATAAAATCATTTCATTGTCAACCAATAAAAAAAGGACCTTAATATTTTTAGTCAGTCGGCTTGAAAAAAAAATCTCACATGTAATCGTTGTATTTGAGTCAAAGGTCCTTTGAAAACAATCTTTTTACCTTTTTGAGGTAGGAGTAAGATTAGCGTACACTCTATTTCTCTCCACTCCCCAGATCCTACTTATGAAATTTTACTGAGTATATTATTGTTGTTGTAATAGATATTCCATGTATACACATTGAGTGAGAACAAGTTATATAGTAATTATATTGATCATGAAAAATTGTGAAAAATAAAATATTTTTTGTTGCTGGTTTTGTGAGGATGCAGTATTATGGCGTAAAAAAACATTTAAAATAATGAATGGATGCATTTAATATTATGGTATCGCAATCGATAAAGTGGAAATAAAAGAATGTCAAAATTTAAGTTGTTTGATATAGGATACAACTACATATATACAAGTATGACATAAATAGTTGATGTTCGCACAAATTAATTAACTTGATCACAATATGTATAGTGGAAGAGATTCTTGTTCTAGCACATATAGTTGTTTGAACATTAAGTATATGTCAAATGAAAGAAGAGAGGATATACTTTGGATACCTTAACTTGATTCGTTGATTACTTATTTAGTTGATTGATTCTTAAAGAGATAAACATACAAACAATGATAAAAATTGATTTTTGCTTTCATTTTCTAGTAGTTTAATTACACTTGAACTTAAAAACAATTTTCTAATCTTAACCGCATGAATACAAAATAACGAACTCACCAATTAAAGCACATAAAAAGTGAAATGTTTTTCCTTAATTTATATTTCTCATCATTGACTTTGAGACCAACTAGTTCAAGGAGAAGATATCATATATATTAGTGTCCAACATATATAAATAATAACAATAGTGAATTAAAATAATTTGTGAAAAGAAATGGAAAATGCTTCTTTTAAATTGTTTAAATAAACTTTTTTTAAAAAATTAAAAGAATGTTTCAAACTTGAACAGCTCACATTCATGCACTATTAATTAACTTTTATATACATTGTATTGAGAGCATAAAATAATTACTCCTATTACACTAGCAAATTATCTAAAAGAAAAGGAATAAGGCACAAGGACCTCCCTAAACTATGACCGAAATCTCAGAGACACATCTTAACTAATTTAAGGTCCTATGAACCCATTTTTTTTTAATTTTGTACACCTTTTTGGCTTACGTGACATTCAAACATCTCTCACGCGCCTCAACTATGCGGAATCACGTAGTGTGCCACATAAGTCAAAGGTGTACAAAATTACCAAAAAAAATGAGTTCGGGAGGCTAATAGGACATTAGTTTAGTTAAGGTGTATCTCTGAGATTTCGGCCATAGTCTAGGGGTACTTGTGCCTTATTCCAAAAGAAAATTACAGATAATATCAATTCATCATAAGTGAAAACAATAAAAATAAAGCAGGTAATTTATGACAAATTAAAAAAACTGGCAATATTATAAAATTTATATATACTGGCAATGTATATAAATTGGATCAATACATGATCTTGGACAAAAAAGAAGCAGATACAAAAACTGAAACTGTGCAACTTATTCAAGCATATTAACCTAGTGAAAATGTTATATACAAGGCCTCGAGAGACCGCGATTTCTGTTATGAATCTGAAGTAATGAGGCCTCTGATTCAACAACTATTGTAGGAGGAATTTACTCTAAAAAGTAAGATAAGTTCTTATCAATGTTGCACCAGTAGGATCAGATAAAAGATGTCTGATTAAGCCTCTTCTCATGTCATTTGGTGCAATAATAAACATGTAGAAGGCAAATAACATGAGGTCTGCTGAAGAAAGACTTGAACCAAGAAATCCCTGCCACATCCTGAAAGAATAACGTTTCTCGTTACTGAAAGATGTAACTTATATACACTGACAGTATAAAGATTTTTTACGCTATCAACCTATGTTTACCTATTGAAGGATGTTACCTTCCTTATTTTCTATGTTACTAATCTTAACTTATTATGAACGATTACATGTAGTGTTTTCTCGTTAGTACTAAGATTACAACAGTCTCACTATTCAATTGAAGTGTCTTTTAAATTCGAAAAAGGTTTAACTTATATACACGGATAGTCTTAAAAGGATTTATTATGGTAGAAGTATATCTTAACCTGTTGTAGGATGTTACCTTCCTTATTTTTGATGTTACTGATTTCTAATTAGTCATTAGTACTGAAATTACAACATTCTCACTATTCAAACCGAAAGTGTCTTTTGTATTTGAAAAAGATTTAACTTATATACACTAATAATCGTATAAGGGTATTTTAACCTGTTGTAGAATGTTGCCTTTTTTATTTTCGATGTTTTTTATCCAACTTATAATTAACGGTTACATGTAGTTATCTTTCAAGTGACCAGATTTCATTAGTACTGAAATTACAATATTCTCATTATTCAAAACAAAAGTGTCTTATGTATTCGAAAAGGATTTAGCTTATATACACCGACAGACTAAAGAATTTTTACATTAGCAAAGTATTTTAACATGTTATAGGATGTTACCTTCTTTATTTTCTATGTTACTGATCCAACTTATTATGAACTAGTAAAATTACCCGCGCTTCGCCGGGAATTTAATATCACGGAATTTATAAAATAATACTTAAAACCTATCAGTCATTAAAGTTAAAACACTATATTATCTTACATACAAGATTACGTAATAACAAACATTAATAATGTAAAGGAAAATGAAAATTATAGCATCTTATCATTTATCGTTAATAAAATAAGCATAAATTAATGACTGTAAAAATGCATACAAGGATCTGTAACATAAGCAATGGTGTTAGTGAGCCACTCAACAGGAGCAAAGTACACGAATATTTAATTGTGAAGAAGAAGAGTAGGAGGGGAGGAGGAGAAGAAAAAGAAGAATTTTTGTTGTTTTAAAATGAGAGGAAATCCCTCTATTTATAGAGAACAAAGGGTAGTGTGACCAAATGTTAATTGTGCTTTATCGGAAAGGTTACAACTATTTGGAAAAGTTGCAATCCTTCGAAAAGGTCACAACCTTTCATAAAAGTCACAACTCTTCGTTAAAGTCGCAACTTTTCATAAAAGTCACAACTTTTCATGAAAGGGGAATGATAGTTTTGGAAATAAATAAATTAAAAGGGAATCCTGGTTTGTGGTGGCGCCACGTAGGCGGGCCTAGGATTCTCTTATATATATATATATATATATGATATATGATATGATGGTTACATGTAATTATCTTTCAAGTGACATGATTTCTCATTAGTACTGAAATTACAATATTCTCACTATTTAAAACGGAAGTGTCTTATGTATTTGAAAAGGATTTAACTTATATATATTGTCTAACGAATTTATACACTATCAAAGTACTTCAACATGTTGTAAGATGTTGCCCGCCTCATTTTCGATGTTACTGATTCCACTTTATGAATGGTTACATGTAGTTATCTTTTATCTGATCTAATTTGTGTAGAAGTGTTAGTGTATGGAATTTAAACTCATTCAAAAATGATGTCATATCATCAAAGATAATGGGGTGAAGAAGCAAGATCAAGCCATACCATTTTGGCACACGGAAGAACGCGCGGAAAAATGACCTTATCCCCTCAATATCCAGCTGCAATATCAGAGCCAGTCCAAATAGGAAAAACGATCTTTGTCGTTTTCGTTCTTGTGGCCAAAGAGTGTTCCAAGCTGATAAAAGATGAATACTTGCTTAGTTCAAAAAGGTCAGAATCTATGTTGCTCGGACTCTCCACAAATGTCGTTAACCGTGTCGGATTCACCAAAAATGCACTACTTTTGGAGGATCCGACACACGCCCAGCAACATTTTTGAAGAGTCCGAGCAACATAGGTTGAAATGAAATCAATGCAATCAAGAAAGGCAGAAATGTATTTCATGTACCTTGAGTTGAAATACTCGGGGTACTTGAACTAGTAAGCATATTCTTGCTATGATTTTGTCGTAATATATTTGCAAGCACGAAGGCGCATTTTGGAGCTTCAGACAGTGATCTGACGACTGAATAACCTGTTTATGCAGTAAAAGTTTCAGAAAGCATTGCATATAAAGGATACCATATTAGGGTCATGAGTTCGAGCTGTGGAATTAGCCTCTTGCAAAAATGCAGTGTAAGGCTGCGTACAGTAGACCCCTGTGGTCCAACCCTTCCCCAGACCCCGCACATAACGAGAGCTTAGTGTACCGGGATGCCCTTTTTTAATATCAAGAGTAATGTATTTTCTTCTCGTATTACCTGTGGCTGGATGAACCATGCTAGCAGCAGCACCAAATGCAAGTGTTTTTTGTTCTGTATTTGGCAAAGATCCTCCAACTGGTATGTAAGACCATTCCTACATATAATTTCGCTAACGTCATTGGTTGTCATCTTTAGACTTGAAAACAAAAACTGCACGTTAAGAAAGGCGGATTGGATTACCTCCTCGTAAATTTCTTTAATTCTTACACCGAGGGTGTTCAATCGTAACATCAGTTTTTTCTTTAACAGATCGAATGGCATTGCATCTTTTGAAGCCAAACAAGTTTCCTGCAGATAGATACTTATATTAGTCACACATAACCAAGTTTAGTAATGTGTGGAGCATAATAACAAAAACTAGTTGACATAATATCAGAAACTAACCTCGAAAAAGACTCGTGTTGGAGACATGGGCATGGCATAGAGAAATGTTGGATATTTAGCTTCTAAAGATTGAGCGTCGTGTCTGACATAGTCTCTATAATCCATGAAAACCATCAGGCTCGGGTCAAATGGATTGTTATCGACCTAAAATTCGTAAAACAACAAACACCATACAATTACAAAACCAGCCAAGCTTAGATGTCATAATATAGCAGTTGCCTTTTTATCTGATGAGTAGGAAGTCCGATTCTAAGTTAGCAATAGAAACAGAATAGCCATATTGAATGCATATATCCGAGACGAACACCAATCTATTAAATCAAGTAAGGATAGACCAAGAAAAGGAAAAATGAAACAATTTGCTCACATAAACTTATAAAGATAAGTATTTCGGGTGCACAACATGCAAAAACTTCAGAATTACTCTATGTTAGATGACTTTTCTCTACCTCAACTTCCACTCCATAAGCTGTTTGAACAGAAACTCTAGGACCTCCCAACTCATACTGCAAGAATTTCCCCGAGGCTGCTCCCGATGCAACAGTCACAAACCTGTTATCGTAAGTTTGTTTCAAAATGAGGAAGCAGTCAAATGTCAAGTCTAAAAAGTGACAAAACTATACCTGCAGGGAATCACAACATCACCCTCGCACTCTACAAGACTGTGGCCATTTGTGGCCTCAACAATCCTATCCACTTTCGAGTTTAGATACAAAACACCTGCCTCCACACACCTAGGAAGATTAATGTGAATTACACCTTTAAGGAAACTAAAATGATGAAACATTTTGTAAAGAATAAATTAACGACTCAACTCGTATGACATGAGGAACAAGTTAAGTGAATTTAACCTTTTGAGTAACTCCTCATGCAGTAAATGGCGACTAACTCTTCCATAGGCACGGCCAATAAGAATAGGATCATCATCATCAAGATATACAATGGTATCCCGCCAAACATGTTCAATGCAGGCTTGAAGACCAAGATCTGAAAAAAGAAAATATAAACATCATTTGAAAGACTAATCGAGCATCAGAAACCTCAAAACAAATAATGACAGATCCTGTGTTCATGCATGTAATTAAAATAAAGTGAATCTTCTACTATCATCATCTTAATTCTATTCAATTTTCACTAAGCCAAGGTTAGTTATTTCCCGATATCCCCAAGTCTTCCTATCGTTGGACCGTTGATATCCCATGACTTGCTTTTGAGACACTTCTGGAACTTTCTGTTATTCCTTGATCCATTTACTCATTTGGTTCTTGAAGAGAAATATGATAAAGTTTTCGACTCTTTGAACTACTAAAATAAACCACATATTCAAATTTCCCCTTGCATACACATTTTCTTGTGATTACCATCATACTTTGTATTCTATGACCCTTCTTAATATTTACTATTAATGAAAGTTAACCGCGAGGGATCTAATCATTTTAAATTAGATTAAGATAAATGATCATATTGTCTGAGAAATTAACAATCACTAGGAATCTCAAGTAGACAAATTGCTAAAAGGGAGAATGTAAGTCCAATGTGCTTCAAGAAATCCCTTAGTAATAAGCCTTCATGCAGAAGTCTGATTAAGGTCCGGAAAAATTAAGATATCCTGTTTCATGAAAGGATATGTAGACACGAAAAGACTCTTTGTGAAAATATAATAAAGATTACAACCTTTGAACTCATCCTCCCATACGCCATAGTTATTTGTGAAAGGAAGATCAGGCCCAACGAGCCCCACGTTCAACCCCAATTTAGCAGACTCCGCGGCAAGAGCAAGACCAGCAGGACCACAGCCAATAACCACTAAATCCAGTACAGTTTGTCCAGCTGATATTTGTTGCAACTGCAAGCTGAGATAGTATGATGAACAAAGCAAAAGTGTTTGCTACAGTATAACACAACAACAACATACACAGTGTAATCCCACAAGTGGGTCTAAGTAGGGTAGCAAGTACGCAGACCTTATCCCTGCCTTTGTAAGGTAGAGAGGTTGTTTCCAAAAGAGCCCGATAGGAACTGAAGTTTTATATTGGATAAAAGAGATTGAAAATACAAAGAGAGACACAAGCAGGGGCAGAGCTAGCTTAGGCCCAGGGGGTCATCCAAACCCCCCTTCAGTCGAAAATTACACTATTTAAACATGGTTAAAATTATACTTTGTGTATATAATGTAGATGTTGAACCTCATTCGACTAGCTGTATGTTTACTTATTCATATTTTAAACCCCTAAGTGAAAATCCTAGCTCCGCCACTAGACACAAGTATCTCATATCTCCGTAATAATCTCTTTACATATAAAAGATATATTACAACATACCTACACATCACATGATCTTTTATTTATATAATAGCTAACTATAACTACTTCATAACCATTTAGGATAAAGACACATAACTTCTAGTAACCATAAGGAACTTCCAAGTAACTCCTTATAACGGTAAGAAACTGATCAATCCTCCATATGTGAAAATTCCAGGAATTTGAGAAGATGTGGATCACTATCTTCTCCTATCTTTCTTCGCTTCTTCCTCCTCAAATAACTATGGAATATACATGGCTTATCAGACCCTTGGCTCAAAAGGGAAGAATCCGATAGGACAACAAAGTAGCAAGATACAAAACAAATGCAGCAACATATAGCAATACACACTACAACAAAAACAGTTTTTAACAGCGATAAATATGTACATTAACAAAGAGTGCTAAAGTCTTTACCGTCATTAGTTAATTATCATTAGATCTGGTGTCATTATAGCCTTTAGAGACATTTACAAAGAGTGTTAATTGCCACTAAAAATACATATTTAACAACAACTAAGCTATTGCTCGTTAATTAACTACAGCTAAAGATCATTTTTGGTCTAGTGACACATCAAAGAATAAGAAACTACGCAATAACTAAGAGATACTACTAAAAGGATAAGAATGTCACTCCCTCTAAGGTCATGTCCTCGGTAAGCTAAGTCAAACGACTACTATATAACTTCAAATTATTTACATAAGGGGATCAAGAAAATCAATCACCTCATCAGAAAGCTTAGACTGCTGATCCATATCTTTTTTCTGCTGCATTTGAACAAAAACAAGTTGCGAACCACCGGCTTTTATATAATCTTCTTCATCAGCAAAATCTTCTTTATCAACTACACAACTCTCACTTCCACTACTACTATTACATTTCACTTTCATACTACTCATAGGCCAAAAAGATTGTTTTTTTCTTGGCATAATTCTCCTCCCAACTAATGGTTTCAATCTCGGACGCGTAAAAACCGCCATTGCTCCAACATTTTGAGCTCCAACACACTCCATTTTCAAGTATATCCCCTTTCTCTAGCTTCTTTGTTTTTTTTTTTCTTCAAAAATGTTCAAAATCTGTGATCTTTTTCCATTATTTTGGTTAATTGGATGTTTGAAAATTGAAAAATCTTGAAGAAATTTGCAAGAATTGAAGATTAATTTGATATAGATTTGGGAATTTTGCTGTTTTTTTGGATGGACAAGAGGGGAAAACAGAGAGAATAGTTATATGGATAGGGAGGAGGGAAGTTTTTTGCTGATGTGTACAATTTTTATTTCATGAATGGACACGTGGATGGATTTGATTTGCTGGAGTTATTTCATCTTGACAATAATTCAAGACTTTTTTTTTTCTACACACTATCTTTTGTATTTGATTCTTTGAAGTTTCTCTAGAAAAAAAAAGAAAAAAAAAACTTGTCAACATTGAGTTATTTTCAAACACGTGAATAAATTTCTTTTCGTTATCGTATTATTTGTTGTGGTATTATTTCGTAGCAAGTTTTTTTTTTTTTTTTATTTGTTTTTGTTTTTATTTGAATCAAGGATCTATCAAAAATAATTTATTTATCTTCATAAAATAGGATTACATTGAAAATGTTCTCATTGGTATTGTAGTTACAAGTTCTTTCATAGGTTATGCCAATATAATTAATTGCAAAATTTAATTAGAAATTAAGGAAGTGTTTGGACATGATTTTATTGAAATAAAAAATATTTGAAAGTTCAAAATGTGTTTGGACATTGAAAATTGAGTTCAATTTTTGAAAAAAATTTAAAGGATGTTTTCCATTATTGAAATTCTATATATATCAAAAATATTATTTAAAATATAAAATACTTTCAATTTTATTAAAATTTTATGTAACGATTCTTGAATGTCTGGTAGAATCAATATTTAAATTTATTTAGGTTCCTACTCATTTTAAATTCGATTCAACTTGCTTAAAATTGGTTGACTATATAAGGAATGTTCTTAGTAACATTACACTAAGAGTGAAGGATCAAAAACATAATTAAAATATCTCAATTTATTGTGTGTCATATTTAAATTATCAGGTGTATGAGTTTCTTACATGAACTATCATCAAATGTTTATCAAAACATACATCAACCGTTCGTTATTTAATTTTTCTATATGAAATATCACCATCATTCAAGTAGAAAAATGATTAACTAATAATTGAGATGTGTTTTGATAAACATTTGGTGATAGTTTCAGGTAAGAAAACTCACACATCTAATCGTTCAGTTATAAACTCAAAAAATTGAGATACTTTTACTCTTTAACTAAAGAATATGATGGTTCTTCTATTTCTAATATATTATAAATATTAGAGATGCCTTTAAAAACATTTAACCATCTGTTTATGAATACATCAAATCCAATTTCATTGTTAGCAAAGTAATTTTATTTTTTTTCCTTTCATTTATTACAATAATGCGTTTCATGTCATAAATAAACTCAAACATGTACGAGGAAAAAGATAAATTTTAAAAAAAATTATATAATGTCCTCGACTAAAAACAGACACGTCAACAAACAGATGTCTACTTTTAGAGTTTTAATAATTCAAAATACTAAAAATACCCTTAAGAGCTTCAAACTGAATGCTAACAACCAACAGTCTGCTTGTAGACTTTTATTCATAATAAGTATATATATAAGTAATATATTACATAAAATAATTTTTCAACAGGGTGAAAATTATAGGATGTTTGTACCATATTGGAGAAAATAATTTTTAAGAGGAGGTTGGGGCATTAAATTATTATTTTTAAAGATCTACTCATCATCACCTATAAGTAACAAATTTGTGGAGACAAAATCATTTATTGAATTGCTCCTCCAATTCAACATGGCAATATTGGTTCAATTGAAATTTTCTTTTCTGTTCATTAAAAGTTGTTGAGTTGTCTTCTCTATATTCATGTCTACAGCAAAACACTTTAGTAGGCAAGTCATGTGATTAGGCAGACCGTTTGGTCATGTGTTACCATATCACGATATAGAATTGTGAGATGGAATCAGCGTTTGGACATGCAATTTTACGCTGATTCCATCTCATGAGATGTGATTCCATATTCTCCAAAAAATCATGATATGGAAATTTCATATCAAGATTTGAGATATTTTTAATACAAAAAATTGATCCACAAGTTTATATTTTGTTAAAATAACCCCACATTTATATCTACTAACCATTTATTTCATATGTAAATAAAATTTATAATCACATCATTACTTTTTAAAATTTATTATTCTTACCGACATAAAGTTTACTATTCTCACCGACATTTAGTCACTTTAACTCACATCAACCGATTATTGAGTAATAAATTTGTTCTCTTCGTTTACTCCAACACCTAATTTATTACTTCTACCGTTTTGTATTTATTACACCTCAAAGTAACAATGTTGGTTCGTCTTCTCGGTCACATGATCGAGAAATGCAAGTTCGACGTGAGGAAATTATTCATACTATGTGGGAGGATTATATTAAAGACTAGTACACTACAATTTATGTTCAATTTTTTTTATTAAATTAAAGTTTGATGAATTAAAGGTAGATAAAATAGTTACTTAAGTGGAGAACAAATAGCTTTGTAATAATTTATTATGCGATTTTTATAATTTTTTATTTATTTGGTAAGATTGAATAAACAATTGAGGCTATTTTAATAGTTTTACAACTTGTGAGATTCTTATGTTTTATGAGAAAATATACAACCCAAAAATTCCATATCGCATGTCCAAACAAAACTTCAATTTCATCTCATAATTCCATATTATGATGTCATATCATGATTCCATATCATGATACCATATCGCATGACCAAACAGGTCCTTACAGCCCGTTTGAATTCGCTTAAAAAAAGTAGTTTTTAAGTCAAAAATAAAAGGTCAAACTGAAATGACTTTTAAGTCAAAAAATAAAAAGTAATAAAAAGTAGGGGGAAACCTACTTTTGCTTTTTGACTTATTTTAAGTCATTTTAAGTAATTTTTTACCTTGTCAAACACTTCCTAACTTATTTTAAGTCATTTTTTTTTACTTATTTTAAGTTATTTTTTATATTTGTCAAACATTTTCAGAAGTCAAAAACTAACTTAAAGTAGATTTGATCAACTTTTAAGCCAATCCAAACACCCTCTTATGCCTTCACTTGGAAAATATATATATCATGAACATAAATTTATACAAAGAAAAACATGTAAAGATGAAGTTTTGATAATATGTCATGTGATTAGGCAGACTTATGCCTTCACTTGAAAAAGATATATCAAGAACACAAATTTATACAAAGAAGACACATGTAAAGATGAAGTTTTGATAATATGTCATGTGATTAGGCAGACATATGCCTTCACTTGAAAAATATATATAAAGAACACAAATTTATACGAAAAAGAACACGTAAAGATGAAGTTTTGATAATATGAACAACGGATATAAAATTAAAGGTCTGAAACACGTGTAAAACGTTTTCCTAAAAATAACATTTGTTTCCTCTCCTCTGCAAAGATTGCTTAGGGGTGGGCGTTCGGTTCTTCGGTTTGATTTTTCAATTTTAGAAAAGTGTTCACCATATACCAAATCAAATTAATTCGGTTCAGTTTTTTCTACTTTGATTCGGTTTAGTTCAGTGTTTTTAAATTGACTTTTCAGTGCGAATGAAAAATAAAATGAGGACAAAATCAAAGTATAAGATACTTAAAAAATTAAAATTATGTTAAGGAATGATGTGACTCGCCATGGAAGACTTATTGTGCTAACTAAAAGACTATATTTGTCTTTGTCAAGAACATTATGCCTCCAACTACTTCTCGAGAGAAACAAGGACAAAGACGGGCTTCTTTACATAATGTACATTGATAAAAATATGTTTGGGTTCCTCTTGGAAAATAATATTTGAAGTTAACTATTAAATTGTACATTTGTTGCTACTCTGATTTATTCATAAATGATTTAATTATTAGTTGACTTCTTATTTTTAGTTAAGAGAATGTCCATTATTTTATTTAATATTTTATTTTTAAAATAAAAGTTTGGTTCTGCGGTGCACCGAAGTTCTGAGACCCTTACACAAAACCGAAAAATCGAAATAATTCGATTTGATTTTTCGTATTTATGCCCATCCGTAATTGCTATGAAATTGCACGCAAATAATTTTAGAGGATATGATAAATCTATGAATTTCTGCACTAAGCAAAGAAAAAACTGTTTCCCATGAATATAGCCTATTTTTAATTTTTTTTAAAAATTGAGAAAAAGAACTAAAAGGAAAAATGTAAATCCTCCAAATCATATCATATCATATATATTACTTTACTATAAAAGAAGAGTGAATATTCGACACGTGGCACCAAGATGGCCCACCTACTTTTATATTTGGTTTTTGAAAATGGTCCACCTACTTTTATACACTCCTCTTTCATTATATTTTAATTTTTTCCTTTTTAAATAGTACTAAAAAATAAATTTAAAATATTACAAATTCGATTAACTCTCAAAATTTTACGCGAATTCTATAATTAAGACGAAGGGAATAACATATATTATTTGAAAAATTACATTAATTACTATGTATAATTTCGACACGTGGCACCATGGCCCACCTACTTTTATATTTGGTTTTTGAAAATGGTCCACCTACTTTTATACACTCCTCTTTCATTATATTTTAATTTTTTCCTTTTTAAATAGTACTAAAAAATAAATTTAAAATATTACAAATTCGATTAACTCTCAAAATTTTACGCGAATTCTATAATTAAGACGAAGGGAATAACATATATTATTTGAAAAATTACATTAAGAATACCATAAACCACAATAGTTAACAACTTACAATATTTGAAAAACATATTAACTCTCAAAATTTCACATGTGTCACATAAATTGGGACAAATGGAGTAACATATATTATTTGAAATTACGTTAAGAATATTATTAATCACAACTTAAAGTATTTAAAAATACATAACATATATTATTTGAAAATAATGTAAAAAATATTATAAATCATAATAATTAACAATTTAACGGATATTGTGCCCGTGCTTCCATTTAGAAGTGAGAATGTTTAGGAGCTTAGGGTCAGTC
>NW_006239081.1:1204480-1205466 GCF_000226075.1 Solanum tuberosum | reverse complement strand
TTCAAATTATAGGTAGCTTATCTATTACAAATATTTTTTCATATTTCTAAGAGCGTTTTTGGATATGTTACATTTTAATTCTTTTGACATTTTATAAAAACTTTAAAAGACTAACCGTCCCGGATAATAAAGTCATAAATTCTTAATTATATATTTTAACTAACATAAAAGAAAACGTACTATTCAATAAAAAAAAGTACAAGTATTAGACCGTGCTAATTTAAGGTTTTCTTTTTTGTTGATAAAATCAATTCATGAATCAAGTTAAAATTACAAATCTAAATATTAAAATTTGTTATCTAATCTATTTGAATTTGAATTTTTTTTAAAAAAAAACTTTAAAACTTTTATACACCGCGCGTAGCGCGGCTAAGTTTACTAGTATATATATAAAGGAGGATCATAGAGGAGGTGATGTGGCACATCTCTATGACCTCCATTCCTATTTATCTATTTTCCTTTTTTTTTTTTTTACTTTTTATGTTTGTTTTTTTATTTATCTTATTTTCTTAAATTGCATTTAATTCAATTAATTGAAGAAAACAAAACTGAAAATTTCTAATGGAGCAGTAAGTGAGGAAACACGTTCTGTTTGAGACATCTATTAGAATTAAAACACATTTAAATCAAATAAATGGGAGATGAAAAAACCATCATTTCATACACCTTCTCCTCTTCTTCTAACCGTTTGACAGGTTATAAAAAGGAGTACCAAAATAGGTTTTGGTCTTATATTTCAACTCATATAGTGTACGTACTAAGATACATGGCAAAGGTATCTTCTTCTTTTATTTTCTTATAATTTGGCCTTTACATTTACTAATTCGTTGTGTCATAATTGTTTCATGTTATTTTACTTTACATTTTTTTTCAAGATTATCCTTTTTTATACATGGCTGATTTTTTAGAGAATTTCTTTATGTACTTGAGATCCTTCTCTTTTTTCTCTCCCAGTAGTACTTTTGGACGTATATGCTGCATTTGGT
>NW_006239081.1:1186282-1204453 GCF_000226075.1 Solanum tuberosum | reverse complement strand
TTTTTGTATTTTCACCCCTTATTTTTATTTATTTATTTTACAAATAAAATCAATGTGTAATTAGTAATTATAATAAACAAATGTAATAATAAAGACATAATAAAAATTTCAATTTTGTTTTTACGAAATCAGAGTTTGTATAGAAAATTAGTACTCCTCCAAAAGATAGAGGAAGTTAAACATATAAAATATTTACAACGTAATACAATATATTATTATTTCAACATATTACCTCTTATTCCATTTACTTCACCACGATGAATATTTTGTTCTACTATATACATATACAAAAAAATACATTATATTTTATATGTTTAAAAAAAATGAAAAAAAACGTATGATATTGCAGATGAAGAGAAATATTAATATTATTTATATATTCGATACTAACCTAATATAAATATTATATATTATTATCTTATAAATATTTCATATAGCCGCGCGAAGCGCGGATACTTTCACTAGTTAATAATTATGAGTCATTTTTGGTTTATAAAAGTTTGGTAACACTACGTGCCAACTCGTCTTGTTTTATAAAGCAAATCGTCTACTTTTTGGATTTGGATACATATAGATACGTGACCGAACATCATGTTTAGACTTCAAAAAGTGAAAATATTTGGGTAGGGCTAATAACGATTACTTCCTTTTATGTTAATATGACTGCATTTTATTATAAAACAAACAAGAAATGATGATTTATATTGGAAAAATAGAAGCAATATTGAATAAAAGACACTAGCTCGTTCCTCATCGTTCAAAGACTCATATTGGTATATGTGGAATGAATAAATAAGGATATCTCGTGAATTTAAATATTTTAGAAAATTAACTCGTAATATCTCACATATCAAATATGAAATAAAATTAATTTCAAATTTTATTTTAAAATTATTATTCTTTATCTCATTTACCTAATGAAAAAGCTCTCACATTTGGTGGTCTTTTCTCTCTTCCCTCAATACACTAGACATTAGACAAAGTCGAAGACTATACATGGTAGAGTGAACTAGTGCAAGAAAATTTAGATACATTTTATTTTTTACTTTTTTGCAAAATCGAAGCTAATATTTAGGTAATAATAGTAAAATTTAAAGCTTTGATCATGAGAAGTAGCTAATTATATCTATTCAACAACATGCATATATTAATTATTGGAATTTGAGTCGTGGGAATATAGACTAACACCCACCCTTTGATAATTTATAATCAAGTCATTCAACAGACATAGTGGGAGAGTTGGAAGAAGTAAATTAAATTAAAATCGATGATATTTTTTTTTTTCACACAGCAAAGTCAATGATCATAATTCATAATATTGTTCTTGAATAGTTCCTCGATTGGTATGTTTTGCTAGTTGACTAATTAACTCATATGTCATATGATTTTTTTTTTGACGAATACCTAAAGTTAATTGATTGAAAATTTAGAATGACTTCAAGATTTGGAGCTCGCCTGATTTATCTATAAATGAAGTTGAATTTATAATTACTTAAGCTCGCCTGATTTAGCTATAAATGAAGTTGAATTTATAAATACTTAGTTAAATTGATGATAAGTTGTTTATGTGTTCGATAAATATATGCTGATGAGTATGATTGTTTTGGTTAAAATGATGAAAATGTTCTTAAAGTTATATACTATTATTAAAAAATATAAATAAAAGTATTTTTTTTTATATATAAAATAGGACAAATGATGAAAATAGAATGAAGATATGATTAACGATTATTTATTAAGAGGAATATTTTGAAAACTAGAGATAAAATAGTAAAAGATTTGACTAAATCAAAACTGTTTATGAGAGGTAAAAGTGGGAATTAGAGCCGGTTTGGATTAACTTAAAAGTTGATCACACTTGATTTTAAGTCATTTTTAATTTTTGAGAGTGTTTGACAAATTTAAAACTTAAAATAAGTTAAAAGTATGAATCTTCCTTTTTTTTTTTTTTTTAAATCATTTAAGTTTAATTTTAAAAGTTACTTTTTAAAAACTATTTTTTTAAGCCAGTTTAAACTGGCTTTTAGAAGTGATTAACTAGTGACTTTCGATCGATTTTGACTTATAAGTATTTTAACATTATCGAACGGGTGAATAATAAATTAATAATTACAAGTGCAGCCAAACACCATCTATACTAAACTACCAGAGGAAGGAAGAGAATAATTTATTTTCCCTTAATTGATCAGACAAACTTAGAAAAATAAAAAGGATGTCGAGAGATAAATTGAGTGATTTTTTAATGCTATAGTTATCTTCTTTTTTCGTCTTAATTAGAATTTCTTCTTGTCAAAGTTTGCAAATCATGTGCTCATAAATACTCCGTCTGTTCACTTTTACTTGTCACTTATTTTTACTTGTCATTTTTTATATATCAAAAAAAGACAGTAATTTTTTTTCATATTTTACTTTCAACATTAAATACTTATTTTTTAAATAAGTAAGAATAATTTTATGTAATGAAATTAACCTTGCTGCCTGTCATATTCCACGTAATTTCCTTTTTATATATTATAAAATAATAACCATCCTTCCTTTAAAAAGAAATCGTGAACAGGCGCGGATATTCACGAGATACTGTTCTGGAATTCGTCATAAGAAACTTCTAAACGGCTTTAGTGTGAATTCAACAAACAAACAAACAAATTTTTCTTCAAATCTCAATTTTCATGGCGGCGGGAAGCTCCATACATATTTTCCTTAATTGTATACTTCAATAATTGCCTATATAGAATCAATTCGGTACGTAATACGTTCACGTTCTACTCCATTTTTTTGCTTCCAATTTCAACTTGATCATTACTTTCTAGTAATTTCTAGAATTGAACCGATGACGATCAATCCGGAGAATATTACATCGTCGAGCGACGACAACAACCTCCGAAGGCGGCGTGGAAGTGGCGGCGGCGGTGGTGATGGTGGTGATAAATCTGTGGATGATGTGACGGAGTTGGATTCGAGCTCTGTGGATGCTTCGAGTAGCTCGGATGATTTAACGAGTGACGCAAGGGATGGAAGTGGAAACGGAGGATTGGATAAGGTGAGTGAGGCTGTGAGTACGACGGTTGGGAAGATCAGTGATGGAGATGGAGTTCAGGAGGAGCAGAGGAAAGCGAATGAAACGACGCCGTTGAAGTATGTTTATAGAGCGTCGGCGCCGGCTCACCGGCGGAACAAGGAAAGTCCTCTTAGTTCTGCCGCTATTTTCAAACAGGTATGCTCTTCTTCTTACTGTTTTGACTTGGTGTTCGGTATTACTGTAAGTTCTGAATTTGAGGTACTTATTAATCGTTTTGTTCATTACACCACTCGCTTAGCAAGGATTCAGAACTTTTTAGCTAGTGTGATTGGTTGCTGAGGCAGATTCATTATTTAAATTTTATGGATTCAAACTCAGACATGCTATTTGTTGTGATTTTAATCATTTTACGCATAAATTTATGCATTTGCACTGATTGTAGTGCTTGAACACTCTGTTGTTGATTAGCATTTTGAGCTACAGAAAAAAGTTGGTCTTCTGTTCAGCAGACCTTGTTGTTTTTTAACCTCAGCACCAAAATTCTTTAAGAATATGTTCCTAATTCTAAATAAAATTTGTGTTAGGTTCTAGTAAGTATTGAGTACAATTATGTCCAACAGAATCCATTAATCCAACTAGAAAACATTGCAAAGATGAAACTTTTGCCCAAGGGGCCTAGTGAATAGTGGTCAATGAAGTTGTTGAGAACCATGTGGTCTCATGGTCTCATGTTCAATTCAGCGGAAACAAAAAATACTAGGTGATTCTTCCCATCTGTTCTAGCCTTGGTGGACAGAGTTACTTGTTTCATGTTGCTGGTGGGAGGTGGCAGGTATCACGTGGACTTAATCGAGGTGCGCCAAAGTTGGCTCGGTCACCACGGTCATAAAAAAAACCTTTTGCACAAATGGCAATAATTTTGTTTTTACTTACACATGTACTTCAAGCAATAAGTACCTCCATATTAGTTGGAAACTTAGGCTGGTATCAGTAGGCTTGCTATTGCTGAAAGCTGCAAACTACCTTGAGTATACTCAATTTGATCTCATAAGCAAGGACTTTAAATTAAAATCTCAGGAACCTATATTTTGTTCTCGGTTTTTTGTTTAAGTTCTTTTGGGTGCAAAAAGATTACTCTAGGAGTACCAAAATGGCATGCCAGTTGCCGGCTTTCCGCCAGTGAGCATCTTACCAGCAGCTATTGTTACCTTCAGCAGAGAGCAAATAAGTTTTGTTAAGAGGGTCATGAGTCATGACCCTGTATGATGGAGGAAGATGCCATTTATGATGAAGCCTGGTCGCTATGATTTTGAGGACAATATATGTGGAATAGACGATGAGTGAATGCGATGTTTGGTTTGATCAAAATAGAAGCTTTTGCTGGCTGTTGATTTATAAAATTGTATTCCTATTGTATTGTGCTTGATTTATGCATGGAAAAACAGTAGGTAGACAATAATAGAATTAGCATATACTGTTTTAATTGCATTATCAGCATTCACTACTGTTTCATAAACTAACCAAGGCAGTGGATGTTGACAATTTCTGGTGTAAAGAATCTCAAATTCACATTATTTGGATTGCAAATCAGGTGTCTTATGGTGATATCTAGCATAATTTGCCTTAATTCCCTGTAAATAAGTGGCTGTAGAGCGATTTTCTAATTTAGTTGGTGCATCTTGTTGTAGAGTCATGCTGGCCTACTCAATCTCTGTATAGTGGTGCTTATAGCCGTAAACAGCAGGCTGATAATTGAGAATTTGATGAAGGTACGTATCTTTTTCTAATGTCAGTTCTCTGTTCCTGTTGGCTAGATAGTTGAAATCTTCCCAATGTATGCGTCATCTTTATTGACATCAAAGAATCACTCTTAGGGGTAACAATGTGGCTGGCCAAACAAAGTGAATAGCTTAGAATTGTAATGTTTTTATTTTTTAAGAAAACAATAGAAAGAAATCATTGGTATGTTCCCTGAGGCCCTACGTGTTGAGTTGTCATTGCATGTTGATGAATATGTATTTGATTAAACATTTAAGAGGAACCCATATCATGTTTTGAGGATGCTATGTTTATGGAAGTTTTGGGAGTATTTCCACCCTTAAATCTACTGGGAAATATGAAATTTGATAAACTTGCAGCTTCACCTTCTTTCCAAAGTGCTATGCTGTTGCTAGAAGATTATGGTCTCAAAATCCAAATAGTTACCATGGAAATTTGGAAAGGGGATGGGGACAATGGGTTTCGGAAGAACCTGATGGATTAATGAGAACTTGTGAATTGCAATTAGAATCACAAACTTTTAGGGATTTTTAAAAAATTGAAAAATGCCAGAAAAGTTTGCGGGGGAGGGGGAGAGGAACAAGGTGAAACGACATATTATCATGGGGAAAAGCACAGTGTGACGGTTGAAGCCTCATCCTGTCTGAACTTGCCCCATTGCTCTCTCTAATCCCTGTAACGTTTTAGCAGCATAGGATTATAAGCTATAACTGTATTTCAGAGGGTTCTTAGTATTCATGTTGCACATGACAATCTCTTGACTACTATTGCAGTATGGCTTGTTAATTGGGTCAGGCTTCTGGAGTAGTTCAACATCAGTAAGAGATTGGCCACTTCTGATGTGCTGGTAGTGTTCTTAAGGCCTTTCTTAATCTGGGTTTTATGCTGACTTGAGAAATAAGACATTGAAGTTTTTTATGTGCTTGCAGTCTTAGCCTTCCAATTTTCCCTCTTGCTGCTTTTCTTGTCGAGAAAATGGCACAGAAGAAGTATATGACTGAACATGTAAGTCAGAATAACCTCTTCGTTCTTCCCTTCCTCTTTTTGTTAATTCTTCCATATCAGTGAAATGTGACTGCTCAGACATGGAATAGTCACAGTGTTCAAGAAGGTATACACCAGAATAATTCTGGCTCTCGTGACTAGTCTGAACTCGTGTTACCTTTATTGTTGACTTTAAGTTTAGCCAGTAACTTTTCTAACTGATCCTGCAGGTAGTTGTCACTCTTCACATAGTTATAACGACAGCTTCCATTTTGTATCCAGTTTTGGTCATCCTCAGGTTTGTTCTCATACTGTGGTCATGAAACTTTGATATATACATCCTCCTAAGAAGGTGCTAAGTGAGCCTTCACTGGCGGGATGTCTCTCTGTGTGTGTGTTGTAAAATTGAGGCGATGTTATGGTAGAACTGGTGAATTTAGATGTCAAAGGTGCACTGTTATCTGGGTTTTAGTAGTCGTGCTTATGAACTAATTTTAATTTCCAAGTTGGATTTTTGGTGAAGAGATCATCTTTAAACATTAACCTGTTGCATTTTTGGATTGTAAGGGAACTTTATGGATGAAATAGATTAAAAAATTAGAGAAGTAGTAAAAGAAAATTAGTCATTGATCTGAATTAGAAATTTGTTGCATGCCACTATGTCCATATGGACAAGGGAACAAGTGAAACATTGCTAATTCAGAGTTTAAAGCCATATTTGAACTTAAATTCACATGGTTTATACTTCATCTATTTCAACGAATTGCAGTTTTTATTCTTTCGTCCATATAAGGATTGTTTATGTAGAATTATTATTTGTGCACTACGTGTATATGTTTTTATTTCTTCTTCATTGCTCTTTTCTTCTCTATAGATAGTGGTTGCCTAAAGTCTGATAGATGGTTCTTTTCTACGCCTTTTGCCTTTGATTACACTGGGTCGGATAGCTGCTTGTTCAAACTTTGTAGAAATTTAAATTGCGAGGAGAGAATTTTCAATTATGTTTGCAATCTCTATTTTCTTGCTCATTACATTGAAAAAACTAGTGAGTCAGAGGTATTTTCAATTTCACAGGTGTGATTCTGCTTTTCTATCGGGTGGCACACTGATGATGTTTGCTTGCATTGTGTGGATGAAACTGGTTTCTTATGCACATACAAATTATGATATGAGACAGCTTGCAAAGTCTGTGGATGAGGTATGACTAGTTTATTTCTTTGTCATGGATCCACATCTGATCTTGATCAAGGCTTCTCCTGAAAATTTTCTAGACAAACCAACTTTTCTATTTAAGCTTCGGTACTCTTTCTGGAATTTTGCTCATCTGAGATGATGTTCCGAATATGGAGTCTCTCAGTTAAGTTTTTAAATGTTTTCAGGGTGAAAATTCCGAAATCAACTACTCTTACAATGTTAGTTTCAAGAGTTTGGCTTACTTCATGGTTGCTCCAACTTTATGCTATCAGGTAGGATCAGTTGACCTTTCCGAAGTTGTCAGCGATTTCATTCCTTGGTAGAGCACTTACTGTACGTGCATTACAGCATCTGATGTTTCTCTAGATTCACCAAGATTTAATTTAAATAACTCTGTCGAGCAATTTAGTTTGATTTTTGAAAAATTCCATGATCTTTTGTTTCCTGCCAAGTCTGCACAAATTTAAAGAGATTGTAGGTCTTTGATACTACTACCTTCTGTGTGATTTTATTGCCAAGCATGTCCTTGCCTGAAGTATTCATATGCATGTTAAATGGTGAAGCAATTTGGACGTATTTAAAATTTTAATTTATGCGAAAAAAGATTAAATTGGAGGCATCAAATATTGATATTGCCGTTGGACAATATTTTTTAGTCACGTGCTGATATTATTTTGGAATAGTACTTGTATTATTGCGAACATGTGCAAATCCTACTTACGTTTGGAAGTACTTGTATTTCATACTGTATAATACTTGAATGTGGTGTGGGCAGATTCAATGGGGTTACAGTTGGTGAATACTACAACTGAGGCCCATCCGGTCCTTTTCCCCGTGGATTATAGTCAAATTCCTTTCATAGTAATAGGAAATCAATTATCATCAGTCGTCTAAAAATGAAAATTTTGTGAACTTTTTTACGAACTCTCTCTTACTATTTGTTCCACCAACTCATTAGTTTTTGGATATGTTTATTCTGTTATCTGAAGCTTAGCTATCCTCGCTCTGCATCCATTCGGAAGGGTTGGCTGGCCCGCCAACTCATCAAGCTGGTAATTTTTACAGGATTAATGGGATTTATCATTGAGCAGGTAAGTTCTCTTGAGCTTGACAGTTCAACGTGCCTACACCCCTGTCAAAGTAAAGTATACTAACCTTGGGCATCTTAATACAGTATATTAACCCGATTGTGCGAAGCTCACAACATCCATTTGAAGGAAACCTTTTATACGCCATCGAGAGGGTATTGAAGCTTTCAGTTCCAATTTTATATGTCTGGCTCTGCATGTTCTACAGCCTCTTTCATCTTTGGTATGTCCTCTAAATTTGATTTATAAATTTAGTATGCTTATGAATTTTATTTGTAGTTCATTGTCTTTCTTCCCATATTTTTTGATGTTCCAATCTTAGTTGCAAGGTTTTTATACTGTATACTAAAACAAGTGTTAGGAACATTCTTACTGTGTATTTGTCATCATGCTTTCCATTTTTTTTATATGTTTAACTAAACTGTTCTGTGTCACTTATTAACCATGTAAAGTGCAAATCACATTATACTTTAAACTGGATTATCTAACTGCCACGAGTACTGAGTTGAGGGGGCTAAAAACTGAAGAACCAGAAGGTGCAAAATTGGAGGTGCTTAATGAATCTGAATGGTTTTAATTCAGTAAAATTATATTCCTCCTTGATATATCTATCCAAAGACCAACACATAGGTAGCACTTGTTAAATGCTGGAGATGGAATATGATTGAGTGTACTGCAAGACTATTGTGTTATATTATGAAAAGCTTCACATTTCAAGATGAAACGCCAGGGATTTTTTTTGTTTTATCTGAAAAACTAGAAAAATATGGATTATGTGTTCTAGCACTGCAACAGAATGAGTTCTATTTACATAATACGTCTCTTTGTAGGCTAAATATACTTGTGGAACTTACTGCAACGAAATAGTTATATTTACATAATACATCTCTCTGTAGGCTAAATATACTTGCGGAAATTCTGCGATTTGGGGATCGTGAGTTCTACAAAGATTGGTGGAATGCAAAAACAATTGATGAGGTAGATTAAAACATCAAACTGTCTTGTTCTTTTTGCTTCTTCATCCCAACAATTTCAGAGCTTGCTAGAGTTTCTCATTTATTTCTTTTTTGTGGTTGCACCATTGTGGCTGCTGTTATCAGTATTGGAGACTTTGGAATATGGTATGTACTTCTACCTTCTTTTTATGTCATTGCCGATTCTTATGCATGCAAAAAATGTGTTTTGTCTTCATTACCTAGAAGTGGAACTTTCAGAAGACTATTAATATCTTTGTATGCACTTGTTTCGGTCTGGTTTGGTCTTTGTCGAACATTTTTTTGGACATTAAGTAACCCAAATGTTGGTGACAACTGCAGCCTGTACATAAGTGGATGGTTCGCCACATTTATTTCCCATGCTTAAGGAATGGCATACCTAAGGTACTTTCGGAGTTCTCTCGTCCTAGATTCTGATTTATTTTTGAGCTATCTTCTGTCTGCTTAATTTCTAATCTTTTGTGCGCTATTACAACAACAACATACCAAGTATAATCCCACAGGTTGGGTTTGGGGAGGGATGTACACAGACCTTACCCCTAATTCATTTGGGTAGAGAGGTTATTTCTTATAGATCCTCGGCTCGAGAACATGTTTGAAAGAAGTGAAAGAGTAAAAAGCAATGATGAAAATAATGAAGAAAGAAAAGTAGCGACAGTAAAATAGTGTAGATACCCAAAGTAAATGAAACAATTGTGAATTTGTGATAGTAAAATTGAAGGATAAGATAATTTATCCTTTGTAAGTTGAGGTTGAAGTTTTACACAAAAATACTGCTTCTCTTCTTTTTTTATCTGATATAAGGTAAATACAAAAATACTGCTCTCAACCATAGCACTTATTAATATTGAAAAAAAGAAAGAAAAAAAAGACAGCAAGCGATATGCACACTTACATATTGAAGAAACAAGCTTTGATGTGATTTTCAACACTTCAACTCTAGTGGTCTTGCTAGATAACGAAATGCACTTCAAAGTAGAGCACATAAGCTATTCGGACAGATAAGCTTTTGTGTGCTATTAGTATCTTAATATACACTAGACATGGATGAAAGTTTTTTTCTATTTGATGAAAGGTTAAAGTGCTATTAGTATTTGACAGAGAACAGTGTAATATACTATCAAATAAGTGCCTTTTGGGTTCACACATTTTACTTCATATCATTATTTTTATTTGTCAGTTTAGTATGCCTAGTATTAAGCGCTATAGTCACTGCTTCAGATGTTTTTTCCACTTTCTACTTTACAGAAGTTTTGGCCTTACTATTTGTATACTAGATCTTATTTTATGATCTATTAAATTAGCTTTATTACCACTTGATTCTTGCTCCAGGGAGTTGCAATGGTGATCTCTTTCTTTATATCTGCTGTTTTCCATGAGGTATGTGGTTTCCGTTCCTTTGCCCAGATGTGCGGGTATATAATCTTTTAAGAACAAACAACAACTACGCCTCAACAAAATGGCTGGCTTTAGATAACATGTGGTGTTGTTTGTCTTCAGCTATGTATTGCTGTTCCTTGTCGGCTATTCAAGTTTTGGGCATTCCTTGGAATCATGTTTCAGGTATATATTCGGGGATAAGAAACGAGCTCTAGTCATAAAATAGTGACACTGGAGCGAAGTCTTATGTATCTTAATTGACAGTATGAATATTGACATGTAGTGGTGTTTCTCTCTGAGCAGATTCCCTTGGTCATACTCACGAACTTCCTGCAAAACAAGTTCAAAAACTCGAATGTATGTCTTTCCGCCTTGTTTTCATAAGCTTAAGACGATTTATCCTCTCTGTCCTGGGTATATCCATTGACAGTACGCGGCAACTTTTTTCAGGTGGGCAACATGACATTCTGGTGTTTTTTCTGCATTGTTGGTCAACCAATGTGTGTGCTTCTGTATTACCATGATGTGATGAATAGAAATGGTAGTTCAAGTTAAAGCTTCATCGTCGATCATTTTGTTGGACCGCGACTCGCGAGTGAGTGTTGCAGCTTTGAACAGTCCAAGTGGTAAGCTATATAAGTCTACAAGTACAAGGAATTCCTGATGCTTTACTTATATGCTGAAATGGAGATATTTCTGTTTTAAATTTGACTCAAAGGGAATTGAACAGAATTGTTGCTTTGTATTATATCTTTCATTTAATATTAAAGAAATGTACATTATTATTTGTTGAGGTAAAATGTAATAAGTTCAAATTAGTTAGTGTTCTAATTTCGAATTTTCCCTATTTCCTATTTCACATGCATTATTGTTATACATTACAACGTTGTTTGAACAAATGTTTTTATAACTAATTAACATGCAAATGTTTCGATTTTAAAAAAAAACAATGAAATTGCCTTCTCCAAGTCCAAATTATGTCAAATTTACTAATAATTTTTATTTATTTTTTCATGTAAGAAATCAATAATCATTTTCAAAGATCTCTTCTTTAATTCAAATCGTAAGAGTCTCTAATGAAAGAAGAGATCTATAAAGATCATTTCCACTCAAATCTTATTTGGCTAGCTTGCATTAATCATTGATCCTTGTTTCACAAATACACTTGTTGGTTTTTAGCTCCATTAATTGAAAAATAACTATTATTACGGGGTTTCAAATGAAGATACTATGGAATTTCATTTGTAAATTTATAACTCTTTGACAATGATCATCTTCTAAAGATATGATCTAATAGTAATTGTGAATGAGTAAGTAGGGAGTGGAAACTAAAGAGATAGCGAGACTGATCGCAATTTCAGGAACAAGTTGTCTTCCTTTCATTTTTATTATGGAAAGTAAAAGTCTTTTTGTTTAGTACTAAATCGTTTCACAGCTCGCAATGCTTGCATTTTTCACTTATTGAGAAGTTTTGTTCAAAAATCTCGTCTGAGAACTTATATAAAGAAGGAATACTCACGGGGCAACGATTCTTCCATACTAACTTAATTGTTCGACGCTGCTAGTTTTGTGCTATTTTTTCGATTTAACCTCCTTGTTATTAAATAATATGGTGGTTTATAATTAGAATCGGTTGAGTCGGTTAAGTAGTCACGTGAAAGTTGTTATGCCCACTTGTAGAGTACAAAGTTAGTTACAATAATTGTGATGTATAAATAGTTGTAACTTGGATCTGATTCATAAAATGAAAACACTTTTCTTCTTCTTCTTACTCAAAACGCTCTCTATGCTGTAGTCAATAAACCATTAATATGGTTTAACATGGTATCAGAGCCCTGATCGTGAGGGATCGATCTGCGTAGAAGAAGATAAGAACAAGTGAAGAAAAAGCTCCTAAAAGAGGCATCAATGCCGACAGATGAAGCAACATCAATGGCAGAAAATGAAGTCACATCTCTGAATCACAATCATCCACTTTATCTTCAAGCATCTGATGCACCTGGAGTGATCTTAGTCCCAATCAAGCTAACAGGACCAGAGAATTATGCCTTGTGGAGTCGCTCGATGAAATTGGCTCTTAGAGGAAAAGGAAAACTTGGATTCATTGATGGATCGTGTAGGAAGACAGCTTTCAAAGGAGCACTGGAGGAACAGTGGGAAAAATGTAATGCAATCGTGTTATCGTGGATTGCGAGTACTGTTACAAGTGAATTACTGCCAGGGATTATATATGCTTCAAACGCAAAAGGAGTTTGGGAAGACTTTGAGGAAAGGTTTGATAGATCAGATCTAACGCGAATTTATCATTTGTGGTCTGAAATTGCATCTCTTAAACAGGGTACTGACTCTGTAACTTCATACTACTCGAAGCTCAGGGATTTGTGGTCTGAATTGGATGTGATGATCCCATCACCAGGTTGCAATTGTGAGGATTCAACAGCCTATGTGGGACATTTAAGATCAGTATTAATGGGATTGAATGAGAGTTTTAGCAGTATTAGAAGCAACATTTTGGCTAGGAAGCCAGTAGTAACTGTGAATGAGGCATATGCAGTAGCAGCACAAGAAGAAAGTCAAAGAGCATTGGGAGTTTCAGAGAGAACAAGAGATCCTTTAATTCTCTTAGCAGGAAAAGCTCAGGAATACACTCCGAGGCCAAAGAAGTTTGTGCCTCCTGGTACAATATGTGGTCATTGTGGATTTAAAGGTCACTATAAGATTGATTGCTACAGATTGGTAGGATATCCACCAGGATTTCAAAGTAAAAGGAAAGGAACTGATGGTTACAAGAATGACTACAAAGCAGCTGAAGGTTTTAGGCCGCACTTTAAACCAAATGCACATTTCACAAGGAATGCTGATGACTTCAATGATAGAGGAAAGCAAGCTGAAAGTGCTCATTTCGCAAGGAATGCTGATGATTTCTATGATAGAGGAAAGCAAGTTGCAGGTCACATGACACAACCTCAATACCAAGATCTGGTAAACAGGATGGATAGAGCAGGAACATCAGATTGTGTTGCTAATATGTCAGGTATGGCTTCTTTAAACTCAAAACCAGGTAGAGTTTATGAATGGATAATTGATAGTGGAGCTACACACCACATCACACCTAATGAAGAGTTGTTGACTGCTATTAGAAGAATACAAGGTAATAACAGTGATGGAGTACAAGTTCCAACAGGAAGTAGATGTGATATCACAGGAATTGGTACTGCACAAGTTCTAGAGGATCGTAAACTTAGAAATGTCTTGCATGTGCCAAACTTCAAATTTAGTTTGTTGTCGGTGTCGAAGTTAACCAGGGAACTATCTTGTACAGTGTGTTTTTTCCCTGATTTTTGTGTCTTTCAGGGACTCTACGATGGCAAGGTGTTGGGGATTGGTAAAGAGAGGGAAGGATTGTACATTTTGAAAAACCAAATACAGTCACCAGTGCAGGCTATGGCTACTGCAAATTTGAGTGGAGATGCAACATTATGGCATGTGAGATTAGGGCATGCGTCAACTGGTATTTTACAGCATATTCAATCACTGAAGCATTTATCAAACAAGAATCTACAACATGACTGTGAGATCTGTCCTCTAGCAAAACAGTGTAGATTACAGTTTCCTGTTAGTGAAAGTAGAACATTTAGAGCATTTGAAATAATTCATGTAGATGTTTGGGGGCCATTTAAGAAGCCTACTTTTGATAAAAAGCACTATTTTGTTACTATTGTTGATGACTATAGTAGATACACCTGGCTCTGCCTCATTCACTCTAAAAGTGAGGTTATTGTAGTGCTCAAAGATTTCATTGCCTTAATAAAAAATCAGTTTGGTTTGTCTGTGAAAACCTTGCGATCTGATAATGGTACTGAGTTTTTCAACTCTTCTGTAAATGACTTGCTTGCTTCTCAAGGCATTATACATCAGAGTAGTTGTGCATACAGCCCTCAACAAAACGGCAAAGTAGAGAGGAAACACAGACACATCTTGGAGATGGCAAGGGCTTTGAGATTTCAAAGTTCTCTCCCAATTCATTTCTGGGGTGAATGTGTTAGGACAGCTGTGTATTTGATTAATAAGCTACCTACTGAAGTGCTTGGAGGCAGATCACCTTATGAGATGTTGTTGAAAAAGGTTCCACGACTTGATCATTTAAGAGTTTTTGGGTGCTTATGTTATGCAGCTCAATTGCCAAGAGGGGATAAGTTTGCTCCTAGAGCCAGAAAGGCAATCTTTCTTGGTTATTCTGAAACTCAAAAGGGTTATAGGTTATTTGATTTAGTTGATCATGTTTTCTTTGTGAGTAGAGATGTAACTTTCTGAGAATCCACCTTCCCTTACCAAGCTGACCCTGCTGAACCTACTTCTACTGATCTTGACATGTTTGAACTACACCATTCAGATTATCTTTCCCCCCAACTCATTCATTCTTCTGATCATCCTATACCTGATCCTATTCTTGAGAACGGTGGTGACGCTCGCTAATGAGTACCGCGTCTTCCCAGTGAAGTAGAGCCGTCTTCATGGGGCCTCAACGATCCCGGTGGCGATGTCCAAAGCGTGACAGACCGGGTCAAATTGAGGAGCTTGCTGTGGAGATAGGTTTCCGGTTCGTGAACCGAATGTCTCACCTGGCGACTCCAGACTTGAGTCCCGGAACCACAGCCATTCAACGGGATTCGAAATGCCAAAGATATTCCTACAACTGATGCCTTACCTTCATTGCAACCTACAGAAGCATTTCTCCCAATTCCAGATCAGTCTAAGTCCAGACCTTCTCGAACTATTAAACCTCCTGGATGGTTAACTGATTTCATCACTACCTCTAAAGCTAAGCCACTATCTACCAGTTGTTCCTATCCTATTTCTGATTCCCTCCAATACTCACATTTGTCCCCTCCTTACCAAGCATACTTGGGTTCCTTCTCCCCTCAAGTTGAACCAAAAACCTTTAAAGAAGCATCTCAAGGTTCTAAATGGATTGCAACTATGACTGATGAACTTTGTGCCTTGGAAAGTAATCACACTTGGGAGGTGGTTGACTTACCACCAGGCAAACAAGCTATTGGCTCTAAATGGGTGTTTAAAATAAAGCATAAGGCTGATGGGACTGTTGATAAATACAAGGCAAGGTTGGTTGCTAAAGGATATACACAAAAGGAGGGGTTAGATTACCATGAAACATTCTCCCCTGTTGCTAAGATGATAACAATGAGAACTCTAATCAGTGTTGCAGCATCTAAGGACTGGCCTTTGGTTCAAATGGATGTTAATAATGCATTCCTTCAAGGTGATTTACATGAAGAGGTTTACATGTCCTTACCTCAAGGTTTCCACAGACAGGGGGACACTAGAGTGTGTAAGCTGTTGAAATCTTTGTATGGGCTGAAACAGGCGTCTAGACAATGGAATATCAAATTATCTACTACCTTGTTGGAAGCAGGATACATTCAGAGTTCACATGACTATTCCTTATTCACTAAACAGTGTGGTAATGACATAGTTGTAATTCTAGTTTATGTTGATGATTTAATGATCATAGGAAACAACCAACAACTGATAGATGATGCTCAGAAGACACTGCATAGCAAGTTCAAAGTGAAAGACTTGGGGTAGCTCAAGTATTTTTTAGGGATTGAAGTATTGAGGTCAGAAAAAGGGATTCTACTTAACCAAAGAAAGTATATTTTGGAATTACTCTCCACAGTAGGAATAACAGGAGCTAAGCCAGCTTCCACTCCCATGGAAATGAATGTAAAGCTTACTACACTGGAGTATGACTCAGTAGTTGGAGGTGTTGAAGATCATGTGTTAAGTGATGTTCACAGTTATCAGCAATTAGTTGGGAAACTGATCTATGTGACCATCACCAGGCCTGATATATGTTTTGCAGTCCAAGTCCTCAGTCAATTCATGCAACATCCCAAGAAGTCACATTGGGATGCAGCATTGAGAGTTCTCAGATATCTCAAACAAGCACCTGGGCAAGGGGTGTTATTGACAAGAGGACCTATCACAAGCTTGACAACATACTGTGACTCAGATTGGGCAGGTTGCCCTAACACCAGGAGTTCAGTGACAGGGTATGTAATTCAACTTGGAGATTCTTTAATTTCATGGAAGTCAAAGAAGCAACATACTATCAGTAGAAGCTCAGCAGAGGCTGAATACAGGAGCATGACAGGCACAGTAGCAGAAATTATTTGGCTAACTGGATTATTAAAGGACCTAAGGGTAGACATTACTACTCCAGTCAGACTCTGTTGTGATAGCAAGGCGGCTATGCAGATTACTCTCAATCCAATCTTTCATGAGAGGACTAAACATATCGAGATTGATTGTCATTTTATAAGAGAGAAGATCAAAGATGGCTTGATCAAGCCTGAATATGTGGGGACCAAATCTCAGCTAGCAGATTTACTTACGAAAGGTCTAGGGATTGTACAGCATCAATTTCTTCTTTCCAAGCTAGGAGTCCTTGATGTCTTCCATCCTAGCTTGAGGGGGAGTATTAATAATATGGTGGTTTATAATTAGAATCGGTTGAGTCGGTTAAGTAGTCACGTGAAAGTTGTTATGCCCACTTGTAGAGTACAAAGTTAGTTACAATAATTGTGATGTATAAATAGCTGTAACTTGGATCTGATTCATAAAATGAAAACACTTTTCTTCTTCTTCTTACTCAAAACGCTCTCTATGTTGTAGTCAATAAACCATTAATATGGTTTAACACTTGTCCACCTTGTAAGTACCGCTATTACAACCAACGTGACCAAAAGTGACAAAAACAATTGAATAATAACCTCCTAGATAACTCAAAACTAATTCCACATTAAAAAATAAACACAATTGGTGGAAGAAATAAAAAAAAATTATGTTAATGAAAATGGAAGACTTGAGATCCAATTTTTATAAAGAGTCAAGAATATAATTAGAAAATTTCACTTATATTGCTAGTGGAACTAATGTCAACCCAACTACTTCATATGTATGTAACAACATTAACAAAATGGAGATGTTCAAAGAAGTAAAATTCAAGAAATCAAAGTCAACTTCAAAGTAGTAGAGCTCCATTGTTGAAATTAGTGATAACTAAAGAAAAATGCACACAAGGACTTTTTATCATTTTCAGGGCTCGAACTCGAGATCTCAAATTAATAAGGATGGAGGGATTCCAACCATTCCATCACAACTCTTGTCGGTGATAAGGCTATTTGAGTTGATACTGAAGAAAATGATATTTCTTGCTTGGATGATTGCCACTCTTTGCCTCGAAAGAATTCACACACGGCCACCAAAGGGAAATTTACTGCTTATACAATGTTTGTGTTGATTGTTAGCTAAATTTTATTTAATTATAATGTTAGATCTATCAATACATAAAAGTGAAAAAGTGTCATTTTACCTTTTTATTTATTTATTTATTTATTTTACCTTTACTTATTATTTAATAATACTATTTTTCTTTTCTTTTATCTTCTTCTTTTAATAATAACTCTGCATATATAATATATTTTCTTTGTAATATTGTAAGTTTATTCCTCAGATTCTAGCAATATTAAAGAAAGAAAAATAATACAGTTTATTCAAACATTATAGTCATAAAAATTAATATAATATAACGATATATTATATTATAAAATAAATAATAGGTAATAACCATTCAACAAGGTAACAAAAATTAAGAACCATTAATTATTGATATTGTTCAAGAGTTAAACCATTATAATATATATATATA
>NW_006239081.1:1174482-1185330 GCF_000226075.1 Solanum tuberosum | reverse complement strand
TATATATATATATATATGAGTTGTGACTTGCTTTTCATTCAAAGTTACTAATAAAGTCAAAATTATAAAATAAATAAAAAATAAAAAGAGGATGTGTTCTTGACTAGATTGGTCCACTTTTTGACTGGAATGGTCCCAAGTGAAACAAGAAAATTGAAAAATGTTATTCAGGGTAGGTAGGAATCATGGTTAGGACTGATGAATTTAAAAAGCGATCTATAGAGTTTGACACATTTTCTATATTAATAAGTCGTAAAATAAAGTACTACAGATTTTGAATATAACCGACCCTAACTAGTTTGAAATTCAACGCGATTGATTGACTTTTAAGGTTAGCTGATTGGCATTATTTAGGGTGTTTAGGTAGAATAGGAAGAAAGATAATACAACACTTAAAAGACTTTGGTTCTTTATATTTTTAGAGTCAGAAAATTAACAAAGTGGTCAGAAATAAATGAATAACGAAAAAAGGATCAGAAATACCCGAGAACTATTGAAATTATAACAAAAATGTCATGCAATGTAATCCCACAAGTGAAGTATGTAAGGTATAGAGCAATTGTTTCTGACTGACCGTCAACAACCTTCCTCCTTTATTCAGACTTAAGACCAGCAATGTGAACGAGCTTAAACATGTTTAAAGTACAAGATTTGGACATAGAAACTTTGCTATGTACTGATAAAGAGCTATCAATTCAACTTCAATTCATTGATGCTAAAAAAAAAATGAAAAAACTGTACAAATGTTAATCAAAGCCATCCTTCAAAACTTTGATAAAAGATGATTAATTAGGCTAAATGAAGCCATCTTGTACAAATAAATCAAACATGAATGAACGAATAAATAACGATTTTAGTTAGTTTGTTGCATCTACTTCTCCGTCTGTAGTCAGAGGTCATGATACTATAAACGAACAAATGAATGTGACTCGTGGTCCTGATCGAGCTAAAGAGATGGGTCGGATACTGAAACCTGCTTTCGAGGCATCATCAGCTGGTGCAAATGTAAAATGTTGCTTTAGTTAGCTGCTGCAATAGGTGTCCTTGGACTAGGAAGTCCCATATATGCAATCCTAGGAGAAAGACGAATCTTCGGGCTTGGTCTTGGTGAGGGGATCGGACCATACATGTTGAAACCTCCGTTAGCAACACGAGGTGACAAGTTAACTTGTTCAAGTGCTCGGAACTGTAGCTCTGTTGGATATTCCCTAACACAGCCAATACGAGGTCCGTTTCCTGTTGACCATTTTCGAGACAAACGTTTAGCAAAGCTAAACGATGTGTCTTCATGTTTCTTGTTTTCGCGTTCATCATCAGTTGTAGTGACCTCTGCTTTCTCCTCTGTTTGATCATTTGCATCAGAAGTGCTTCTCTTGGGTGATTCTTTAGTAATGAGTGGTTGGTGATTTGAGCCCTCGTTGTTAACTCTAAACGAATGATCATCATCGTCAACAGAACATCTCTGAAATGAAAAAAAATATCATCTTTGTTAGCAAATGTGTTTCTGTTTAGACATTTCATGACTATATAACATTTTACGCCACGAGGATGCATTACCTTAACGTTTGTAAGATCTACGCTATGCTCCTCAAGGAAAATAATGAATTCCCGGAAGTTCTCTTCTGTGGGGTGATAGTGTCCACTGTATGGCCAAATAGCCTTCAAAACACCATCATGAGCAACGAGTCTACCAGCAGCAGTGGTTGCACCACCTGATAGAAAACTCGAGTGTTGAAACACACCTTTTTTCTTTTTTCCTACGTACAATGTTCTTGTTGTGCTAAGAACAAAGATCCATTTTGAACCCTCTACTGTCTCCACAAAGACACCGTTTTGTTTATAGACGAGTTTCCCATCCTGAATAACTACTTCATACGATTCACGTTCTTTCTGAAACAGTTAAAGAACAATCATAAGATTCAATTATGTCATAAAATGGATCATTTTGCTGTTCTTATCATTTTTTATGATGAAAATCGCAGAATTTGGACTTACCGGTCCAAGATACTTGATGCATTGATGCTGCAGATTGGTCCTAGGACACTTCTCGAGATTTATTTCTTTTCCGTCTCCAACATCCAACCTACAATGAGAAATTGACAACGTAAAATGTCAGGTATGTTATATTTCAACTTACGGATACATCTACTAGACGTATTCAAAATCTTGGAACAAAACACTCACCAGTAGAAGAAAGGTTGAGAGCTTTCACTTTCGAACCAGATATCGTAGTAGAAGTGTAAATTGTGACCATACCGGTGTCGTGGATCAATCTACACAACATCAGAAGAAATAAACAATCAGTTTCGTGATCATTGGAACTCTTTTGAAGAATAAAGTGACTGAAATAATTCAAGATATCGAAAAAATATTCAAGAACTTACAGCTTCTAGCCAATGCTGCAGAGCAAGTTTCTGAGCCTTTTCATCTTTTGACAATCCTTTACCAACTTTGGCAGCTCGTGTACGTGCTCTAGCCCACCGCGATACAGCAGTTTCTGGTTTCTCCACGTTGAAGAACGAAACAGAACTCCGTTTGAGAGCTGCGAAATCCAAAGCCTTCCACCTATACATACATATATAACACAACCACTTCAATAAACCGGACAATACAACAAAGACATATACAGTATAATCCCACAAGTAGGGTCGGGAAAAACCGGACAATACAACAACAACATATTCAGATTTCAGTGTAATCTCACAAGTTCAGTCAGGAAAAAATGGACAATACAATAGACACATCAAATCAAGATTCTATTTTTCAAAAAATGTTAAGACCCCATAAACCAGACAATATAACAGAGTCATTGCAAATCAAGATTCAGTTTTTCAACAAAGTTAAGACCCCATAAACAGGACAATACAACGACAACATATCCAATGTAATCCCACGAGTTGGATCAGGAAAAAACGAACAATACAATAGACACACTAAATCAAGATTCGATATTTCAAATAAGTTAAGACCCCATAAAACAGACAATACAATCAAGATTCAATTTTTTCCAAAAAAATTCAGACCACATATACCAGACAACACAACGACAACATATCCAGTGTAATCCCACAAGTTAGGTCTATAAAAAAAAAACGAACAACACAATATAATAAAGACATTAAATCAAGATTCGAGTTTTCAATCCACATACCATAGTTCTTCAACCACAACAGCACAATCTGCAAGATTTCTTCTTGTCCTATAACTCTTATACACTTTCTGAAGCTTAACAGCAGCAGCATCAAGCTCACTAACAGGTCGTGGAGAAAACAGAATCGAAGGCTCGGATAATGAAACTGTTGCTCTCGTCTTTTTTTCGTTCCATTCTGATATATCTAAGTCTTGAACCAGATTCTTGAATGATAGAGTTGTCTCTAACATCAGTTTCTTTGGATCACAGTTCCTTAAATTTATCGAATTCTTCCTTGTCATCTCATCGATTCCATTATTCGATTGTACTATAGTTTCCAAATGTGTTCCTTTAAAACTATTCGATCGAACAGTCATCTCCCAAGTTCTTTTTAGCAAGATACTAAAAAGCCTTTTAACCTGCAAATTTGTTGGATAATTCCATTAAGCCAAACAAACAACAACAACAACAACAACAAACACATCTCGAAGTGGTAGAGTGTACGCAGATCTTACCCCTACCTCATGAAGATAGAGAGACTGTTTCCAAAAGAAACTCGATTCAAGAACAAAGAAAGAACTACAACAACAACAACATACACATCTCGAGAGGATAGAGTGTATGCAGACCTTACCACTACCTCGTGGAGATAGAGAGATTGTTTCCAAAAAAACTTCAGTTCAAGATCAAAGAAAGAACTACAACAACAACATACACATCTCGAGAGGATAGAGTGTATGCAGACCTTACCACTACCTCGTGGAGATAGAGAGATTGTTTCCAAAAAAACTTCAGTTCAAGATCAAAGAAAGAACTACAACAACAACATACACATCTCGAGAGGATAGAATGTATGCAGACCTTACCCCTACCTCATAAAGATAGAGAGACTGTTTTCAAATGACCCTCGATTCAAGATCAAAGAATGAACTAAAAAGAAAAATATTACTCACAAATATAACAAAATCATCAATTCATCATCTACATATTTTCTCTTCCTAACACTACTTAGAATTTTAAAAAAAACTTCAAATATTTCAAGTTCTTGAGCTAAATTATCAAACTTTTGGCCCTCTATGCAAAATTGAACAAAAACTTATCAGAGGCGGATTCAGGATTTAAACTTAAATGTTCAAATCTTTAATATTCTTATCACTAAACTCATACTACAAAACTATATGTTAAAACCCATCTTTTTTTTTTTGAAATTTTAGTAATTTCTTACATATATATTTATACTTTCATATCGAAGTTACATCCACCTCAGAAGCTTATCGAAACAGAGGCGGATGCATAACCAGTATTTTCGATACGAAACATAGATATATGTTTGAAAAAACATTAAAATTCTCTTGAGCTAAATTATCAAACTTTTGGTCAAAAACTTACAAAAGATTAAACTAAAGCCCATCCAAACATACCAAAACTCAATATTTTCAATGCGAAACATACGTGTGAATTATACCAAGAATGTGTTTAGTATTAAGAACCTTAAAACTCGAAAACAAAAAACAAAACCCCATGTCCTAAATTAACAAAAAAAGATTGGAAAAAAGTAAATTACCTGAAATTTCTCAAAATATTGTAAAGATGAAAAAAAAAATCCCAACTTTTTTTTTTCTTCAAATGAACTACAAAGATGTCTATGAATATGACTAACTATCTCATTTGATGTACTTTATATATGAAAAATGAAAAAAAAAAAAAAAAAGCCGTGGATTTGTAGAAAATGAATATTTAAAAAAAAAATTGAGTCAAATAGTTCGTCTACATATGGAATAGCACGTGGAATGAAAAATTGTACAGTGAATTGCAGACAGCTAACTAAGTTAACTGAGAATTTACTTGAATTACGAAACGTGTCGATAATAACATATTCAGTATAATCTAATAAATAAAGTGCAATAAAAATAAAATATATACGGATCTTATTGTTATATTTGTGATTGTTTTTAATAGATCCTCGATACAAAAGAAAAAAAATTGAAATAGGTTGCAAGAAAAATATGACCGCGTGTAAGATAATTAGATATTCCCTTTATCCCAATTTATATAATACATTTTTCATTTTAATGAAACAACATCAACGTTATACGCAATGGAATCCGGAGAGAAAAGGGTGTACACAAATTTTACTTGTATCTTTATATGGTGTTGTTTTCAATAGATCCTTGACTCAAAAGAAGTTTTTTAAAAAATAAATTGTCACAAGAAAAATATGACCAGAAGATATTTTCTATGTCCCAATTTCTGTGTTAGTTCATTCATAAAAAATGTCACATTTTTATAATTATAAATAATTTAATTTTAATTTTAATTTTAAAATTCTTCTTTTAATTTATTCTTAATGAAACGATTTGTAATCTTTCAAATATCTAAGATTTGTTAGGCCACAGTTTTTTTAAGTTTTTTCTTTTCTCTTAAACTTTGTGTAAAATAAAATAGTGTCACATAAATTAAGACGGATGGAATACAAACGGATGGAATACAAAGCAAATGAAGAAAAAAAAAATTAAAAATCTTGAATGTGAATGGAAAAAATTTGAAAGAAAAAGAAAATTTGGAATTTGTGGGTTGATTTTTATAACTTTCGTAATGTTCAAGTTTGAACCCCACGAACTAATATTTTGATCAATTCAAACATTTGGAAAATTTGAAAAACTTTACTTTTTTGTTTTGAAAAAGAAAAAAAAAAGGAAAGTTTTTTGTCCTCCTTTGTACTACAAAAAAATCAGAATATAAAGATTGGAATTTTAAGTGGTCAAAGAAAGTAAGCTTTCTAACAAATTTTAATTTTATATTTTTTACTTTTTGGTGGAAAGTAATGTTTCTATGTAGCTTCTTTCCATGAAAAAACACATTGAGAAAATAGGGTTTTTGTAGTCTTAGATTTTACTTTTAGTCGAGTTACAACTTCTAAAAGTCAACTACTATAGATCGATCTCATTGGTATAGTTGAGATTTCTTCGTTTTTAATCAGAAGGTTTGAGTTTTAGCTATTGAGATGGAGAATCTTTTGACTCGAAGTGTTTTATTCCCTTTTAGTGGTCTCATTTAATGAGAAATTAAAGGAAAACTTGATGTGACTTATAAAGTTATTGTCATGTGACCAAGAGTTTGTCATGCTCGAATTATAGAAACAACATTTTGCACTCTTGCAGAAATGTACGTAGGGTAAAATTGTGTCCAATAAAATTCATCATTTTCAAATTCTACACATAGCGAAATCTTAGTATATCAAACTTTTCAATAGACTAGATTCATCTAATATATAAAATTTAGATTAACCGGGTTCATCGATAATTTCTAATATCCTGTAATTTTTAAAGGTGAAATTTAGCTTGTTGGACTAATGGGGCTATAAAAATAATATAACATATGGTGCAACTAATCCCTACCAAATGTAAATAGCATAAATAGTGTATACTAGCCACCTTTCGACGCTACTATTAAATAGTTCCAAATTTCACAAATAAAACTTAAGTATATAATTTTAAAGCTTCGCTCGATGAAATTTACAACTTTATTAGTATACTACTTTTTATTCTTATTTTTTCAATTACATGAACATAAATCCGATTTGTTACATTAGTAGCTACTATTAGATATTAATAACAATAACAAGTTTAGTATAACTTCATAAATGGGATTCGAAAAACATAAGATTACAAAATCTCACTTTTATCTTTACGGAAATAGAAAAGTCATTTCCAATTTACCCTCTGATGATAATGTGAACGAGCTCACGCGAACGCAGTTACTTTTATCTTTACGGAAATAGAAAAGTCATTTTCGATTTACCCTTTGATGATAATGTAAACGAGCTCATGAGAACGCAATCACTTTTACCTTTACGGAAATAGAAAGTTATTTCCAATTTACCCTTTGATGATAATGTAAACGAGCTCATGCAAATGCAATCACTTTTACCTTTACGGAAATAGAAAGGTTATTTCCGATTTACCCTCTGATGATAATGTGAACGAGCTCACGCGAATGCAATTACTTTTATCTTTACAGAAATAGAAAAGTCATTTCCGATTTACCCTTTGATGATAATGTGAACGAGCTCATGCGAACGCAATCAATTTTATCTTTACGAAAATAGAAAAGTCATTTCCGATTTACCCTCTGATGATAATGTGAACGAGCTCACGCGAATGCAATTACTTTTATCTTTACAGAAATAGAAAAGTCATTTCCGATTTACCCTTTGATGATAATGTGAACGAGCTCATGCGAACGCAATCAATTTTATCTTTACGAAAATAGAAAAGTCATTTCCGATTTACCCTCTGATGATAATGTGAATGAGATTACGCAAATGCAATCATTTTTATCTTTATAGAAATAAAAAAGTTATTTCTAATTTATCTTCTGATGATAATGTAAACGAGATCATGCGAACGGATATTGATAGGTTGTCAACTACTTCTGCGGTTTTGGTTGATGAAAGGGGCCAACACGTTATCGAGTATGCTGATGTTGCATTTTGTCTTTTTATCTAAAATTCTCCATGTCCATAATGATGAAAATGACTGATTTACCCTTATTATATTTGACTTTTATTTATTTATTTATAGTAAGTAGTAGTAGTTGATGAACTTTAATGAAAACAAAATTTTTATTTATTTATTTTAGTGTTCATTTAATAATGTGCAATTGGGGGAGTTGGTAGTTACAAAAATAAATGAAAGTGGAAAAAAGTACTTTTAGTACAATTTGATGGGAAATTCAAGTTGTTTTGTTGTCGTGGTATCTCATTCGATATTAGATATTTATATTAAAATTTAATTAAATTTAAATTAGTGCGTTTGTAGCACCCATTTCTGAAAACGACGTTTTCAATAAACATTATCTTTTCTCAAGGGATCGAATTCAAGTTCGTTCTTGAATGTCAATTGTTAGATGTGACTTATTATCAGCTTATACATTTTTTTTGTTATTCGGCAGCCGCTACCCTACAAAAGTGTACAAGATAAATCTTGCATCAATATAACAATCTGCAAATTATACATGAGAGGTTAATCACACTAGATAAGTCTCGTGTGATGAGTTCAATCAAGAAAGGGGGTCTCGTACCTTCCTTTTTGGGAGATTCCATGTTCAACTAATTCAGTTACTCTTATGAGTGTTGTGTTATATAATTTGATTATTTCGAAATTAGTGGTAGTTTAATTCATTTTTAAAAACCACTCCCTATTATAATTTCTCTATTTCGTAGTTTGAATTCGAGACATCACACCTCCTATTTAATTGTTGGTAAGTGATATTTGATCTTGCTTAGTAAAAATAATTCAAAATTAAGATAAATAATTAGATAAAGCTTTCTCGATATATCTCTAGTGTTATGTGCACATAATACACTCATAATAAATTAATCTTAGTGATGATAATTGAATGATTGACCTATTTTTTATTTATTACTATAATACTAATATTACTTATTCCATTCCGATTATTGTTTAAATTCTTTTTATGCTCATTAAAAAAATAATAAATATAAATATAATTTATTAAGTTATTTTTATTTAATAAAAATAAAATTATATTAGTGATATTGTGAAAAATAATTGTCAATTTTTAATCATAGATTTTTAAAGTAATAATTATTTTTCAAAATAACTTCTTCTATTTAGATGAAGTGATTGTTAATTTGAAACAGTCAAGGTAAGTAGTTAATGAACTTTAATGAAAAAATTGAAGAGATTTCTTTTAATGTTCATTTAATGCTCAATTGAAGGGTTGGTGGTTGCAAAATAAATAAAGTGGAAACAAGTAATTCTTCTAGTGGGATTTGTTCTAGACCGGCAAATATTACAATCAGTTGAACCTATTGATTATAAATATATATTATTCACTTCGAGAGATATATCAATAATCTTTATACTATACGACAGTTTGACTTTTGGTATAGACACACATATATTTTATAAGTTTGAAAACAATTAGCATTACTATACATGAACTAGGGAAGAAATGTGAGTGCACGTGAACTCAAGTTTGATCCCCACCTAGATATGCTACTACATATGATATCTGAAATTTAATAGTTCAATTGATTTAGATTTATGTACATACTAAGGGGAACGACTCTTTGTTATTAAGAATTTTTCTATTCTCAAAACTCAACCCCTTTGATCAAGCATGAAAAATCTTATCTATCTCATTGTACTCCTTAATTTGGTTATTGCTAAGTCTGGTCTTGATTAATAAAAGTTATTCAAAGAATTAAAGTAAATAAATAGTTAGATTAATTTTAGTATAGTTTCAAATATAGTAAATTCCTACATATATACACAACAACAACATACTTTAGTATAGTTTCAAATATAACATCAAGAAAAGGTTTGTGTAAATAATTTTTCCCTTATTTTTATAGGGTAGAGTCGTAACAAGGTTGCTTGATTGTTTCAGATAAATCATGACAAAGTTATTCAAAAAATTAAAGTAAATAGTTAGATTAGTTTTAGCCTACATATATACACAACAACAACTTATTTTAGTATAGTTTCAAATATAACATAAAAAAGAGAGATGAAGTGTAAGTAATTTTTTTCCTTTTTATTTATTTATGAGATAGAGGTGTAACGAGATTGTTTCGATAAATCATGACTCAATTCCTACACATACCTAATAAATAAATGATATTAATGGTAATTACATACTACCTCCTTGATTAATCCAATATAATAATATTGGGTGCCAAACCTAAAATCAAGACTTTGAAAATTAAAAGTCAAAATCAAACAGAGATTGGTCAATAATGAGGACAAATGCCATTCTGGATTTTCAATATATTTGGATCAAATTGACCACTTGAAAGCTGGAATTCCTTTTTTTTTAATAAACCTTATCAAGTCACACTGTCAAAACTTTATTTAATTAATTTTTGGCAAAACTATATATAGAAGAGAATTGCGTCGAGATTCAAATTATATAAATTTTAGCCATTATTTTAGAATATATTTTCTTTGTTATATTGACATGTGATAAATTGTAATTTCTTGTACTTTTTGAATAATTTCCTATATTTTATTTTTAAAAGTATTGAGTTAATCTTCTTATTCAATATAGCTTTAGCGATTAGTCAGATTAATTCTTAAAAATATGAATAATATCGTATAAATTGAAATGAATGAAACAGTATAATCATTGATGTATTTTGAATTGTGCTATTTTATTGGAGGACTAAATGACCGATTGCTCCACATTAGCTATATTATTATTTTGATTTCCACAAGATACTTAACATCAGCTTTGAAATTTGATTAATTAAATAAATCGAATTTACTCCCCAATAAGTTTTATTGTGGAGTAAAACCCTTCATATCAAAAATAATTTTATTTATAAAACTCGACTCCAAAACTTCTAATTAAGAATAAATAGATATTTAATTACACCCCAAACCCCCAACATAGTTTTTGGTAATCCATCTTAATTAGCCAACTATTTAGTTACAACGAAAAGTGGTCCTTTGGACTATATAAACATGTTGGCCACCTCTTGATTTCTCTGTCCCCTATATATATAGGCTATAGTTGAATAACTATTTTTTATTATATTTATAAAATCATACCAAGAAAAGTTTGTTCTTTGTAATTAGCCACCTCTAGGAGAATTTAGACTTTTATAATACTATGGTTTGTGTCATAAAAGTCATTCTATAGTGATAAAATTTTATCCATCCCCCCCCCCCCCCCACTAATTAAAAATT
>NW_006239081.1:1164040-1174417 GCF_000226075.1 Solanum tuberosum | reverse complement strand
TTTCCACCCCCCCCCCCCCCAATGATATTAGATAATTTAATTAATTACCTCAACTTCGAATTATCAAAATTGAATTATTTTTCATCCCTCTCTTATGAACTATCTGTAATATTATTCTTCGACAGATCTCAAGAAGGATAATGAAAAAGAACATTGTTAAAAAGTTGACTCTATTAATCTTATAGATCAGATATGTATAAATATTAAATTTCAAATTTAGTAACTCAAAGGATCAGTAAGATTATTGACCTTTTAAATTCATTAAGTTTAAATTCAAAATATGTTTTATGATAAAATTAAAAGCTAACTATAGTAGTTAACAAGGGGTTTGAAACCCTTGCTTGCGAAAGCAAGGGATTTGCCTTCTGGGTCGAGCTCGTCGCACCGGGCTTGCCTAGTGCAGGTTACCTCTCCTATGTGGTTTGTGAGCTACTGCATAGGAGCGGGGTTTTTACCCTGTGCGCACCCAAAGGGTAGCGATTACGGATTTCCCTTGTCATAAAAATAAAATAAAATAAAATATTGATGTTATTACATCACTCAACAACAACAATTAATTATATAATAATCTTATTCTCAGCACCTCGCTCCTCGTATATCTACTATATATTATAAATATAATGAAGACTTTTTTGCATCAAAAATGAAAAAAAGAAGAAGCTAAATATGTTGATGGGCTACTAAATCCTTTTGAACTATGCTAGATATTTCAAATACATTTATTTCAAGTTGAAGTAAAATTAATGAACTAAAATACAAATAAATGATTCTTTAATTATTTTTTTGCAAATATTTCTAATTTTATTTAAAATAATAAAATTTTGGACGTGCTAGACAAGGATTATAATTAATTGAAGGGCCAACATAAATGAAGTGGTTGATAGGCTGATGTAATTGTGGGGCAAAAGAAAGTGATTTATATGATATTTTGTGCAATTTAAAATACATAAAAATTAGATTTATTTGACTTTTTTACTTTGAATTTTATGATTATTTTTTTATTTATTGTTTTTTCACTTATAGAAAATTCAGAGCAAATTAAAGTTTGTAACATATGATTTTCTCCGCGTCTAACACACGTCTAGTGATATACACATCGATAATGACACCATTCTACTAAGTGTTTAATCCAATATCTCGTTTCACTTTTAATCAGAAATTTTAAGTTCGAATTTTTGAGAATAATTTTTTTTTATTGATACGCGCCCACAAAAATAAGTCCTATAATGAGTTAATCTAAATTTAGTTGGTTTCAATGTGGATATTGTACATTCGGTGAAAAATCAAAAGGAAAAAGAACATCGTTTTGCTATAAGAAATCACAAATTTATTAGATAAGTTATATATAAAATATACCAACATAATACTTGAGACGAACCCTACATTGAAATGAGTGGTGAAGACTTTTATAAGTCATAACATAAATTCACTTGGTACACACGCTTTTGACGCTCCTTTGAGCCAAAGTGGACAATACGTGTCATGAGCATAAACGTAACAAATATGTTATCACAAGTTTGATGCTCCCTTAGTATGGTGGTAGTCCCTGAGAGGGGTTATATATGAAAGCTTTTGAAGAAGAGTACACATGATACCATCAATGAATTTCGCATTGGAACTCTAAGGGTTATATGTGACACACATAGGAGCTTTTGAAGGAGGGTGACACATAATATCTCAGGTAAATCTCACATCGACATGAGAGAGGAAAGTCACAGGCTTTATAAAATATAACACAAGTTCACTTGATGCGTAATCCATAAAACAAATACGTAGAATTTGTTGGGTCAAAACGAATAATACACATTATTGACCTGGATTGTGACATGGATATATAGTGGAAGCTCTCCAAGTAAAACATTTTTGCCATGAGCATTTGAAATCCTAATTTTCTAATTGCAAACTATATAGTAAATTTTTTTGCTCTATGTTTTGAGTTATGAACACTTTTGGTCACATCCTAGTTCTAATTAAGTTGTAGTAATGTGGGTGGACATGTCCAATCAGTGGCGGATTCAGAAATTTTACCAAGTGGGTTCAACATATATAAAAAAAAATGAAGCAATATTAAATGTTGTGGGTGGGAATCGTACCCGCGATGCATCAGTCAAATTGTAACCACTTTGCCGCTGGGCTACATGTTACAATTGGTTTAAGTGGGGTCAAATTAATTATATATAGTGTTTTGTTTCAAAAAAACAGATTGAATATATATGTATATACAATGTATATGAACCCACTTGCAACATGGTAGGCCCGCCCCTGTGTCCAATTATAGAACAAAGACCAAATGCAGTATGGTATATGGCCCAAGCCCAAATATGCCTTTAACTACAAGCAAAACCATGATGATTTTAGGTACCAAACAACACTATTGCGCTCTTGGATACAGAGTTATTTTTGTTAGGAAATGTTTTACTTATCAACGCGAATTCAGATTAAGTCAAGATCCAATATGAATACCACACACCGTGAGAAACAAAAAAGAACTATTTAGCTACTCCAAATTTGTTTGGAACCCCAAATACATTTTAAAAGTAGTACTAAAATAAATAAATTTTTAAATAATTACGGTGTTTGGATCAGTTTGCGCATGTCTGAATTAATTTCATTGGGTAAACTATTGAAAAAGGGCGAAAATCGATCATCAACATCGACCGACATCAACATTCACTATTCTGCATTTTTTTTTTAGAAACTAACAGAATATGATTAATTATTTGTGCGAAAATATGAGGTTGAAGATTATAAATATAAATAAATGAATGAAATTCTTGAACTAATCACACATGGTCTAACTTATCATGATAAATACGGAAATTCGATCTTCGAATGGGATACCAATCTTTCCTATACCAACCTTCGATTTTCGATTATTTTTTATAGGTATTCCTAAAAATCGATATCGTAGTTAATTTCGATGGAGACTAAAAGTGTCAATTTTTGATAAATTAAAGAACCAAAATTAATAAATGCATACTGAAAGGGACTATTTAAATAAAAAAAGGCACAGATTTTCTGTTTGATTCCTTTATTCTCTCCACGTTGGATTTGCATCAGAGACAAATCTACTTCTCATTTAAAAATTCGTACCTTAAATTAGAGAAAATGACAAAATGGTCCTTTATAAATAAGATAAGTTCAAAATAATCTTTTAATTATATTTTGAGCAATTTTAATCTTTTAAATTTATAAAAAGTTGTTGTAATATTTTTTATCTTCTTCAAAAATTTAGCAACAACTCATACTTGAAAGTACAATTTTTTCCGTTTTTACTATTTTTAATGTTCAGTTTTTAGAATTTGATGAGATTTTTTTAGTGCGTTTGTTAAAAACTCTTTTTCTCCCATAGTTTTCATCTAATCTAACAAACAAAATAACAACAGCCTATATAATGCGATCCAACAAGTACAGTCTGAAGAGAATGTGCCTATTCATATGCTACCTAATTCTATGATACCGTGAGACTTTGGGGCTCTCCGGTTCAACTAGGTCCATAGTTTCAAAATTTATACGCGAATCAAGATCGATAAAAGGAAGTTTTACAATCACCGACTCAAATCCATTGTCGAATCCTACCTAGCGGAATATGGAGATACTTATGGCAGAACATGCCAATCTAGACTTTTCATAATAAAGCGATACATGGAACTGCCATGAAACGACTTATTAGTAGATTAATAGAGCACTTCGGAATGGCATATACATCACATATCCTGGATCAAGTAAAAACTCTGGGGTTCCAACAAGCTACTGCTACAATACATGGAACTGCCATGAAACGACTTATTAGTAGATTAATATAGAACTTAAGAATAGTGGTGTATGCAAATCTTACCCCTACATTGTGTAAGATGATTGTTTCTGATAGATCCTCTGCTCAAAAAGAAAATGATCTAACAGACAAAGTTTATAAAATTTTAGACAAAAATATATTAGTAATTTTAACATAATTAAAGGACCAAAATTGCTCAAAACATTTATAAGGGACTATTTTTAACTACCTAAAACATAAGAGACCATTTTTGTCTTTTTATTTTTGGTAATAAAAATATTCTATAGTTGATCAACAAGTAGTCTCCAATTTTTCCACCAGTTCCAGAAAAAAAAAAATCTCAAAAATAATGTCCGAAGAAAAATCAAAACCAAATTCGATTTCATCATCAGGTAAAACATTTAATAATTCCAATTTTGATTTTTTTATTAGAGAACAACTTATTAGAGTTTGATTTCAGTTAATTTTAGGAGTCCCAGTTGAGTATTTTTTTTTTAATGATTGTGATGTTTTGAGTCAGTTTGCGTGTACCTCGATTAGACTTTAATTATAATCCTTTTATTATATCAGGCGATTAATTATTTTTTGCATCTTCAGTGATTTGGAGTTGTATTAATTAGGTTAAGTTCAGCTAAAAGTTTGAGTCTTTTTAATTTTTGTTTACTAATCTTTCGTGTTTAATCCCTGAGACTAAGTTAATTTGTATTTGAATCAGTTTAGGATTGAATATTTTGCAATAATGAACACATTTTTAGCTCTTGTTTAGCTGCAGATTTTGAAGCTGAAACTTGAAAATTCGAGTTTTTGAAGCTGTGATTTTTGGAACTTGAAGTTGTGTTTGGATAAGCATTTTATTTGAAGTTTTGTGATTGGAAGTAAAATTTCTCCCAAAAACTTGTCTGAGGCGGTTTTTGGATAAAATTTCAAAATGTGATCAAATTTCATGGCCAAACAGATATTGAAAGATAAATTTTCAAAATCTGATCTAAAATCTACTAAGCTAAACTCTAGCTTAGTGTATTTATCTTTAAGGGCATTTCGGTTTTCAACCATTTTTAACCGAAAAGAATGCCTCTTGCAGAAATACAGGATAAGACGACATACAATAGACTCTTGTGGTTAGGGCCTTCCCTGGTAGCAGGAGTGTTGTTTGTAGTTTAGTGCACTGGGCTGCCCTTGCCCTTTAATAGGAAAAAAACATGCTAGTACAAACCATATCAATTGCTTGTTATGAGTTTCAACATTTCTAGCCAGAAGAGGCGTATTCAGGACTTTAAGTAGGTGTTTGGACATGATTTGAGTGATGTTGGGTTCATAATATCCAACACAGGGATTTATAAATCGAATCGTTCTATCCATTGTCATAACTTTTTGGGTTGAATGCTTAGATTTTTTCACTATCCAAATGAATCCCATCTTGACCACTCGACTGATCGTCTTGAGATTTTGCGCTAAATGCTCAAATTCTTTCACAATTCGATTCATTTGGCAGTTTGGTATAGGTGGTTGGGGTCTAAGATTGACGTTGGATAATCGACTGATTATGATACTCTAAAATTGGCAGATAAAGATGTGAAGGCACCTAATGTGTTTGAGAGAGTTAAAGAAGAGTTTGAGGCAGTGTTGCATGGTGGAAGACACTCACATCACCATCACAAGGAAACTCACGGGTTGCGTAAGGATATTGATGAGAACACACCAGTTACTGATGTGAAAGCACCCAATGTGTTTGAGAGAGCCAAGGAGGAAATCGAGGCTCTTGTTCAGGCAATTCATCCGAAAAAAGAAGATCATAGTCATTCTTCAACTTCAGATGGCAACAACAGGTTTCAAGAATGGTTTTTTTAATAAACGATAGAGAACAAGTGTTTCTTAGGATGTTATTATGCAGTTAAATTTGCATTACTTTGTTGATGATCTGCAGGACTATTGGTATAACGGCTGAGTTGAAACATAATCCAGATTCTCTTTCAGGTTTGAACTCTGTGATTTATCTTTAACGAATTGTTCTAACTTCCAAGGTTCGTGATTATAATCATTTAACAAGTGATCAATAAACAGTGTCATGCGACTCTGCCTCGTTAGACATTTATGTTGTGACTTGTGTGTGTGTTTGTACCTTGCTTTTACAGCCTTTCTTCAAAATGATTATACTTTTCCAATTACTCCATTTTAGTGAATTAGGTGAAAAGTTTGCAAATTTCGAAACTTCTTCATATTAAGAGTACAGTTATCCTTGAATTCCGAACTATAAGTGCTGACCCTCCAATGTAGAACTTCACTTTGAATTTTTTTATATAACCGTGGTGTTCGGGCCAGCTTGCACTCACCTCGGCTAATTCCACTGTGAGGTTATGCAATCTTTAGTTAGTTTTGTTGGATAAAGTTTCGAAGTCCAAATAGAGTGACTCTAGCCTCTTGTGTCCTTAGACATTATCTGCTCAACCCGTTCTCGGTGAGAGCCTTTAAACTGATAACATTTGATGTCTCAGAAGTATTCAATTAGTGGTATATGATTTGAATCTGAATCAAATGCTTATCTAAACTATGTACAATCTGATCGAAAGTTTGTGACTTTTCTGATCTAGACCATAAAATTCATCAAAGATTAAGTTTTGGCTTTAATCTGAAGGCGTAAATAAGTCATCTTGTGGGAAAAAGTTATAATGGTGGTTATGAACACGGGGACACAATTATGTAGGTGAATGTCCATAGTCAAAGGAAACACTACACCGATTATTTGTTCTCCGTGGTTGAGCGATGGGATTGGTGAAGAAGGTCTCCGTTCCTTATAGCCTAGTCGATATCCACAGCTAACGTGTCTCTGTACTGACAGCTTTCCCTTTGTATACGGCTAAGTGATTGCATAGCCTTATCATCGTAACTAACAACAGAGCAAAAGGTAATCTGATGCCTGGGGCTTAAGAATACAAGGAGCGTTGGGAATTTGTTAACTAAGGACGAGACAAAAACCAGACTTGCTTCCTCTTTCGAGTGGAACATCTTCTAATGACAACCACTTTTTGGGCATAAAACAGCTCACATATAACCATATGGAGCCTTTAGATTTTGCTTCTGAGAAACAATTTCAAGAATTGAAAGAACTTTACCTTGACGTAACTGGTAAAGTTGTTGTCATGTGACCTGGAGGTCACAAGTTCGAGCTATGGAAATAGTCTCTTATAGAAATGCAAGGTAATGTTGCATACAATAGACCCTTATGGTCTGACTCTTCCCCAGACCCTGCACATAGCGGGAGCTTAGTGTACCAGGCTGCCCCTTTTAAGTATCTGATAATAACTAAAGTTATCGAACCAGGCCCAGAACTCTTGTTTTCTTTATTCTCTATGCATGCTCTACACAATGTTCATCTTTCACATCACACTTTCCGCTAGAAGTTCAAGTACATATTCATCGTCTGATCATACTATGCTTCTGTGTACGCAGAGAACAAAGCAAAGGTGCCTACTAATCAGAACGAGAAGGTCGAGGAATCAACAGGAACACAAAAATCTCCTCATCGTCATCACAAAGAAACTCACGGAAGGAGTGATGACATTGATGATAAAACACCAATAAGTGACGTTAAAGGTCCAAATATATTCGAACGAGCCAAGGAAGAAATCGAGGCATTATTTCACTCAATTCATCCAAAGAAATGATACAAGCAGTGTTATTCAAAGAAGGAAAATGGATTTACTAACATTTTCTTACCTCAAGATCACAAGAGAGATTGGTTTTCATAGAGTTTTAATTGTTTTTATTACTCTTTCATTCACAATGAGTTTACTTCTGTTGTATATAAATTTGTGTTGAGCTACCTCAATTTCCCCCCTTCTTTCCATATTTGCGGTAAGAAAAATTAGTCTATCGAAAACAACCTCTCTACCTGTTTTACAGAGGTAAGGGAGAGGTAAGGGTAAGGTCTGCATAAATCTTTGAAGTATGAAAAGATAAGTATTCTTTTCATTATTTGAGTTGTGTTTTTGATGATGATGATATATATATATATATATTATAAAAGATTAGTCTATCGGAAGCAACCTGTGTACCTAAGATATGCGTAAAGCGTTGCGGTATGAAAGATAAAGTGTTCTTTTCATTTTAGAGAGCCCATTAGGCTACATTTGTATGAAACTAGGTATTTGAATTAGTGAAAAGTGAGTCTAATATGGATTGACAAATTCCTAAGAAAAATAATAATCTGATATGATAATTAAAAACTAAAGTACTCCTCTTTTTTTTTTTTATATATATATATATATATATTTATTTGACTTGATTCGAGTACTGGTCAAATTAATAATGATTGGTACTTGGTACAAATTGGGACTTAAATCTTCTATCTTTTTGAAAATAAAATTTACGTAGTATACACTATATCAAAAATACTATAAGTCACTATAATTAATAATTTAAATATTTAGAAAGAAAAACTATTATGAAACTTGATTAGTATTCAAGTATTTATTTTGTAATTCGATTCTAAAGTTTGAATATTCATTTCCTTTCAACTAGAGTAATTATATTCATTTTGAAACTCGATTAATGAAGCTTTCACAAAAAAAAAAAAAAAAATCTAACAAAGATGCTCTTAAACATACATCTTCCCATCTAGTTAAGTATATGACAAAATACTTACTTTAAATTAATTAATTTGGCGGGAATTTGACCATAATTTTTTTTTTTACTTTGAAAAACATATTTAACCATAAATTTTCAGGATTTAAAAAATAACAAAAATGAATTTTCCACTTGTTTCACTTTAAATTACTCATAAAAATTCAGAAACAACCCTAATTTATATTGATGATCAAACACAAATCCATTTTTCATGTTGAAAATAAAAGATAGTCCCTCTGTCTCAATTTATGTGGCACTTTCCGTTTTTTAAGAGTCAAACATTTTAAGTTAAACTGAAAATTTGTGTGTGGAATCTTCAAATTTTTCGAAATAAAATTTATATATTTGTAAACTATGTAAAAAGTACTATAAGTCACAATAATTGACAATTCAAAATAATCAAAAGATACATAAAAATTTTCTGTCAAAGTTAAACTTGTTTGAATCTCAAAATCCAAAAAGTGCCACCTAAACTGGGACGGAGGAATTTTTTTTTCTTTCAAATTTTACGATGAAACATGATCAAACACCAACTTAATTTTTACACGCATTTCAAAAAAGAAAAAATTAGCAAACTAGTCAAAAAGTCTAACTTAATTAGTAAAAACCTCCGTACTTTATAAATATTAGTAAAAATGTCAAAATGTCATTATTTTAGAAAAAACTTGTGTATCCTAATTTACTTCCTATTTTATCTTACCTTAATTACACATTTCCCAATTAATCTTCTATCATATGTTTAAAATAAAGGGAATATTTTCTCTCTCATATTTTCATCTTCTTCTTTTTTTCTTCTTTTTTTTTGCAACATATTTACATCTAGGAATTCTTCTTCATTTCAAAATCCGCCTCTCTTCCTCTCTTTTTTTTCCAGAAATTGAAAAATATATTTATAAAGATATTCACACAATCCCTTTTATTGAGGTATGTATCTTTATTCGTTTTTTAAGCTTTATTTTATGATTTTATTTTTGTTTAAAATTGTTGTCTGTAGTTGAAATCACGTTTAGGATTTGATAAACTCTAAATCACGCTCCAATGGTAGAATCTAAGAGAATTACTAGAGGTATCCAACTTAATCAACAATTTTCTATTTTTCAATATCACAATTTTCTACTTAGAACACAAATGACGACAATTTTGTATTTTAATTTGCTTATTTTGTATTTCAATATCACTTTATCTACAAACAAGTTCTACTTTTTTTTTTTTGTATTCACCATAATGGTATACCAACAAAGTCACATTTGTATCATATTTCTTTTTTATTATGTTTTCATCATAATTGTATACCAACAACTTTTATATTTTATGTGCTCACTTTACCATTCAAATTAAAATTGAATATCATATTGTGGTGCGTATTTTACTGTGATCATTTTGTATTTAACTCTCACATTGTATGCAGACAAGTTTGTAATTCTTTTTATTTTTGCATTCATCATAATGATAAACTAACAAAGTCACTTTTGTATTTCAATTGAAGTTAGTATTTATTGTGCTCAATTTTGTGTTTTAATATCAATTTCAATGACAACAAGCGTGTATTTCTTTTTTACTATGTTTTTATCGTAATTGTATACCAACAACTTTTGTATTTTATGTGCTCACTTTACCATTCAAATTAAAATTGAATATCATATTGTGGTGCGTATTTTACTGTGATCATTTTGTATTTAACTCTCACATTGTATTCAGAAAAGTTGTACTTTTTTTTGTGTTCATCATAATGACATACCAACAAAGTCAATTTTGTATTTCAATTGATGTGAGTATTTATTGTGCTCATTTCGTATTTCAATCTCAATTTCAATGACAACAAGTCTGTATTTCTTTTTATTATGTTTTCATCATAATTGTATACCAATAACTTTTATATTTTATGTGCTCACTTTACCATTCAAATTAAAATTGAATATCATATTGTGGTGCGTATTTTACTGTGATCATTTTGTATTTAACTCTCACATTGTATTCAG
>NW_006239081.1:1112062-1163766 GCF_000226075.1 Solanum tuberosum | reverse complement strand
TGATCCGTTGAAGCCATGGTTGGATATAAAAAAAATGCGATTTAATCAAATTCATTTCAACATAAATTGAGTATTATCAATGAAAATTTAAAAATCGATATTAGAAATTTGATGAACAAGTGGGATGAGTTCTTTGTTTTTTTTTTTTTTTTGAATTTGTATTTAGTTTTGAATTTCTGTAACTGATGAGACTTTTAAGCAATTGTTCCTTTTTTAAAAATTTCTCTCCCCTAAATTTCTCCTTTCTATTATTTAATAATTGTATTCTTTAAATAAAACAAATAATAAAAACTTAAATAAGATACATATTAAACTAAAATTCTGACACTTTTACTAAATATTGAAAGTATTGACAATGAATCCTATTAAATGTTAAAATATTGACATTTTGAAAAATTTCCCTTTCAAAAATCTCCCCCCGGCCCACTTACAACCTGCATAAGTTAACTTTGAATCCAAACACGGTCTTGCTGACAGTCAGATACAGCTGCTGCTAGGTTTTCTCTTTTTTTAGAGAGAGAAAGTGAAAAGGGGGGGATTTTGAGAGCTTAAATACACCCAATCTCTCTCTCTCTCTCTCTTCCCTTATTGTTCATCCTCTGTTTTAGGTTTTTTTTTTTAGGGCATTTTCATCGTCCAATTTTCTCTTGGTATAATGAGCAACCCTAAAGATAACTTCAATGTTGCCGATCTCAGCGCTGGTAAACTCCTATCCAGTAGATTTTGCTGCTTTTGTTTGCTTCAGTTTTATGTGTTTTTGCAAGTTTAATTTTCTGGGTTTCTTTAAAAGTTGAGATTTTTGATGAGTTTTTACTGTTATATGTATATCTGCTAGCAAAAATTTCTGGGTTTGTGTTAAAAAAGTGAACTTTTGATGTGGGTAAGAGTTAAACCCTACCCACCAACCACTTTATAAGTTACTTTTATGTGTGTTTTATTAGTGAAAAGTTGTGGGTTTCCTTAAAAGATGTATCTTTTGGTAGTTAGTAAACAAGCATCTTAGAGAATGTTTCGTAGCTAGTTAGGAAGTAAGTTATTCACGTCCAAAATTAATACTCCTATGAAGTTTTGGCTTGGAATTTTGAAATCTATGTAACTAATATATGTTTATGTTAGAAGGGAGTTGGTGTATTATTGTATATGGGGTAGAAGATGGAGTTATTAGTATCTGCATAATTGTAACTAGCTACCAAATGACCTCTAATGCACAAGGTGTTGAACTGTATCTAAAAAGACTAATTCTTTTACTTACTTCTGTGTTTTCTTGTGAAGTTTGGTTCCTTAAAAGCAGAAACTTTTGATGGGGTTTTAGTCTTTTTAGTTGTTTGATCTTTTGTTGGTTTCTTTTTTTGGTGTTATTCGTTTGAGTTTTTATTAGATACTGTTATTATTACTCTCATACTAGCTTATTCTTTGATTTTAGTTTCACTGTTGTTTCTTTGTTTTCTTTGCTTCAATTATCATATTACTTGTTGTCTGCTTCGGTACTCTCCTCCATTGCTTGTTTTAGTATTTGCTTTACATACTTGATTGTTGGTATGTGTTACTTGAGCCAAGGGTGTAGTGGAAACAATCTCTCTACCTTCACAAGGTAGGGGTCAGGCTGTGTACAAGCAACCCTTTCCAAACCTCACTTGTGGGGATTACACTTGTATGTTGATGTTGTATTCATTAGAGTTTTTCTAATTGAATTTCATTTTGTAGCTCTGAATGCTGGGGATAGAGCAGACCTTGTTAATGTTCTCAAAGTGAGTTTGTTTCCTTCCTTCCTTCCTTATTACATGTTTGTGTGGTTGTTTTGTTTCATTTAAGTAGTGATTTTGTTGATGTTTTGCAGAACAAACTTCAAGACCTTACTGGGAAGCACACAAACTTGCTTGAAAATCTCTCGCCCAATGTCAGAAAGCGTGTTGAAGTTCTGAGAGAGATTCAGGCATGTTTAGCCTATACACTACTGTTACTTGAATATGTATCATTGGTGTCTTTTGGCTGATTTATTTGCTATATCTTACTTGCTATGTTGTTTTACTTCTGCCTTGTCTTTTTCAAACTGCCTTGCTATGTGTTATTTGAGCTGAGGGTTTTTTGAAAACAATCTCTCTATCTCCACGAGGTAGGTGTAAGGTCCACGTACGCTCTACCTGTGAGAATACACTGCATATGTTATTGTTGTTGTCTTTTAGCTAATCATCTCTAATATTTGTATGCCATGTAATTGGATTATGGTTTAGTTTTTGTTTTGTACACTTACATTATGTTCTTGTAGGATACAAATTAAATTCAAAGATTCCCTAATTCTATAGAATCCTTTGTTTGTCTTAGAAGTTACAAATGGAGTATTTGAATGAAATGAACCCAAATTGAATAGATATAGATGATTTATATTCTCACTCCAACTGGCTTTGGATATGAGGCATTTCTTACGTTTGTTGTTTCTAAGTTCTCTTTTACTATTAACTTTGGATTCATGATTCATCTACATCCAAACAACTTGTAAAAATGATTGCGACATTTGGGAAGTTGGTGAGAGTATTTTAGTTGCTTGGTGGCATCTGATTAGAAATAATTCAAAGATACAGTGAACACAGAAATGATAGTATGAACTCGTGATGGCCCTTGTTCAAGAACCTTTTTTTACGGGAGAGATGTTAGTAAGCATTTTACCATATACTGTTTGACATTCAGGGGTTGTGTATGTAGTTCATGAAACAGGCTGACTATTTCTTTTATTTGAATTGGCATCAATAAAATAGTACCAAGTCAGCCCCCAAGGCCTAGCTCAAGTGGCAGAAGGTGGAGGATTTGTGGCTTACGTCGCAGGTTCAAGCCCCACACCATGCAAAGCGAAGCCCGGTATTTAAGTGGAGAAGGGTAGAGGGGCAGGCCCATTATCCACCGAGTTTAGAAGGCTGTGATTGGTCCAAAGGGCGGGTCACAGATGGATTTCTCGGTTATCAAAAAAAAAAAAATAGTACCAAGTCAAACTACCTTTCTATTAAGCTGATAGAACATGAAAGATCTTGGATTTTCTCATGATTTCTGTTCTTCGATCTTTCATTTTTTTCTTGTTCTGTTATATTAACATATTCCTTTGTTCTTTGAGTTGTGGACTGAAACATAAATTTCGCTTCTTAACGTGACGGGGAGATATTATTTTGCCATCTTAAGGGGTCGTTTGGTATGCGGGTTTAGGTGGGATATCCCAGGATTAAGCTTGTGATAGATTTATCCCATGTGAAATCTATACTTGTCAACCAAACATTGATAACACAGTATAAATTTTATCCCAAATTTAATCTTGGATATCCCACCATATACCGTCTAAGTTGGGATTAATAAATTTGTCCAAGGATTATAATCCTGTGATAATTTAGTCCACGAACCAAACAACCCGTAAGTATCTTCCAGATTCGTAGTATATATTGATGGGTAGTCACATCATTGTGAGTTGTTTAGGAAATTATCTCCTTGATTTGCAAAATACTATGTGCATTAGTTGCCACACTAGTTAAACTTCTTTTGAGTTAATTTTATATATCTGGGTAGTTGCCTATGTCTTTCTATCTCAGGTTTCTTGCTGTTTGATCTGATTGTTTATCTTTGCAACCTTGGATGTTGAATTCTATTTCTCTTTTATCTTAATTCAGTCTCAGTATGATGATTTGGAGGCAAAATTTTTTGAAGAGAGAGCTGCACTTGAAGCCAAATACCAAAAGTTGTATCAGCCTCTATATACTAAGGTCTGTGATGCCGCTTCATTTGCCTTTATACCTTGCATCCATTGATTATATTATCTCAGAAGTAATGTTAGCAAAATCTGAATATCTGCAGAGATTTGATATTGTGAACGGAGATGTTGAAGTTGATGGCGCAGTGACGGAGGCAGCAGCAGCGGACCAGGAAGAGGATAAAGATGCAGAGGGTATGTTAAATACTCACCTTTGTCCTAATTTATATGGCCTTCTTTCCTGGTTAGTCTGTCCAAAGAAGAATGTCATCTTTCCATAATTAGAGAAAAATTAACTTTGAAATGCCCCTTTTATTCTTGATGAAATGATTTGTAGCCACACAAATATCTACAATTTGTTTCGAACCACAAGTTTCAAAAGGGAGTGTCAAGTTAGGGTTTATGATTTCTTATTTGTGATCAGTATTCTTGACATTGGCTGTTGATAGGGAAAGGAGTCCCAGATTTCTGGTGCACTGCAATGAAGAATAATGAAGTGCTAGCTGAGGAGGTTAGTTGTTAATCATCACATGCTCTATGTTAGTTTAATTTTCTTGTATCCTGCAAGTTCCTGCTAGTCCACTATTGTAATCTGATCCAATTCTGTATGTACAGATTTCAGAGCGAGATGAAGGCGCACTCAAATTTCTCAAGGATATAAAGTGGACAAGGATTGATAATCCTAAGGGATTTAAGCTTGAATTTTTCTTTGATACCAATCCGTACTTCAAGAATACTGTGCTGACTAAAACATATAACATGATTGATGAAGATGAACCAATTCTAGAGAAGGCCATAGGGTATGTGACATATTAATATGCTGCCAAGTTTTTTGATTTAATATATTAGTCTGTTTTCTCCTTAATGACTTCTCATTGCTGACAATCTGTAGGACCGAGATAGAATGGTATCCAGGAAAATGTTTGACACATAAGATTCTAAAGAAGAAGCCAAAGAAGGGCTCAAAGAATGCCAAGCCTATTATGAAAACAGAACAATGCGAAAGTTTCTTCAACTTCTTTAGTCCACCTCAAGTTCCAGGGGACGAAGAGGATATCGATGAAGATGCTGTAAGTATTTCATTTTCTTCTGTGTTAATTTTCTCAAGGTTATTGACGATGATGCTGTCACTGTTTTATTTTCTTTTGAGGTTCAATTTGAATTTAACATTTTCTCTCTACTTCTTGGACAGGCTGAAGAACTTCAAGGTATGATGGAACAAGACTATGATATTGGGTAAGTTGACATGAAAATATCAATTTGTATGACCATGATAATATACCATTTAATGTGAATATTGTACCATTCAGATTATAAATTACTCAGGAAGATTATACTAAAAAAATTACTGAAGTAAGATGATGCTGATGAGATCTGTACTTGCTCAATTTCAAACTTCCCATTTAGTTGCTGAGATTCATATCCTGATTGTCTATGCAGATCAACTATCCGAGATAAGATTATTCCTCATGCGGTTTCTTGGTTCACTGGGGAAGCTGCCGAAGATGATTTTGCTGACTTGGAAGATGAGGATGATGAAGATGATGACGAAGTGGATGATGAAGAGGACGATGAGGACGATGAGGATGATGAGGATGATGAGGAAGATGATGAGGATGAAGATGATAGCAGTACCAAGAAAAAGGTATGAATCACGTACTCATGTTTCTTCAATGGAAGTTCTTTCATATGCTTTCTCTTTTGTAATAATAGACATACTGATTTGCTTATATTCATGTCACAGAGGATTGGTAGGGCACATGCAGCAGATGGTCCGGCTGGTGAGAGGCCACCGGAGTGCAAGCAACAGTAGTCATTCGTTGGAGCTGGCTTCATGATATTTATCTTGAAAATATGGATGACAGAGAAGAGATCCTACAATTTTGTTTGCCTGTTGTTCGTCGAGTATGCTAGAACAGTCTTTTTAGTCATTTTGCATTATATATGTTTTCTGGTTTACATTCTTTGCCTTTTTCAGTTTGCCCTTTTATATTCCTGGTGTAGTAGTAGTAGTAGATAGGATTTGGAAGTGTGATGAGACTTATTGTACTCTTATTGAATTGGTTGGAGATTCACAAATCTCAAGTATAGCTTTATTTACAAGATGTTGATGCCTTTATTTTCTCCTTCCTTGGGTCCCAAAATATACTTTTGTTCTAGACTACTATCCTATGTTTCTTGAGCCATATCGAAAACAACTTCTCTACCTTCATAAGGTATGAGTAAGGTTATGCTTCTTGAACCATATCGGAAACAACTTCTCTACCTTTATAAGGTATGAGTAAGGTTGACTCTAAACACTAAATGTTTTAGATCTTGTTCCTACTTGTGAGATTACATGGGGTATGCGGAGTTTGTATTGAAAACGACTTCTTTACCTAAGGTATGGGGTAAGGTTGACTTCACACACTATCCTTCTCAGATCTCGATCCCATTTGTGAGATTCAATGGGGTATGTGGAGTTTGTCCTATGCTTCTTGAGTCGTATTGAAAACAACCTTTTTTACCTTCTTAAGGTATGGGTAAGGTTGACTCTACACACTATCCTTCTCAAATCCCGATCCCATTTGTGAGATTCAATGGGGTATGTATTGTTTGTCCTATGCTTCTTCAGTCGTATTGTAAACAACTTCTTTACCTTCATAAGATATGAGTAAGGTTGATTCTACACACTATCATTCTCAGATCCTAATCCCACTTGTAAAATTACATGGGGTATGCGGAGTTTGTCTACTTTTCTTGTAGATTTTCTCCTTTGCTGCTGTTATTTCCTATTTCTTAAGGCTTTTCGTCCTTCGAATTATCCACCTAATCACTGTGATTCAAAAAATTAAATCATGTATATAAGTTAAATATTATATATTTTGTCTAATTTTTAATACCACATTTTCTTTTTTTGGTTAGTTTCATAATGAATGACATATTCTTTTGTTTGGCAATTTGGGGTCAAATAGAGTCTGCCAATCGTATTTTGAAAAATTAAAATGTTGAGATAATTTTGAATTTTTGTTTCGTGATGTGTATGAGACATTCTTATATCAAAACTGGTGAGCTAATCCTACAATTTTTTTTTACTTATGTACCTAACAACGGTTAATAAATTATAGATAATCTGATCTAAATTTATCACTTAATTATTATAATTAATATGATTTGATGTTAACAATAAACTAAACATGAAAAATCTAAGTTAAGGTAGATTAGGTGGTTTAAGATTTTAAAAGAATAAGATCAAAAGTATAGTAAATTAATTAGATCTTGACTTTAGACTATACAATATATTGAATGAGTTATTTTGATCCACAAGTTTGCAATTTTTAGTCAAGATTGGCAACACATGAATATTCTTTCATTTCACCATATATGAACTTTCTATTGTACAATCACTTTTTCCTTTTCGGGATTTCAACCGAACACATTGCTCTCAGTTCGAATTATATATTCATTATGAGCTCACTGACAATAAATCCTTGAATTATATATTCGTTATGAACTCAGTGACGATAAATCCTGAACTCGTCTCTGCTTAGTGAACATCGATTGTGAATTGTTTTTTTAATGAAAATAACCAATAAATTATGTCATGTCCCCAACAACCTTTTTTGTTGCTTCCAGGAAAGTAGACTCATCCCATTCATCTCCCTATAGCAAGAGAAAGCCACAAAAATAAATAAATAAAATAAATTAAGCCAAAAATAATGAAAAATTTGAGAAAAGCTTGATATAAAGTGAAAGAGAAAGTTCCTACTGGCTACTTTGTGAAGATTAAGTTTAACTTTTGTGCAGTGATAATATAAAAAATATTAATACAATTAAAGAATATAATTTATAAGGTAACTACATATAATTAATCTCTACTATAAGTATAAATTGGTAATTAACTTAATAAAAATGGTACTCTAATTTGACTGAGGAGATTTAAGTTTTGTGCACCAACAATGCTAATACTATTTACATAAATCATATTTTTTCGAAATTTAGAAAGTTGTGAATACACTTAGTGTAGCTAGATCGCAAAGTAGGGTATCCTTAGAAAAAAATTGGTCTACATATAAAGGTAAGTTTATACGATAAAATAGGTAACTAACCAACTATAGCATGTTAAAATTTACTCCTTGCGTAATTTTTTTTATATTATCAATGTATACAACTTAAATCTTTGTGTTAGTAATTAAAATGATTTTTAGTTTAGTAAATCTACTTAAATCAACTATAGTTAGAGAAGAAGAAAAAAAGAGTTGTGGTGTGGTAAGTTAATCAAAGGTCTCGATTTTGAGTCATGTGTATAAAGTCATCTTTAATTTGTCCAAGTGAGATTTATCGGCGCAATTTCGAATTTAATCACCAATACAAATATCAAACACCGAGTGGGAAACATAAATTACCTGGATTCTCAGTCTTAAGGTTATTTGAGTAAGTGGACATGATTGAACCATTGTTGTGTTTGCATCAATAGCCATTAAGTTTACATAACTAGCCATTTTCAAGAATTCCATTAAACAAATAACCAAATCCAATGTGTTGCATTTTCCCTTGGCTATAACTTGCAAATCCACAATTCTTTCTTCTATATTTGTTATGTAAATATATACTCTTCCACTTCCATTTTGTTGAAATTGAGAAACTTCTTTCTTACTCAAAAGTGTTGCTTCTAAAATTTCATTCCTTTTACATAGTTTCTCCACTTGATCTTTCAATGAACTTAAGTACTCTGTTGTACTAGCAAGAACTGATGCTTTGTCCTTCTGAAATGTTCGAAGATATAATTAAGTAAATAAATATGCATTCTCGGTAATAACTTAAGCTTTTAGACCAGAAGGTTACATACAATTCAATATAATATTAGAGCAGACAAAGGTCATAAGTTCAATTCTTAGAATTTTCACGTGCTTGTTTTTTTTCAAGAATCATGTTCGCATGTGAGTGGTGTGTTAAAGATATGGTTTAAGTAAATGGTTAAAGTAAATAAACACATGTTCTTTCAAATTAATAACTAAACCTTTTTAGATGAAATGACCAGTAACATATTTAATATGGTAATAGAACAGATAAAGGCCATGAGTTCAATTTTCATACTTTTCATGTGCTAGGCTTTTTTAAGATTCAAGTTCGCATGTAATAAAATGTATTGAAAATACAATTAAATAAAAAAAACATAAGTTTTTAGATGACAACATTCATTTCTCGATGGATATTCATAACCGAGTCTACTAAAAAACAGACTATCATTGTGGTGGTTATTAGTGGACATGACTTCCAATGTGACACACTCCCTTCTAGTTATTCTTCTTTCAGGGAGACAGAGTGTCCCTTTTACTGATCGAAACTAAAAAAAACATACCTTAATTTCAGGAGGGAGCAAAGATCTTAGATGTTGAAAGTTCTCGTTAAGCTTTTCACGCCTTCTTCTCTCTGAGATCATGTGATGAACTTGTGTACTCATCGCGCGATTCACTTGAATACCTTCTTGCCTATTCATCGTATACAAGTTCTTGAAAAATGTAATGGACCTTTTCAACATGTTTTGTCTACATGAACTTGTTGCACCTATTGATGCATAATTGGTTGACCTAAACCTTGTAAATGCAGTTGTATTTCGTGTTACTAATCGATGATCTCGTGTCAAAATCTCTTGAATTTGTCCACGAGATGATGAAGAAGGCGAGGACGATGATATGACAGCAAGATATGCTTGTCTTATCACATCGTCCTCGCCTTCTATTTTTGGGAATTGTGTTAATGTTTGATTTTCTTGTGTAACATAACATGTTTTTGCAACATTGTGAAAAAGTGATGAATATTCACTTGATGATGAAGAAGATGAGTGCAAATTTTGATCAATTGACATTGTTTGTTTTGTGAAATCTTTAGGAAAAAAGTTGTTCGTATTTGTTTTTCAAGTTAATTGTTAAGTTACAAGTGGGCTATTATATATTAGGAACTTTAGAAATACTAAATAATTGATTCTGAGTTGACTAATAAAGTAGACTTGGTAGTTAGAAATTAGAACTCACTATCAATTTCATTTTATATAACAATGTTTGACTGGAAACGACATTTTAGATAGAAAATGAGACGTTTTTTTTGGACGTATACAGAAACTTAGAAAGTATTAGATAGAAAAACGAGACTTTTTTTTTTATGTATACAAAAACTTAGAAAGTACACTTTAGAAGGGAAGCCTTGGGATCACTGATAAAGTTATTGTCATATAACTAGAAGGTCGTAGATTCTAAAAAAATGTCATTCAAATTTTAATGACAATTGTCTATGGTCAATTGGTCATACTTGAGGGCTAGTAGATATTCCAATTTCAAATTCCATAAAAGTAGCTGTCTGAATCAATTTCAAAATCAAGAGCTTAAGTTTCATTTTCATGCACAACATCCTGCCCCTCTGTCTTTTTTACTTGTCAAATTTTGACTTGACACGCATGTTACGAAAATAATGATTGATATAATTAGTTTATCATTTTATTCCTATTAATTGATTGAGTTTTAAACATATTTAATCACTGCATATTTTAAAAACATTAACTCAATGTTAATAAAATTGAAGATATAATAAAATGACAAGTGAAAAGAGAAATCAAATTAAAAAATATTTGATAAGTAAATAGGGACGATGGAGTATTGAATGGTGGAAAAAATGAAATATATAGAAATACAAACATAAATCCCAGTTTCCTGTAATGGAAAACAAGAAGTTAGCCTGGACATCTATTAATTAAAAAAAATGTGATTTTTTAAATCATTATTTTAACTTCAAATTATTAACAATGTAGAAGATATTTTTCTCTATCAGATCATCAAAAAGATAACTATAAAGTAGGAATAGTAACTTGGAAAATGTTGTTAGGTGGTTTCCTTTTGTATTGGATGTAGAAAATCGATGACAAAAGTGATTGCAATTGAGTGATAAATTGATTCGATGAATTAATTTAAACTTAAACTGTTTGACTTCATGCATAATTTTTCGGTCTAACTTAAACTGTTTGACTCTCAAAAAACGAAAAATGTCACATAAATTTAAAACAGAGGGAGTAGTATAATATCATGCTCAAAAAGTGTTGTGAAAAGGAAAGAAAAAAGATCCTACCAAAAGAAGAGAGTAATATAAGATAATTGAGAGGTGAAGGATCTTGAATATCATCGGATGAATGTCAGATTTCATTATCCTTAATTAAAAGTTTTGAAGTTGAATTTTAATAAAAACAAACCTTTTGTAAGGAGCATTTTACTTTTTAATAAGCTTTTATACGATACAAATATAAATTAATCGATCAGTAAATATCGGGAAAAAAGGGTTTTTTCCAAAGAAAAAGAGTAACACTCTTGATCCACTTTTTGCCTTTTAAAGGGTAGTGGTCAAAGTCCACAAATGTAACAGTATGTAATTCTAGTCAAGTGAGAATATAAGAGTTTTTATTTAAATTTTATTTTATGTACTTTTATATTTTTTACTAATAATAGTCTTCTTATGACCTTGGAGTTTCTTATTTTTCTTCTTTTATTTTCCAAAATTGTGTGATCCTAAAGAAAAAGATAGTATGAATTTTGACCAATTAAATCCTATGACTTTCTTTCTTTTTCCAATGGGCCTTTATGAACATAGAAATTTTTGTTCATATTATAAGTACACTCTGATCCACTCATTTGCATATGATAACAATTCTTCTAGAATTTCGAAGTGATTTTCATTAAGAAAGTCGGACAAGAATCTCATGGTAGTGTGAAAGGAGCAGAATAAACCTTTTAATGAGTTAAAAAAACGATCGCTTTTTATTATTGATGAATGATCTTTTTCATGAGTTATGACGTTTTACTCTTTTTCGAAGAAAGGATTTTACATTCACTATCTTCTATTTATCATAATACATAGTTAAGAATTGTATCACATATATACACACCACATATCTATCATTTACTACTATATACAAGAGGCTACACAAGCAACTCTTCGTCGACATGGTTGCTTGCCGACCAAGGGGTAATTTGGGTATATTCAATTTTATTTTTTTTTACTTTCTTGTAGCAAATGCTATTATAGAAAATTGTCATAATTATATACAAAATTACAAATCAGTATCTTATGTGACACTTATGTGTATATTTTATGTATTTTGAGCATCTAATTGGGCCAAAAATTAGCAAGTGACAATCAGCCCATATCAGAGGGGCCTCGGCCCAGTAACATAATTATTTGGTAAAAGAATGGAATAAACATATTTTTTTAATAAAGATAATCTCACTCAGTAAAAATAAATATTTATTAAATGTTATTAATCCATAAAATATTGTAATTTATAGTGTTTTTTTTTAAAGAAAATATAATTGAAGATTGTAAAAATATTTGTTGATAATATGGAAGAACACTAAAGAAATGGAATTCAATTTCTTCTCTCAAGTGATTTGAGTCATATGTGGCTCAAAAAAATATTTAATACTTTTATATTATTTATATATTTTTTTGTGTGTATGCGTGCGTAAAAGATTAATATATTCCATCAATAAGGATTGTGATAGGATGAATAAAGTCCTTCAATATCATTAACTAAAAATCTTGAGTTCAAATTTAAGTGTGGAAAAAATACTGCTAAGAAGCTTTTATTTTCCTTAAATGGACCTTACATGACGCGAATCTGAATTAGCAAGAACTTCAATACATATATTGAATGATAAATAGTAATAAAAAACTAGAAAGCAACATAGTTTATTGTCCATATATAATAGAATAATATACATATCAACTAAAACAATAAAAAACTTTACTATTTTGAATTATTATATATATATATATATATGCTATACCACTTATTGGTGAAAAAACTACTAATTAAAAATATTTTGTCCAGGTGATAGAATTTTTTTTGGATCAAATTGAGTTTTTCTTTGTTGAAATATATGCCATTTTTTGCCAAAATGTTTGACCCAATCTTCTTTTGTATTATAATGTGGAAGATATTGCTTTATATTGAGGCCAACTTTGTCACAATAATTCAAGATTTCTTTATTTTGATCATCTAAAATCTTGCATTCATTAACTCCACTAGATGAATGTAAAAATCCCACAATATAAAATATTTCCTCATGTGGTATTATTGCTGACATTCTATCATCCCACCTGCATTTTAAGTTATATACATTATCAGTATAAAATTTAAATTAGATTTATTGAATTCTGTCGAACTCAGAAGCTAAATTCTAACTCCACTCCTTGAAAATACATTAACATGGTACAATAGGTAAATATGACATTATTATATAAGAGCTATAACTTATATGCATCAACAACGTAAATAATTTTTTATATTATCATCATGTCATTCAAACGATAACTATTGATAATCCTTCATAAAAAATGAAATATGTAATCTTAAAGTTAATAATATAAAAAATATGATTTGGTAGTATAGTTTTTTTTTATAATACTATTATGTGTATATAAATTAAACTAAATATGTATATTACTTATTATCTCTATACAATATCGGAAGGAGAGCTTTAGAGTAACATATGGTAAGTGACTTATAGATCATGAGTTTGAGCCGTGAAAGTTAACTATCACTAGTGCTTGTATTATAATAAGTTGTCTACATTATGCTTCAAGACCAATAAGCTACGATCGACTACGAAACGAATTGGATAGAATTCTTGAAAGCTAAGCATTAGAATAGACTGTCTACATCACACCACTCCTTGAAGTGTGGCTCTTCTCTATGTTCTATGTAAACACAGAATGATTTATACAACAGACTATCTTATCTTTATATATATATATATATATTAAAAGAGGGGTGGGGGGGTGTACCTTTTCCTGCTTGTTGGGTAGACAAGGATGGGTCCTGTTGGTTTGTTTTGTCTGAGAATGATGTCTTCAAAAACTGCAGCATTAAATTGCATGATGTTGGACTTAGGTACAAACAAATTGAGCCATGGATGTGGAACATCCCACATTCCTTTTAATTCTAACTCTATTTGCCCTTTTCTTACTCTATTCAAAAATTCAACAAAAGTGACATCTTTCTTGAACATAAATCCACCCAAATAGTTCAATCCTTGTACTAACTTCTTCAATTCCTATAATATACAAAGTTTAAATATTAGGACAAAACGTATCGTCAGAAAATTATAATGTATATATAAGGTCAACTGATCTTTATGTTATTTTACGTATATACATATATGGTATATGATGAATTTTCTTAGTAAAATAACATGCTATATTGATAGTGTCAAAATCAACGTAACATTACTACACTATATATATACTCCCTTTGTCCTAAGTAATATGATGCGCTTTGAAGAAATAAATAAAAAAATTTGAACTTGTAATCTGAAATAAGATTATTGTAAAATTATTTTGATATATAGAAAAACACAGCAGATTAAAAGAAAAGTGTATCACGTAAATCAAGGACATAAATATGCATTGATACATACCTCATCAATAGTATTAGCAGTGTGATCATCATAATACTTCACCATTTCCAAACAATACATAATTTTATTTTGGGATAATAATGAAACAATTTTGGCTTGATTGGAAGGTGAAAAAAATGAAGATCTCCAATTATTTAGAGAGCTTTGTTCCATCATTAGAGAGCCTTCAACATAATCCAATCCATTATGATGAATTGAAATAAGATATTCTTGGTCTTTTGTGAATTTTGGGAAATCATCATACAACATTCTCACCCATTTCACCTATAATAAAAATAAAAACAAAATCATTATACATTTACATACACACTATTAAATTAAAAATAAAAATTAGTATGGATAAATTTTGTAGCTAAACAAAATGTTCTGTCGCTAGTAGGGTAATTAGGGCTATACATTTTACAGGTCAATGGAATCTTTATGCTCAAAATCGATATATTCAAGTACGAATCATTTGTTTGGTACCATCTAAGGGGAGGAAATTGTCATTTTAACTCTTCTCGGGGGATTTCATCCACAAACGCAAAGTTTATGACTGATTGATATTATTTATCACCATTTAGCTATTATATTTATTTTTCTGATTAATAGCAATGGATTATCAAATAATTTTGTTTGCTACAAGCTTTTTAACGACGAAGTTCAAAGCTCATTTCATTTTCTTTAATGTGTATTGATGATTTAACTAATTAGATCATTTTATGTTCAGTCAAATATCACTACATAAAATAAAATTGATAGAATATATACTTACTCTTGTTGGTGCTTTATCTAAGACAATTTTTGCCCTAATTATTATTCCAAACTGTCCCAAACCTCCTAAAACTCCAAAAAATAATTCTGAATTTTTATCTTTGGAGCAAGTCACTAATTCCCCTTTACCTGAAACCAAACATCAAACAAACAACAAAAAATAAAATATTAAATAAACAATCATTTAATTATATTATTGTCACATAAAAATATTATTCCTCAAATTAATTGTATGATTTGGGGAACTTAATATATAAACTAGTGTATAGTTATGCATACACTAGCAAAATAAGTATAGCTTTTTTTTTTTCTGACATATATATTTTAGTATAAGGTGACATATAATATGAAATATCAATAATGTTGGGAAAAAAAGAATATTTCTTAAAATAACGTATTTATGTACGTAATTACTTGTATAGTGAGAATACCACTAAGTTGTAAGTTATCATATTAGAAATATAATGTACGTGCTTCGTAAATTTTACCTGTAATAACGTCCATCTCATGAACGTTACTTATTTGAGGACCATATCGGAAAGTTTGACCACTAATTCCAGCATTAGAGAGAGTACCACCAACGGTAAGGTACAAATAATCTGTCCACGAAACAGGTGCTAGGCCATACTCTAGGGTGCTACGAAGAACATCAATCCATAATTGTTCACCTCCAACATCCGCATAAAACCCTAAATCCAAATCCCAAGAAACCCTAACACCACAATTCTCATTATTATTATTATTTAAAGAATTCATTTCCACAATTACCCCATTTTGTGCCATGGCTTGTCCCCTAATGGAGTGGCCATGACCTTTGGCTGCTACTTGAAAAGGGACAGAAAGGTCATAAGAAAATTGAATGAGGTCAATTATGTCATTAACACAAGAAGGATAAAGAACAGCAGCTGGAAATTTTTTTTGAACAATTTTTCCAAAATCTTTTGAAGATTCTTTAATGTCATCTGAATTTGTACTAAGTTTAGATGAAATATTAAGGGAAAAAATTTCTTGAGGGATTGAAGGATTCCATGATTTTAATTTTCCTAAGTTGGACATTTTTTAATATGTATGGGGGGAAGAAGAAAGAAGAATTTGAAGGAAAAAAAGTATGAAAAGTAGTAGGTGATGAATATAATTTGGTGAAGGAAAGAGAGAGTGATATGAAGGTATATATAGAGGAGTAAAAAGAGTTCTGGATTCAGTTTAACCTGTTGAATTAATATTGCATTTGTCCTTAGTCTTATCAAATCACGTTAACGTAACATATGTTTTTGTGTGTTAATTTTATTTTTTTTGAATTCAGTTGAACATGTTGAATGTATATTGCGTTTGCTCTTGGCCTTATCTAACATGTCAAACATATATATATATATATATATATACACCTATGTGTGTAAAAGAGTTTCGGATTTAGTTGAACTTGTTGGATGTATATTGCATTTATCCCTTGATCTAATCACGTCATCATATATTTATTTATCCTTGTATAAAACCTTTTGAATTCAGTTGAATTTGATTAATGTATATAACATTTGCCCTTAGCCTTATTTATGTAATAGAGTTTGTGATTCATTTACCCTTAGCCTTATCTAACAACGTCAATATATGTATTTAATTCTCGTGTCAAAGTGTTTTGAATTCAGTTAAACCTGCTGAATATATATATATATATATATATATATATATGTGTGTATGTAATAGAGTTTGTGATTCAATTGAACCTATTGAATGTATATTGCATTTACCCTTGGCCTTATCTAACAACGTGAACATATATATTTAAATTTCATGTAAAAATATTTTGGATTCAGTTAAACATGTTGAATATATATTGCATTTACCCTTGGCCTTATTTGACCACATCATCATACACATTTATACTTTATGTAAAAAGATTTTGAATTCAGTTCAACCAATTTAATGTATATTGCATTTTCTTTTGACCTTATCTAACCACGCTTACATACAGATCTATACTCTATGTAATTAAAAGAGTTTTGGATTCAATTGAACATGTTGAATGTATATTACATTTTCCCTTGGCTTTATCTAAATTTCTCCTTGGCTATATCTAACTACGCCATCATATATATCTATACTTTGTGTAAAAGAGTTCTGAATTCAATTGAACATGTTACATATATATATTTCATTTGCCCTTGGCCTTATCCAACAACGTCAACACATACATATTTGTACTCCATATAAAAGATTTCTAAATTTAGTTAAACCTGTTGAATGTATATTGTATTTGTTCTTAGCCTTATCTACCCACGTCATCATAATTATTTATATTTTATGCGAAAGAGTTTTGGATTCAGTTGAATCTATCAAACGTAAAAGTAATTTTTAAGACTATCCATTCAATATCTTATGAAATCTTCACAAATCTTTGATTTGATTAGAGAATCAAGCAAATTACATTTGAAAATAATACTAGTAATTATTAATCTGCAAATAAAAAGTACTATATTGCATACTGAGAAGGGAAATTAAATGTGTTGGAAAATTGAAGGAAACATAAACATGATTTTCCTTGTTAATTCTAAGATTGAAGTATCCCTTTGAGATTACGATTTAAGAATTTCTTTTGAGAAAATGAAATATTTTATGAGAAAACGTCATGATCATGTTCAAGATCCCTTATAAATTCAATCACCACTCATAGTAGCTAGATCCAAAGGCGGATCCAGTGTGGTGAAACTTGCGTTCTCTGAACAAAGTATTTTCGATACATAACATAAATGTTGACCTCATCATACATTTGAAAATACGGGTTCCAAACATCTAAAAATGAAAGCATCATGGACTATTCGAAAGTCAAACTTGATAGGTTCAATATTTAAGATTTGGAGCATCAACCAGCTCATTGTACATTGGAAAATATAGGTTCCAAATTTGATTATTTTGTCAACACTTTAGTAATTTTTACATGTTTACTAATATTTCTATCGAAAATATTGAATTTAGTTAAACTCACCGTTTCGTATTGGATCCAGCCTGTTAAAACGTCTTGTCTAACAATGTGATTTGTGAGGAGTGGCCCAACAACCAAATAAGACTAGAAAAATGAAAGAAACAAAATAAACATATATAATATCATGTGATTATATGGAATATTGGTCCAAAAATTGATACACAAATAAGACAGAAAAAATGTGAGACATCTTTTAATATCTTTACATAAAATTCTGGCTCCACAACAAATCGAACATACATGTTTAACACAGACATAATCTTGAAGATTTAGATAGTAGAGTTGATTGTGTAGTCCCAATATATTCTATGAGATTCCAAAAGATTTATCTTTGAATATATTATTACTATGAATCAATAGTAATATATAACATGATTTCATTCACAAACATTAGAAATAATAGAATAAAAGGGTAGCACGATCCACAAAACATCTCGCTGGCTTCCCTACTCGATAGATAGAATAATGTGTCTTCAACAAATACAAAGTCATATTGCTCACATGTTGTACTATCATTTCTTTATTTCACATCTTTAAACACACACAAGTCCCTTCGTGCACTTTCGATAAAATTAAAACTATACAGAGAAGATTAGCAATAACAACAAACACATGCACATGCATACAAACACACATTTTCTTCTCTATTATTTCTCTACATATATTTATATATATAGTTACGTCACTTATAAGATAATTATTAGTGTGTGAAAAATAATTAAATATCAAATTACAAGAAATATTTCAAAATTCACTATTTTTCAAATATTTTGAACTTATAAAAATTTAAATTCTGAATTTATCATTGAAAAAAAATGATTGAGGCGATTTTAAGTGGGGTTGAGTAGTAGACAAAAGACCGTGCAATAGTGAAATTGTGGTCTCATTTGTCTAAATGAAGAAGAAACACATGTACTATAGCTACCAACATGTCTTACCCACTACCAAATTTGTCCTAAACGTCAAATAATTTGAGGTAACTATTTTTAAAATGAACAAAAAATAATTTAAGACAGATGAAGTCTTTGTGAGCCCTAAAATACAATCAGTCACTTGTCAATGGTTCAATCACAAGTTTGTCCATATTCCCACACATGTTATACATAGTCTTAATATCATTAACATATTCGTTTTTTATTTAGATCCATGCATTGATACCATTATCACCCATTATTCTCGATCATATCCCTTTGTAACCCACCACCCTCAACCATAACCAGCAGTGTTGTCAATTCTTAGAACCGGCCATGATCATTATCACTAGTCCTCATTTATCATGATCATCATCAATTACCATGAATTATCACAACAACGTCATCATTCACTACTTACAACTACCCATATAATTACAAATTAGCTAAGACCATCTCCAATTGACATCCACAACCATCATCGCCATTAGATACACACCTGAATGTGAGGGTCCTATGACCTTCTCCCCCCCTACCCCCACCCCCACCCAACTTATACTTTTCGTATATATTTTTTGTTTCCCTTCACTAGATAATTTTTTTTTTCTAAGACGGTTTTAAAACAATAAGTAAAAAATCATCATAATAGATAAATTTTAAAATTTTGAATGTGCCTCGAAGTTTACCGAAAAGAATAAGTAGTACTACATAAAGCAAAAATTGTATATTCAGTATGATTGACAGTTTCCAAAATTATGGATGAATTTTTGTCAAATAGCCAAAAGAGGACAAAAGGGTAGTTCATTAAAATGTACCATGAAAATATATTTAGGTCCTCAATCTTCTTCTTATCCATAAACTCCAACTTGGCTTCACTATTTATGAAATTGAAATTTATTGACAATGTTTCATTTTTGTATTTGCATGACGATCGTCTGAAGTACAATTAAGTAAATAAAAATGTGTTTTATTCAATCACACTATTAAACATGATATAAGAGCGTATAAAAAATTTAAGTTCGAATAGTCTTATGATCATTAAAATGTACCATGAAAATATATTTTGGTCCCCAATCTTCTTAACACATTGATTCTTATCCATAAACTCCAACTTGGCTTCACTATTTATGAAATTGAAATTTATTGACAATGTTTCATTTTTGTATTTGCATGACGATCATCTGAAGTACAATTAAGTAAATAAAAATGTGTTTTATTCAATCACACTATTAAACATGATATAAGAGCGTATAAAAAATTTAAGCTCGAGTATTCTTATGATCATTTATTATAAAAAAAAAAGAATTTTCATATGTTTAACCCAATAGAAAGAATATGTTCGAACGCCAAGAAGCATGTTGGAGATATTGCTAATTAAGTAATAAAAATGTGTTCACTCTAGCAATTTAAGTCGTAGACGATGTAATATAATCGCAAAATAAACGCCCTGATCCAATAGTGCTAGTATAATAGGCCCAATAATGGGTTCGTAAGTTTGACAGAATCTAATGTTTAGACATCAAATCGTGTATGTACATATGTGGAAAAAGTATAAATTATTTTAAAATGTATGACGTCTAAATTCTGAATCTGCTACTACCGTATAGTCCATGTATTATCTTTCTTCCTATTCTATTATTATCAGTATACTCCAAAAACTTCTTGATTTTATAATTTTAATTAATTGCCAAACATTATCACGATGTAGTAGACATATTGTGCAAAATAGTCAACATGTAATATAACTTTAATATTACTCCTAATATTTATTCTATTAGTATAGCTGTCTAATTAATACCAAAAAGGATGACCTAAATTATGCACAAATTTCACAATATAGCCACAGAAAAATCTTTAATTATTATGGTATATCTAGATCTAATTAATTTATAGCCCCTTCTCCAATTAGGCTATGTAACAAACATCTATAATCAACTTTTTGTCTTACAAATCACTGTGCAGATCCCTGCTGAATGGTAACGACAAAGATTATTGATGGTATGAATTGTGGCAGGGTATTTGAAATCTGTTCATCGTTAATTAGAAGTTTTAAATTAGAATTCTTAGGAATACAAAAAAGTACTTGGAGTGCCGCCTCCCAGCAGAAATATGGGTCATGCAGTGCGCGGATCACCAGATTGAACCCCCACCTCACCCCAACCCCACCAAAAATTAAGAAATAATTATCAATATAAGACAAAGTTGTTGTATAATTATATTTTATGATAAGAAAAGAAAAGAGTGTTATATATTCCCTCTGTTCAAAACAAGTGTAATCTTAGCAAAAAATTACGTTCATTAGGTATTAAGAAATCAATTACTACAATGTTTGTTACTATCCCTATTTAATAATTCGATATTTTAAATAAAAAATTTAGATATTCAAAAACTATACGAAAAGTACTATAAATTTCAATTCTTTGCATATCAATATGATGAAAAAATACATCGTAAAATTTTAGTCAAAGTTATTATCATTTGACTCTAAAAAAGAAAACTATGACAATTAAAAGTGGGCGGAGATAGTAATTAAAAAAATATACTCTAATTTTTGGTCTTGAATTCCTACGGTGACCCTTATTTTGAGACGAAGGAAGTATATACACGATTGCAATTATGAGGCTTCAATGATCATCATGCTATAAATAGGTTACAAATTTAGCCAAAATAATCATGCTATATGTGCACGCATGCTTGGTTTAAGATCATATATAATTATCATTGATTAAAGACTTCAACTATTAGCTTTATCGAGGTAATCTCATTATGAGGATTGACATCAATCTCAAGGAATTATTGAAGGGATGAGTAAAAAGTTTTATGCATTGACGGTGTATATAATTTATAAGTAATCTTCATAATAAGCGTTAATCAATCACATGAGTTATCCTTGTTAAAAAGTTGTTAATTGGCATTCCTTTGCTGAAAAATTACGCTTTGTAAATAGGTATATACTATATACGATGAATTTTCCTTAACTTTTTCATGCATATACTTCGTTATAATTTAACTCTTTTTGATAAAAATTTTGATTCCGCTACGTACTCACTTGTGGTGGGGTTAAGAATGGGGTGTAATCCTCTTACTAAGTAGTGAGAATGTATTACTTTCTTGAGACAAAAAAGTGGCTTTATGAAACATGTTGATGTAGTATATTTGAAACTTGGGAAATTTAGAATGCATATTCACACTTTGGAATGTAAAGAAAATTTTAATTAGGCATGTGAAACATAAACTAGGTGGGGCAACAAATGTAATTTTTTTGGTTCAACAAAATTGACTCCACATCAAAAACCATTGGTGATTGGATGTGTTCACAATGCTAAAACACAACTACGCCTCTATCTCAAGCAAGTCTAATCGATTGATTACATGAACCTTCACCAAGGGTGGACGACATAGCGTATGTGATAATGAGTTAAACCAAACTCGATTTCTTTGGATTATATGGGTATATATGTTTTATAAATTCACTAAATAAAGTAGAAATAACAAATTTCAAACGCAATAAATCGAAGTGAATGAAATTTCAAAGTCACTCATAAAGTGTGAATTTTAGATCCGTGTATAATCTTTCACTATCCATGTGCCTATAAGAGTGTGCTCATATTGCCTTGACAACTAAACAATGTAACTTTAAATATGCACATCTAAACACATCAACTCGTCTCTACTGTGTCAGTAAAACACTCCAACTTACAAAATCATCATCTAGACACCTCCTTAATTTATGTGTCACATCAGTATCGGGTGTTGACAAGACACAATGAGGCAGAGTTAAGAGTATGTAGTTGTCAGTTGAGACCAAGTTGATATTTTTAGATGTGCACTCTCAAAGTACTTAAAGTACTTACTTGTCACTAAGGCCAAGTTTAGATATTTGTTTATGTATCATGTCTGATATTGTTTGATCATATTAGAGTTATATAACAGTTCCTCCAACATTTTCAAATGAAATGGTTTGGCAAGACATTACAACAACAATAACTTTAACATATTCACTGTAATCCCATAAGTGAAATCTGAGAAAGATAGAGAGAACGCATACCTTATCTCTACCTCATGGAGATAGAGAGGCTATTTCCAATAGACCCTCAACTCGGTTTTGTCTAAACAAAGCAAAGATTTGTTTCAAAATACAATCTTTAACCTCACTTTCAATGTAGAACTATTCATCCTTGCATGAACAAAGTTAAGCATCTAAACAACTTCAAGAAGACTATTGCCATAAGTACTAGTTCAAAATTCCATTCATTCATATCAGATCCATGAACAATGTTTATGCATTGCAGCAACTGTACAAGCAGAGATAGAGTGAGATACCGCAAAATAAAACCACATCTAATTGCAAAATGCAGACGTGTTTCTTTGCTTTTTTATATTATTTGCTATAGAGAGGGTAGAACGATAGTAGCCACATCTATAGAGCCGATACATATTCTCACCCCAAATTTCAACCAACACAGTGCTACGAGCATTTGTTTGGGAAACACCCTGCTGGGAACAGGGATGTCATCTCCCTAGTTTATGCAGCTGGAACCTTTTTTCCGTCTTCTATGAAGAATATTGCAGATTCTGGAACCTGAGAACAGGAACACCAATGAACTTTAGCTAACATTATATGAAATCGGACAATTGAACAAGTATGGCTATATCTGTATTCCCAATTAGTAAATAAATCCTCTTTATTCATTGAGCCGTTTTAATCCATACTAATTAATGTCTTTGAAGATAGATATAAGGGTTGTCTAAAGATATATCAAATTAGTAGAAAGTAGAAAATGGGATACACGGAGAAAAGGATAAAATGTTGATATGATAACATGGATAAAATATTCTTGAGTACATATAAAGACGATAATCAGAAGATAAAACAACATACATCTGGCCAGGTTTCTGTAATGAAGTCCACAATGTCATAGGATATGTCCCCTTGAACATCAATCTGCTCCTTTTCAGTTGGGCCCTGAAGCATTAATCCAGGTTAGGTACACATCTATCTCATATCAGAGAAATTAGAAAGCACAACTTTGACGCACCTTAACCACAGAAGCTCCAGTAGCAAACTTTTTACCAAGCTTTTTTGAAGCATCACTTAGTTTAACACCTAAAATGTCCAAAATAAGCAAAGCTAAATACTGTAGCACTTGGAAGACAGAAAGAATAAAAAACAAGATAACGCAAGATAATATACAACTTCAGATATTGCTCACCAAAGATTTCAAGGCCCTTGATGGTAGTGATACTCTTTCGTCTGTTTCTGGTGACCTTTTCAATAATTATCTCCTGTTTATCCTACAATATAACCAAGAAAGTTTTACAACTTGTAGACTTGCTTATAAGTTTATTTTCACAGCATTATCTTGTTGGATCATGACGTCTTTGCTAAACCAATGGATAAGGCTCCATACTACACCATAAATGAAAGACACGTTATATGAAAAGTTGCTCAAATATAGTGAGGAATGAGGACTCAGGTTGGCATTAGGCAAGATGATGGTTTCAGTTACCATTGTTTATGAGGTTCTCCTTAGGGAGGAGCGGGGGAAGGAGCAGAAGAATACACCAGATTGAAATAATAGCTAAAAAGACGTAAAGAAACAATTGGAAGTTGAAATGTGCTAATAGATAAGCCTCATTTGCTGCTTCACCATGCCAGAATGGAAACTAGATCATGCCAAATGATATGGGATCTTCATGCTCAGTTTACCACAATAAGATGGCATCCTTTCAATGAAATTCACTTAGGAACTTCTAGATACATTTAGTGAGTTCTGCTAGTTGATTTTAGTAACTGACATGAGAACTTCCAGTGGAGAGGGTATTTTCTAGAGTTCCTCCAAATGAATATCCTACGGCGAGTGATCATTCGCATGAGTCAAGGAAATGAAAGCAAAGTCAAGTTTCTTAACTATACTATACTGCATCCACAACAATGAATGCATATCTGAACTACAGCTGCAAAAAAAGGCCATTTAATGACCTCCCAGATTCGTCTAGTCAGGTTTAGTTACTTTGATCCGAAGGATCAAACCTTTGATTTGGCATAATAAAAGAGATTAAAAGAATTAGTCCAAATATTTCAATTATATCACAGACCAGGCATTAAATATTGACCACTGCAATGAAAAATTACACAGAAAACCTTCAACTGAAATTGATTAATAAGTATGTAACAATGCAAGATTTCCAAAGATAAAGATGTCCGTAGTAACTTTGGAAGTTAATACCAGTACTGATTTTTCTTCTGGTTGGTAAACTGATTGGATTGAGCTCTTTTTATTTCTGTAATATCTACCTACTGCCTCTTCTGTTGAGAAAGAAGAGCTAAGGAGAAACTACTTAGGATGCTTGCATATTCACATTGCAGGGAAAACCCGCATCAAAGCATAACAGCTTCTAGTTAGTTCAACTAGGTGAATAGTATCCATCCAATATTTGAATATAAATGATATAACCAAGATATGTAACTTAATATCTCAAAGCAAAAGAGAGAAACTTTTCAATTAGAATGATCTTGATTCATAATATGTTGATAAAATTAAAATCTTAAGAAGATGGCTGACAGGGAACAATAATGAAAAGTTTTACAGGCACATGAATTCAATGGGAGGATTACAAGAACTTCACTTATCAAACTTTCTAAGAGCTTATAATATCACATGGATGGCACAAAGCCATGTCATTTTGAAAGAAGGATTAATATACATTAGACAAAACGAAAAATGCTGGAAATATCTTACTTTCTTTTTTATCTTTCCACCAGGAAGGCGCTTGACTTCTTCTTTCTTAGATGTAGAAGAACCTGACCCAACAAAAGGAACAGAAAGGTTAAGAACAGAATTCAATTTTAACATGCAGAGGGGGAAGGGGGAAGTAGATAAAATGAAATCCAAAAAGCAAAAAAAGATCCAAATCTAGGCCTACATTTCTTAGTTTAACCTACAACTATTGGCCCCATAGGCAAGGAAGACAGGATTTAAAACATCAAGTAAATATTTATATTACAAGAACAGACAAAAAAAAACCCGAAATGCAGATGGAATGAAGAAGATTGAGAACGTAATACAATTTGTGAGAAGGTAGATGAGATGTGCGTGAAACTCAAACCAAATATCAAAACAGAGTTCTCTAACACTTGCCAAATTGAAAAGATCAAGAACAAGATTCATTTTGTTGGAAGGTAGCTAAATGACTATCAAAATCAAAACCATAGTTCTCGATACCTATCAAGTCAAAACTATGAAATGAGAAGTTGAAATGAGCAAAAAGGAACTTGTCATCTCTTTTAAATTTTTCTTATTACTCCTCCTTTAGCACATATGAGCTATGCAATATGGTGAAGTTTCTTCAATCTTCACGTCTTCCATTGTGGGAGTTCAGGAGGATTCATCCCATTTGATAGAGAACTCAGACAAAAATACTGCTCTCTGCTGGCCATTGACATAATGCAGTGCCCAAGCAAGGTGTTGCAGAAAGCAATTGAAAGGGGTCGGTAAAGAGGCTATCGTGTAGCAACAAAAGGAGTACAACACACTCACAGTTTTCTTCTTATGTGACTCCTCTACTTCCCCAATGTTTGCAGAGTATGGCCAGTCTCAAGTCCATATAAAGGAGGAGAATGAGCTACGTTGATGGACAAGAATAAAATTTTATGAATACTCATTAATGAACTTGTTGAGACGTCTAGGCATGCATTATTCGGTGCCTGAGTATAGTGTTACATGGGTAAAGGGTTCCACAACATCTCCGCCTGGGTGTGAGGACTATAAGCAAGGGTACCAGTGTGATGGACGAGTGTGGGTAAAGAAGTTAGTCCAACCACATCAGTGACCAGATGTGGCGCTAGATCAAATAGGCAGTTGTTACTTGTTACATAGGGTTGTTGACAAAGAAGTCAATGTAATCAATGGATTCCTTAAAGAGATAGAGAGAGCTTAGGATGAAAGTTTAGTGTGTTTATAACATAGCTCTGTTGGAGAAGTAGATGCGCAGATTGGGGGTAGAGGAGCATGCACTACGAAGAAAGGTCATAGTGGGTAAATATGCAATCACAGAAGGGAGTTGTAGGACTAAAAGCATAATTGTCCCTTTTAGGTGCAGCTTTAGAGTAACAATGTGAAGGAACGGAGAGCCGAAACACAACATTCAAGGTAGGGAACAAGAACAGGATCAACCTCTGGAAGCACGTATGGTCTGGAGATAATACTTTGAGGCTCACATTAAACATCGAAAGACGCACGAGCCAAAAGGAATGGAATCCAAAATATACGAAGACTACAAGAGTGTGGTGTTCCTTGGACCTACAATTAGGAGGAACCTTTGGGATTTGAGGTAGCAGAATTTCAAAGCTTAATTCAAATGTTTTATAATCAGAATACATTATTGAACCATGACTCATAGAGGTGGAGGGGGGAGAGACAGTAGATTGTTCCTAGTAATGTCCTAGTACATTAAAACCTTTAATCAGGGATGACTTGAGCTCCCTGCACCATTAGGATACCTATAGTGCCACCTTTTCACTTGATTGGCAATGATGGGAGCAATCCTAATAGTTGAAATTTAAGGAGGAGAAGGATTACATATGTTAGTTGGTGTTATATGTGCAAAGAGCTCCAGTGAGGATGTGGATCACCTCTTTTTGTATTGTCAGCTAGCTAACCGTTAGCGGCAGTAGGTTTTGAGATGGCTCAAGACAAAATGGACAACACCAAGCACCGAAAATGACTTTGAACACTTGAGGAATAACCTCTCATTTCTAGTTTCCTTTTGAAACAACAATTAGGTCCCAAATTGTAAAAAAAAGATTAGGCATCTTTCACAGCAAATTACTCCATCCATCCTATTTTTTTTATTTTATTTTTATTTTTTTATTTGCACCGGGTGTCCGAGTCTCTTTGAGCCCCGACTAATCCCGGGGGTGCACAGGCCCTCGGCAAGGAGTTTCCCGCAAGTGCACCACGGTTAATTCAGGTTTTACCCAGTCCGATGGCCCTCAGAAATTGTTTGCACCCAGTGGGTTTCGAACTTGAGACCTTGAAAGGGAGCAAACCCCAAGGCTCAAGTCAATTGCCAGCAGGCCAACCCCTGAGGGTTCCATCCATCCTATTTTATGTAACAATGTCTCCTTTAAGTCAGTTCAAAACGATCACATTTTTCCTTTTGGGAACAATTTAATCTAAGAATCCCAATTCTATCCTTAATGATATTATTTTATAGCGACAAAAATGCCATGGCTTGTTTGGGATAACAAATTTCAAGAGTCTTTGTTTCTTTCTTAAAACTCCTTGCTCAGTCAAACACATTCACATATAATAAGAGGCAGGGAGTATATCTATTTGTAGATCCTCTACTTCTTGATATATCACTTCCACACAACATTGTTCCCATGGTTTAGTTTGTTACCTATAGTATTGTATGGTATTGTGTTGTTAGTTTAAATATAATGTTTGTTTTGATTGTTACTTAAAATTTACTGTAGCATATGGTTATGTATTTGAAAAGTCTCATTATGTAACGACCGATTCGTGTGATCGCATCGTTACCTTATTCTTGTTTTCTAGTTTTAACTTTACTTATTATCTAACTTTATCATGTACCCTACCTTTTCATAGTAGCAATACCTCCTACACTAATTTACTTGTAAGTTTATACTTCAAATTGATGGTGTGTAACATTACACAACGCCATAAAACAATGCAATCTATCCAACATTGTACTCATCAAAACAATACAATACAATATAATAGATACATTATTAAAAAAAAAATCTTCATTAAAATCAACACACTCATGTTTCAACTTACAGGAAAAAAAAAAACTTTACCTTCCGAGATTGAAGCCGACTGGAGCTGATCAGAGACTTTATCAGCTTCTTTCAAATTAGAATCTGCAAAAAAAAAACTTATCAACCAAAAAACAGGCAAATTGATAACTAATTACAGCTAAATTAATCGAGAATATAAAAAAAAAACCCAATTTTTAGGGTTTATAATAATAACCTTTAACAAGGTCTGGGTAGAGATCGGGTGCATTTTGGATCAACCAGGGTTTGCATTTCTCAAATTCGGATCCGAATTCACAATACTCAGCGGGTAACCCGCAAACTCCACAATATAGAACCTCAACTGCTTGGAGCTTCTCCGCCATTACAGAAGAAAAAAAAAACTTCGGTTTGTTGCTCTGAGAAATTTGCTGAAACTTGAAAACGAATCGTCTCGTAAAACGGCGACGTTTGTTTCCCTTGGAGTATCTTTGGTTCGACTAATAGAATGAACTTAAAAACTAGGTCAAACACATATACAGCCAGGGGCGGACCCACGTGATCTTCAGGGGTTCAACCCCTCAGCAAAAAATTACACTGTATATATAAAGTAAATTTTTTGTATTTCTGTAAATATATATATATTGAACCCCGTCAATAACAAAGAGAAGCTGATGGTGTAGTGGTAAGTCCCCCTAAAATTAAGTTGTGCGTCTGTGGTTCAAATCACAGTGAAAGTGTTTTATTTTTTTCTTTTTCAGTTCTGTTTTTCATTTTTTTTAGTGTTTTTTTTACTTTAAAAAACGTGCTAAAAGTGGGGTTTTAAACCCAAAAAAATCAAGGTTCTCATTTCTAAAGGCTTATTTAAACATTTATACTTTTATTTTTCGAACCCCCTGAACGAAAATCCTGGGTACGACACTGTATACAGCCCCTCAAACTTGCCCTCATTTTTCATTTTGGCACTCCAACTTAGCCTTGTTCCATTTTAACCCTTAAACTCCATTTTTTCTTACCATTTAAACACTTATACTAATTTTTATGATTTCTTTTTATTTATGTTCTTCAATTGCAATTTCTTATTTAAAAAAAATAGAAGTGTACCTGTTAATTAAAAAAATTAAACATTCGCGAACGAACATAAAAAATTTCAAACAATAATATTATTTTTTGATATTTCTCTGTATTTTTGCATGAAAATAAATTGACGAAAGTTCTTTGATTTTCTTTCTTAAACATTCAATCAAATTAAATAACACTACTTATTTATTTTTTCTTATCATCTAGGCTATCTAAATTTAACGCAAATACTCACTTTTAATTTTTAATATAAATCAATACGAATAAAAAAAACCCATCTTCAAAAAGACTCGACTGACTTAGTTAATAACACTACTAAAAAAAGACTCTTGTTCATTGCTAATAACACTAATAAACAATGTTAACTCGACTGACTTTGTTAGGTTGTCAGTGATTTTAAAGAAAGAAAACCAACACAATTTCGTCGGTTATTTTTCACACAAAAATACATAACACTCTTAAAAAGAAATTATTATTTTTTAAAAAAGAATTCTTTTTTGTTAATTTTTAATTTTTTAACTAAAATTAAATGACACATGTCGATTTAAAATAAAAAAAATGTGGACAAGTTAGATGGGCTGTATATGTGTTTGGCCTAAAAACTAACGGTGACTATAAAAAAAAAATATTACAAAATTTGATCGACTTTTAAACCGACCAACTCAATTGGTTTGATTCTAAACTTTTTATAATAAAATCGATCCATCTCGATTGATTTTAATTCTTATTTTAATATAATTTAGTTGAAATTGAAGTTTAAAGTGGAGCAACTTTGATCAATGGATGGACTAAAAATTAATGTGACTAGTGATTATGGAAAACATGACAATAATCAATCGAATTTTAAATTGACCTATAAACCGATCGACTCGTTTGATTTGATCCCAATGTTTTAATAAAATCGATCGAGCTCGATTGAGTTTTTAATCCTTTATTTTAATATGATCTAGCGAACTCAAAATGAATGAGTTGGAAGGATTTATATTCATTTTCAGTATGTTTATTTTTTAAAATAATAAATAAAATATATATATCAGTCAGTATTTCTATTGGTTAATTTTTTTCATAAAAATTATTTTATTATTCCATTTTACCAAGTTATCATACCAGATTAAATACGAAAAGTTACTATTTTACTTTATTTCTTGGCATCAATCGAGCCTGTGATATATAACTATGTGTTCAATAATTTATAATATTGAAAAGGTTATATAATTAAACCTTATTTAAAGTTGATTAAAGTTTCTTTATGTCACTCATTCTTGCTTGTTTAATTTCTAGGCAAATTTGATACGAACATTTAACACAAGTCTTGGAATGTTAAGGTACGAATGGCAAATTCAGTGTTTAGTGACGGAGTCAGAAATTTCGTTAAAATTATTTAAAATATACTATATGATCTATAATTTTTGGATGAGAAGTGTTTAATTGATTACCAATCCATAAACTTATATGGTTCCGCCATTGTCAATACTAGCTTTGAGGGATTGGCCGAAATACGATTGTTAAAACTAAAATTTTACTCATACCTATATATAAATGTCAAAGTCAAGTGCAGAAAAATGTTCGAAATTACACTTTCAACTTCTAATATATACAAATTTTAAATTCTGAATTCATCACCGCGTTTATATTTTATTTAACAAGTTTTTTCTGTTGTAAAAGAAGTTTCACATAAGGCATGTCAAATGATATCAATATTCTTCTATTGGTGAAATCCTACTAGCCAAAATTAAACGCATACATATTATATATATCATTCATAACTTGTTATGTATATTCTTTTTAAAATTAATCAAACATCTTAGAGCATCAAAAGGATTCACTATAAATTGATTATTTTAAAGTTATTTAGTTGATGTCTTTCACATTTATCTTGATTTGAGACTGACAATCTAATCACGGTCATATAGGTACATGAACAATGAAGATAAATGCGAATTTAAAACTTGCACTCCATGAATTTGAGTTTAGAATGTTATCACATTTAAATTAATTTATAACGTTCGAAATGTATTTTTGCATTTAAATATTAGTGAATTTTTTAAATATATTCAAGGTGTACGACTCAAATGTATCTAGCTCGAATTTACGTATATCATATACCATCTCTAATAAAATCAACCCGACTTGTTTGAGATAGAAGCATAGTTGTGTGTTAGCATGGTGAGCACTCCAAATTCCAATCCACCAATGACTTTTGATGTGGAGTCAATTTTATTGGACCAAATATATCATATTTGTGCCCTCCCTTTCATCTTCTTATGGCTTAGCTTAGATTTAGCCCCACCTATTGTATGTTTGGCATGCCTAACTACAATTTTCTTTACATTCCTAACTCCTAAGTGTGAATTTACCTTCTAGATTGCCCAAGTTTCAAATATACTACATCAACATGTTTCATAGAACTACTTTTTGTCCCAAGAAAGTATTACATTCTTACTACTAAGTAAGAGAATTACACCCCACCACAAGAAAACAAGAATAGAGTAATTGAGTAGGAATCAAGAATAAATTTAGTATGTAGTTTGGTTGCTGATTAGAATTATGTAGATATTAGTCATGTAAATATCAGTTACGTTATGCAAGTATTAGTTATATTATCAATATTTTTTTAAACACTTGATAGCATGTTAGCTACTATATATGTATTTTTATCATGTTCTTGAATAACACAAAGTATTGAGATTATAAGTAGATAGAAGAGTTTGAAAGTCGCAGATAATTAGGGTAGAAGGTTAGTTGATAGTTGAGCGTTCTTGCTTTGTTTGGTGGTCATACTTAAACCCCCTTTCTTACTAGTTGTATTAGCACTATTATCATAGTTTCTTGTTTTTCGGGTATCACCTATGTTTTTTTGCTTCGATTATTGTCATAATATTGTTCATTCCTCTATATGTAGAACTGCTCTTCATTTCACAACTGCTTGTTCTTATTTCTGTAATTCTTTTTTCAAACTGCTTGAATATGCTTTATTTTAACCCGAGGGTCTATTGAAAATAACGTCTTTCTATCTCTTCAAGGTAGAGATAAGGTGTGTATACGTTTCTACTCTCCGATACCTAGACTCCACTTATGAAACTACACTAAATATGTTAAAGTTATTATTGTATACACTGTCAATGCATACAACTTATATCTAATCCCTTCAATAATTACTTGAGATCAATGTCAATCTTAATAATGAAATTACCTTGATAAAGCCAATAATTGAAATCTTTAATCCAAGATAATTATGATCTTAAACCAAGCATGCGTGCACTCGGAGACAAAAAAGACTTAGAAAGAAATGTGAACATAATTATTTTGGCTAAATTTAATTTGTAACCTATATATAGCGTGATGATTATTGATTAATTAGCCTCATAATTGCAATCGTGTATCCTTGAATACATAAATTTTTTGTCTTAATATAATGATTTTGCCATATTTTTTATTACCATCAGCAGGGATTTGTACAGTAATTAGCAAGACAAAAAGTGATTATAGATGTTCCTAACATAGCCTAAATTGGAGAAAGGGCTATAAATTAAATTAATTAGAGCTAGACATAGCATAATTAGCAAGGATTTTTCTATGTCTATACTATTAATTTATGCATAATTAGGTCACCCTTTATGGTATTAATTAGACAGCTATACTAATAGAATAAATATTAGGAGTAATATTAAAGTTATATTACATTTGACTATTTTGCACTATATGTCTACTACATCATGATAATGTTCGTCAAATTAATTAAATTTTAAAAATCAATAAGTTTTTGGAGTGATGATAATGATAATATAAGCTCAAGAAAAAGTGGAAAATATGACACTAACAGATTCAAAATTTAGACGTTGTAGATTCTGAAATATTTATATATAAATATATAAATAATTATTATTTTTAAATACACGTATATATAATTTGACGCCTAAACTTCACTAGATTTTATCAAACTCGTGAATTCATTATTGAGTCTATTACTAATATCGAGGGGTGTTCTATTTCATGATCATCACGTTTAAAATTTTAAATTGTTGAATATAAAACACTTATATTAACAAACACGATTCTTTATTTATTTATTTATTATAATAAATATCAATGAAATATAAATTTATCATCTTCATATATTTTATGTGACATGTTAAATTATGTGATCGTTTCATTTAAAAAGTTGGAGTTGTGGATAACGAAGGAACCCAAAGAATCTAAGGGACCCAAGTATATCTTCATGGTACATTATTGTTTGATTTTGCAAGATTTTTACCATTTTCGGCTATTTGACAAATAATTTTCTCTTTTTGGAGGGTGGCAACAAAATCTATCCAAAATTTTGGAAACTGTCCATTAATTCGAATATAATTAAACGTTATTTATTTATTTATTTATTATAGTACAACTTAATTTCTTTCTAATAATATAAAGGTGCGATACATCGTAAAAATAAATCATGAAAATATATTTTTCTAATTTGTTTAAATTTGAGTGATTTAATAATCATTGATTTATTATGATATAATATATATAGATAGATAGATATCTTAACTTGATTTCAACTGATAAATAAACACTTCAACTTTGAAGATGTACATCTAGATACCTCAACTTGTTTCCATTGTGTCAGTTAAACATACTAACTTATATAATGGTCATCTAAACACTTCTAATATTTATGTGAATTGCAGTGTTGGGTGTCCACTAGACATTGTTAGGACGAGTTGAGAAATTTAGATGTGTATTCTCAAAGTTGAGCTATTTAATTGCCAGTTAAAACTAAATTAAGATGTCTGTCTATATATTATGTTAATTTATTAACTCGAATTTTCTTGACTCACTCAATTGAACTTATCTAAAAGTTACACTAGACTAATTTGACCTAAAGATATAGCCCAATTTATTAATTATTTGAATCGTCTTAGACCTGTTAAAATTCAACCTGTTAATATAATAGCACTTTGCATAGATCCATCATTATCATAACTTTTACTGTGTTTGTCATACCTGCTCATCTTACAGCTTCATATATATAGAAAGCAATGGCTTGTGTCAGTACGGGCTCAATATTATTAAGTATTATTCCCTTTTTTTGTTAAGTTTGTTTTTACGTAAAATTGGAGAAAAGAAATTTGATGAATCTAAGGGTGTGTTCGTTATGTAAAAAAATATTTTTTCTATATCTGACCCGTTAAAATCTTTGCAATATATTTTCTCTAGACAATATTTTTTTCCTTTTAAAATGAGGAAATGATTTCTATAGACGAATGAAAAAAAAGAAGTTACACATGATATTCTACATTGATAATGTCTTCCTCAGTTTTCTACCACACCTCATCTTTACCCCATAATATGGAGTTCCCCCCATCTTCATCCCTTCCACCACACACATCTCTACCCTCTACCTTCAACTCTTATAATATGTTTCTAAATTATATAAAAATGCTTTTAGGATAATAGTTTTTGCTAACCTATCAAAAACAAGAATATAAGTAAGAAACATATTTATTTTCCTAGAAATCATTTTTAAAATAATATTTTTAATCTTAATTAACACATCCTAAGTAATTATTAATCATATACTCATAGTATTGCATATTAAAAGTTGAGTACGCTCTCGATCCATGAATAGATGATGATTGTCAAAATAATAAATTATTATACTCATGAAAACATTATACCATTAGATACTTAAAGCGACATTTTATACACATATAGAGTATTACTATTTATATATTAGCGAAAGTTGATTCATTTTTTTCAATAGTCATCAATGTTCTTATTTATTTATTTTTACCAAAGTCATATTACGAAATAATTTTATTAATTATATTTTAAAATTTTAAATAAAAATATTTTTGTTTACTATTTTTGTCATTAGTACTTTATATAATTATTTAATAATAGAATAATATATTTTTTTTAAAATAACAAATCTCATCTCTCCTATTAATTCTCAAATCTGTCAAACAACTTTAAATGAACAAAAATATCAATTGCACTTTAATTAAAAAACAATATTTAATTAAATAAAGCTGCACTATTTATTTGTTATTGGGACAGGTGTCGCAATTTCAACAGCCCACCGGAGAAAATTGAGGGATCAACTACTGGAGGTGAGCCGGATCGAAATTTGACAATTGTTATGTCAATATGTCAGTTTGGAAAGTTTAATGGCTCCATAATACTCAATAACATTTCATTTTAGGACATTATTTGTAATTTAAGAGAAAAATGTGACTTCTTTTTAGAGTTATTGATAAGGTCTAAATAAATAAGCACAAGGGATAACCCTTTTAAACAAGCAAATCTTGTAAAGTATTTTAAAGATCATAATACCCTCAAAAAATTTTAAATGACTTAAAACTAACATGTTGAAACTCCTTCTTCTAATATATAAAAATAGGGCAAATTACAGAAATCACATACTTTTAAGGTAAAAATATAATTTATCCCTTAAAAGTTATAATTACAGAAATCCCTCAAACGGATACAATAATATAAGCGCTGATACATTAATCTGATGCGCGAGATACATCAATCGTTAAGTATGATACATTACATTTTTATACATCGATACTACTAATCTCGTATGTACATTTTATACATGTATACCAACTTAATACTGAATAGCCGCGAAGGATACAATAATATAAGCGCTGATACATTAATCTGATATGCGAAAATGAGGGATTTTGGAGATTTTATAAAACTTATAGGGAATAATGGTAATAAGTAAACTAAAATGTGGAATTTCTGTAATTTTTCCTATATAATAATAAAATATAAATATATGTATAACTTATTAATAGTTATTATTTCATGTCATCAGTTCCTTTATTTGAGATTTTGCCTTGTTCATATTGGCTAAGCAAGTTACAATACACATGTTAATTTTGGTTATCTCAATCGGCATGTTCTTAAATCACGTTTATAAATTCAATTGTACCATTGAGGGGTGTCAACTCTCTCCTCATCAAAGTTATGTACACTAAATATAATGTATAATAGTAAGAAATTTGCACCATATATATATATATATATATATATATTGGCTGTCATATGGACATATATACTTGGGATTGGACCCATTTATTAATATTATTGTACTTTATGGGGTTCACTAAAAGTTCTGATGCAATATATGCATAGCAATGATTGCACATTAGGACAAATTTGGTCTTGGCAAAAAAAAAGTTGGTTAAGTACTTATGTTTTTTCTTCTTCTTTCAATTAGAGACATAATATAGACCACACTCTCATGAATCATGATAATGTCATCCCCATAAAGATATGCAATATCTTTTAGGGTACTCCCACACCACGAGGCCTTTTGTTCTTTTTGCCCCACTTGACATTTCAATTCCTCTCGATCAGAAATGAAATCAGAATTTAGATGTTATAGAATTGGAAAAATAGTAAATTTTGGAATGTATTTTTAATATTATTAAGGGTATCGTGAGGCCTTCAGTATTATTGCACAACCTTTTGTTTGTCTCTCAATCTACCAACCTCACTTGACGCTTCATCAATTTCTATCGATCTATAGCGAATTCAGAATTTAGATGTTATAGAATTGGGAGGATAGTGAATTTCAGAATGTATCTTTAACATTATTAAGGGTATGGTGAGGCCTTCGATCAGTACTATTGATCAACCTTATGTTTATCTCCTAATCTATCAACCCCACTTGACACTTCAATATTAGTAGTGAATTTCGAACTTAGACATTATACATCAGAATTGAGAGAGTAAATTTTGGAATGCATATATTTATTGAGGGTACTGTTGCTCCCAATTGCACACGCAAATGTACGTGGTCGCGCAAGTAATATAGTGACGCTTAAAAGAACCAGATTATCGAACCCAAAGGACTTGTCAATTAACTATTTTTACTAAATAATATTGGTCTAATTATTTATTTAAGAGTGTCAAATAAAAAAGAATGTAGGAATAAAATAATAAGACTACTTACAATAGTTGGAAAATCCCAGGGCTGCAACATGTATTGAATCTCATGTATCATATTATAGGCTTAAAATTAATTTCAGTTGTCAAGTTACTGGTTTATAAGGTTGATGATATGATCCGGGTTATACGCCTCTCGTCGCCTACCTCAGTTAGCTATCTAACTACATCGTTGAGCGGAGATAAATTGACTAATTGGCGAACATTTATATTTCATCCTATTTCGTAACCAAGCAAGGTGTTCGTCTGGGTGTCACTCCTGAACACTAATCACCTCAATCTAATGAGTGGACCAAGCTCTCTATATTCTCTGGTCTATCTAACCTCTCCTCTCTCGATTTTAAGTTTAGACAATAGATTTATCTTATGGTATGCAAGCATAAAATACTAAAACAAGAATATAGAAGTAACTTGTATTGACAATTGAAAATTAATTCATAAACCTTAAATAATCAACATTCGATTCGTGGCTACAGCCCCAGAACAAAGACTTTAGCCACTAATCTCTAAAAAAATAAGAAAAAGAAAAGAACCCTAAAAAGTATTGACGACTTTCCCCTCAAAAGTACCTCCTCCTTTTTGATAATCTCTAATAATTATTTCTATAAACTATTTATAGATGTAGAAAATTCTAAATAAAATAATTGAGTCCAAATCAAATTATGATTCCAAAACTAAACGGAATTCGACTTCCGTACAGTGGTTAGCCGCCTCAAACTTTTTGCTCTCTTCAGAATCTGCCACGTGGCAGCAGCTTGCAATTCAATTAGAATTCTGCCGATCTTTTCCATATATATAAATATTAATATAATATTCAATTTAATCTATTAAGCTGTCTGCTTGATTTTCTTCTTCAACCTTTCATCTTTAATTCGTTTTAGCTCCAAAAGCTCCAAACTTCTTTAACTTTATACTAATTTATTTCTATAAATAAAATACACTATTTAGTACAATACATAAAATTAATGCTCAAAAAGGACATGTATAAATAATAAATGTGAGACAAATAATAATTAAAAATATATATATTTGACCTCACATCAGGTACCACGAGGCCTTTACTATTGCACGACCTTTTGTCTGCCTCTCAATCTATCAGTCTCACTTAACACTCCAATTTCTCTCGATTAATAGAGAATTCAAAATTTAAACAATATTATAATTTGATTTGAGAGGGTAAATTTTGAAATGCATCTCTAACTATACTGAGGGTAACTACGGCACGTTCACTATTGCATGGCCTTTTGTATGTCTTTCAATCTATCAACCTCACTTGACACTATAATTCCTCTCCATCAGTAGGAAATTCAGAATTTAGACATTATAAATTAGAATTGAGAGAGTGAATTTCGGAACACATCTTTTAACTTTATTGAGGATACCACAAGGCCTTTACTATTGCACAACCTTTTTTCTGTGTCTCAATCTATCAACCCCACTTAACGCTCCTATTCCTCTCGATTAATATTAAATTTAGAATTTAAACATTACACGTTTTGAATTGAGAGAGTAAATATCAAAATGCATCTTTTAACTTTATTGAGGGTAGCTGCGAGGCGTTCACTATTGCATGACTTTTTATCTGTCTCTTAGTCTATCATCCTCACTTGACGCTCCAATTCCTCTCGATCAGTAGTAAATTCATAAATCAGAATTGAAAGAGTGAATTTTGAAATGCATGCATCTATTAACTTTATTGAGGGTGCTATGAGGCATTTACTATTGCACAAAGAGTGAATTTTGAAATGCATGCATCTATTAACTTTATTGAGGGTGCTATGAGGCATTTACTATTGTACAACCTTTTATATGTCTCTCAATTTATCAGTTCCATTTGATGCTCTAATTCCTTTCAATCAATAGTAAATTTAGAATTCAGACATTTTAAGTTCAGAATTGAGAGAGTGAATGTCGAAATGCATCTTTTAACTTAATTCAAGGTACCATAAGGGCCTTCATTATTTCACGACCTTTTGTCCATCTCTCAATCTATTAGCTCCACTTGACACTCAACTTCCTTTCGATCAGTAGAGAATTTAGAATTTAGACATTATAAATCAGAATTGAGAGAGTTATAATTTTGGAATGCATCATTAAACCACGAGGCCTTCACTATTGCACGACCTTTTGTCTCTCTCAATCTATCAACCCAACTTGACGCTCTAATTCCTCTCGATTAATAGCGAATTCAATATTTAGATGTTATAAATCAAAATTGAGAGAATGAATTTCGAAATTCAGAATTTAGACATTATATCCAGCATGACCGCTCTCCCGACTCCACCTATTCCATGAAATTCTTGTTCTTTTACGACATACCATAAATTGTATCATCTTGAACCATTTTATCTCAAAGAACCTATTAATGAATTTTAACACGTGATAGCATGTTAGTTAATTAGTTATCATTTTTCATTAGATTATCAATTAATATATATCAAGAAATCTATGTGCAATTAGCTTATAAGCAACCAAATAACTATGTAAAATATATGTTACATAGTTAGTATATAAAGCATAACATGTTGAGACATAAATGTCTCGTCTAAAAGATTTAACACTCTGATCAATTTTCAAGTACTAGAAATCAGTGGGAAAAAAATCACTTTCTTGTGAGTTGGTGATTTTTTTCCTCCCGTGACATAATATTCTAGGGGTGAAAAGAGATAATTAGTAGAATATAGGGTTTATCACGAGGCTTAAAAATTAATTTATGATGTCTCCATCACTGACGTTTGTCAAGTAAGCCATTTGAATTGATCATGATCTTCTTTAACTAATGAGACCTCACTCTTGTAGACTCACGTCTCATCTTATAAATTACTCTAGGGTCCCAAGTCCCGCATTCAAAGAACATTTCTTTCCTTAATCATAAAACTTCAACTACTAAGGCATTTTCACTATGTAAGAAAAATATTGTATCGGAGTTTTTGGAGTTCTAGAAAATAATAAATAGAAGAGTGGGTACATACCTGACGAATATATACGATAATTTTTTTTTTCTTTTGGAGATTGTGTGTGTTTTTTTATTGCTAATTTTTTCTGTATCGTTCTAATTTTATAACATTCAACATGTGTGCAACATGACACTATCCTTTCTAATATTCGATTTTATACTAAAAGGAATCATCTTATATATCTTACAGTTGATGATGATATTTCATAATTTATACTGTTGAAACACAATATTCAATGATTTTATAAATAATTCAACTTGTTCAAAGATTGCAAAACAAATAAAATTCTTTTGTGATTCTTAGAATCTTTTAAATTATATATGTTTGGACCACAAAATATATGAAAACATATAGACTGTATGGCACGTTGTTTGGATAAAAATCCTTACCTGCTAGATATGATCTTTAGGTCAAATTGTCAAAGATTATAAGTTGAATGGCATAGTATATAGTTTTAAAAAATAATAATAATAATAATGATATATTCAAACCTAAATCTTTGCTTGGGACCTCACAGAATATATTGGGGACTATTACACTTAACTAACAAATATACAATTATATCTTATTAAACACATAACATCTCTTGTGTCTCAATCAACTTATTATAATTTATAATTCTTCTAACTAAATCATGGAGATCTATGTGTGTTAAATATGTTTGTTTGTTTAGTGGTTGAGTCAGATTTTTTTTTTACAAGAAATTAAAAGATTTGAATTTATGACTTTAATCAAATTTTGAAGTCCTTTGGTCATTTTACTAGAATTTGAGGAAATTCTATAATTTATAATAACCAAAAAAAAACATTATCTTTTTTTAAATCTTATTTACACGATATAGTTATTCAACAAATGAGATTATTATCAATTGAACTCCCTAGTCTTCAAGCTAGCTACCTTTGCTAGTAAATATTTATTATATATAATGAAATATTTTCTTTTTATATATACAAATATTGATCGTTAGAATCTCAATAATATACACGAGAAGTTTTTTTTTTAGTGTAATGACGATAAAAGGGATTCAAAATTGTTTTAGGGCATGGAATCGATTGACTCTCAACTATTTATAGTACTAGCATTTTATGAATGTATGTTTATCCAATATTAATCTTGTGTCCGCCTCTATTTGTGTAAATTTAATTCATTACACGCCTTAATAGTAATATTTGACATATTCACACCATTCATACGTTTATATAAGGGATAAGGGTCTGAAAAATACCCAACTTTGGTTGGATTTGCTGTTGCGAGCAGAGGCAGATCCAGGATTCAGAGGCTGGGGGTGCCATATCATCTAAATGATAAACGGGTCGGTTCCTTCATTTTATGTTATGATTCGGGTTATTTAGTTTTTTCGATTTCTATAAATACATAGATCAAATATACATATTTAGTAATGTTTGTTTTCTTTTAATATTCTAATATTAAAGATATACACCTAAATAGTGTTTTTTAATATTTTTTTTAGGAATAAGATACTTATCCTCTATAACTTTGAGAAAACAATAGATTTTTCACCTTAAAAATTCAAATTTGTATACATCATTTAATACCATATAGTTGAGAAACAATAAAATATCAATCTACTTATCTCCACGCAGAATGACGTTAAGGATTGAAAGAACCTTTAAATTCAAAATCTTTAACATAATAATATTCATCATTTTAAAAACTTTTTTGACAAAAAATAATCTATTTAAATATATTTTTATTAATATTCTATGTAACGTTCAAAATTTAATATTAATCTGTAATTAATATAGAAAATCACGCAATACTCGTGTCAATTAAAGATATATAAATAAGCAAGGAGTAGCATAAAGGAACTAATTGAGGGGGGCGAGAAACTAAAGCAAAGACAAAAAAAAGGGAAAAATGCACAAGTACCCCCCAACCTATGCCCAAAATCCCTGAGACACACTTAACCTTTACTAAGGTCCTATTACCCCCCGAACTTATTTTATATATAATTTTCTACCCCTTTTCAGCCTACGTGACACTATTTTGTGGGCCCTGCGTGTGTTGACAATTTTTTCAAGAATAGTGCCACGTAGGCCGAAAAGGGGTAGAAAATTAATTAAAAAATAAGTTCGGGGGGGTAATAGGACCTTAGTAAAGGTTAGGTGTGTCTTAAGGATTTGGGGCATAGGCTGGGGGGTACTTATGCATTTTCCCCCAAAAAAAGAGAGGAAAAAAAGAGGAAGAACCTGCACAAACAAAGAATAAAAAAAAATAGTGTTGTAAGCGAGATTCGAACCCTCGATGCTTACAATGTAAAACTACATCTTTTGCCAATTGCACCATTGAACATATTATTCATTGGGTGGCAGATGTAGTATATACTCAATTTGTTAGACTTATACACATATACACACAAAGTTTTAACCAAGGCCACTGGGTGCCGTGGCACCCCCACCCATAAGGCTAGATCCACCCCTGGTTGCGATACTAAATTTTCATGAGGACCTATTACCTCTCTAGACTATTTAATACTTTATTTTAAACATATATATTTGCCCACGTAGACATAAAAAATAATGCAAAATTATAAATAGTAATGTGTCCACGTGGGCACATATATACCTTTAAAATGCACTATTAAATAATTTACGGGGGTAAAAAATATGGTATTAAATAGTCTAGGAAGGTAATAGGTCCTTATGAAAGTTTAGTATCGCAACAACAAATCCGATTAAAGTTGAAATATTTTTCAGACCCTTATCCCTTTATATAATAAAATTTTATGTCTTTTAATATGTCTCACATTAGTAGCATTAATTTTCAGGACCAATACTCCATATGATCACATGAATTTTATATATATATATATGTGTGTGTTTATTTTGTTCTACGTATTTCATTTATTTCCTCTTACTTTTGGTTGTTGGGACACTCCTCACAAATCACATTGCTAGACAAAACATTAATTGAACAGGCTGGATATGTGGAAATATATATATGCAAGAACCAATCAAATTCGAGTGCGATGAATTTAGCTGAATTCAATATTTTCGATATAAATATATATATACATGAAAAAATTTCAAAAAATTTAACAAAATAATCTAATTTGGAACCCATATTTTCAAATGTATGTATGATCAGGTCATCGATATTAAAAAGTAAGAACTTTAAATATTAAACTCGTTAAATTTAAATTCTGAATCCGTGATGCCTTAATTCATAGTTCTTAGATGCTTGCCTAGCTTGTCTTATCAAAGACTCTAGCTAGACTTGTAAAAACAAGAGACCATATTCAAATCGTTAGGATCTTATTTGGATTCACTTGTTTTTTTTAATTTTATTTTGGCAAATCTTTTTCCTTATGGTAGATTGAGACAATTCAAGTGTGAAATTATGAACTAATTTAAAGCAAGGAGAACTACAAGCTCATTATAACATATAATGAATTATTAGTTTCGATCTACGTTGATTTAGAATTTAAGTTCTATCTATTCAATTTTTAAAGTTTATAAAATGGTATAGTGTTAATTCATATCAACTATTTGTTCCAATTAGCAAGTTCCTGTCCATATTATATGTCGAAAATATTTGGTTCAGATAAACTAAGTTCCGCAACACTGATTCCACCTCTGAATCTACTACGAATGGAAATTGAATCACCATTTAAAAATTATTATTTTCCCACTAAAATGTTTAGAGCTATTCTGATCCCATAGATATTTTCCCACTATTTTGGTGAGAATCTATTTTTCACCATGCATTTTTATAGTGACTTGATTCGGTGAAAAATAAGTAGGAAAAAAATAATTTATGGTTTCAGCTTGAACATGATAGTGATTTAACATTTTCTTATAATTTTTTTTTATTTTCCCAAAAAGAATCTTTAGATCATGTTATACAATAGTACTGTGAAAATAAATCTAGAACATGCATGCACATGAAATTAAATATTCAGAAGGAAAATTGTAAGAAGAAAGTGTATGATAATAGACTATCTAGTGCTCTCTAACTCTTATTTTCTCCATGGTTATTAATTAGCAAAGATTTATTATCTCATTAGAATTGATCGGATAAGGCCTAGCACCCCTTTAATTGTTATAAAAATTACACAATTCTCGTAGTATTAAGAGTTAATTACATCATATCCCAACTCCTTTTTAAATTACAAAAATCCCTTAAAATTTAAGAATTTCGGATACATCACTCAACGTTCCGATACATTGTGTCCCGATATATTACTTTTGTTGATACAAGACACACATGTCCTGATAAATCGCTCAACGTCCCGATACATCACGTCTCGATATATTACCTTTGTTGATACTAGACACACATGTCCCGATATATCGCGTCGCGATATATTGTGTTTCGATACATCGGGTAAGAATGATGTTTCTGATAAAGGAAAATGGAAATTTTTGTATTTTTTTCAAATTGTAGAAATTTTTAAAGAATATGATAACATAAGTTGTGTATTTAAGTATTTTTTTTTCCTTAATTTTACTTATTCTTACTGTGAAATTAGGTTTTTTTACTTATTAACAAAAAACCGCTAGACAAATTGTCTATTGTATAGTGGTAAATTTTATTTTTTTTTAAAAAGGAAGTAAAAGATAGGATCAATTGAAAGTGATGAAATCTACATTGAAATTGACAAGAATATTGGTGGTAATTATAATTGCATGGAATTGACTTTTCATATTCATATGTTACATCAAATACCTGCAAATAAGATCTTACATTGAAGAAAAAAAAGATCTTAATATGAAGAAGGAAAATCATATTGATGTTTCTTTCAACTTTCCAATACATTTCCCTTCTCTAGCGTGTCAACTTTTTATTTGAAGATTCTTATTATTTTCTTATCCAATTAAATCAAAGATACTTGAAGATTTCATAAGATATTGAGTGTATAATTTTGGAAACTACTGTTCATATGTGCATACCTAGGCCTAGGGTGTTTGGTAGGAAGGAAACAATGTTTTTCATTAAAAAAAAGTCAAGAAAATAACTAGATTTTAAAGAAAAAAAATTGGCACTAGTAATTTTTAGTTTAATTTTTTCAATGAAAAATGTTTAGTTGTCATTGTCAGGGATATTTTAATTGAATCAGAGAAAAAAATATGTGCAATGGCTATATACAATATATTAGTGGAAATCTGTTTTCTATATTTTTTCGGTGAACTTATTTGGTGGAAATAGAGAAAAAAATCATATTTTATAACATAATTTTTTCATTGATTCCTGTTAGAAAAAACTTATGTTGCTAATAGTGAGTAAGTAAACAGAAAATATTATCCTAAAAACTCGTTTTCTTTCTTCTTTTTTAATACCTTTTGTCTAGACACGTAAAAAATTATTGATAATTCCGTATTTCCGTATATAATTTAGACAAATACTATAGATATGCAGTTGGGGATATAGGGGTGGTGGGTATGAGGCAATATAGGTAGGAAGGATATAATCAATATTAAATGTCACTCGTAAAACTTGAGAAATTATTTTTCAAAAATATTTTCTTCCGTATCGAACACACCCCTATTAATTATGACTATATCGTTCCTATATGTGAAACAAAGACCAAGTAAACTCAAAAGTACATACTGATAATAATGCTAGATGCTAGATGTTTGGTATTATTTCCACACAAGTATAATGTTGAAACACGATTAACTTAAATAGATCCAAAAATAATAATAATAAATTTATATTCATTGACATGTATTTACATAAGTTTTAACAATTAACAAAGCTTAATTAATTAGCATCACGTGCATTAATTCCCCTCATTATCTTAATCACTTTGCTATAATAAATTTAAATAATTTGGTGTAAACATTGAATATTGGAATGGTAACGAGAGAAAATGCCCCATTCCTCTATATTCCTAATAGTTATCAGATCCTCTTATATTTCAATCTAGTTCTATTCATGAACGCACCTGCAAGCCTTATCCCAACGACTTCTATGACAAGGTGACACAGAGGAGGCTCGAGAACTTGTTAAAAAAAACAACAAATGATCGATGAAATAGTGAAAGATGAAACACGTTTCCTAATTCCTTTAAGCGAGAAAGCTCCAAACAACTACGTACCATTTATCAACCTTATTCTGACACATACATCAATCAAAGATCTTGCGTATCGAATAATTAAAAAATCTTTGATTAATCATATAATGACAATACTATGAACAACATGAAAGAGGTGTTTATCCATCCCATGAGAAAGTTGTGACGTTTTTTGGAACATAAAGGCAAAAGAGCAATAATCACAAAAATCTTTTGTCCTTTCATATATCTTGCTCACAATTTTCTAACCCCCACCCCCCACTCCACCCCACCCCACCCCATGTGTAATATTATTTTTCCAAGATCTTCTAAATCTTGTACTACCATTATAAAGAAAAAAATTATTTTTTATTTTTACTTTTTTGCATGCAAATATTATTATTTTTATTATTATTATTATATTATTTCCCCTCTATATATGTCCTCATATCTCTCTCTTTTCTCTTCACCAAAAATCACCTACTTCTAATAATTTCCTTTTTTTTCTTCCTTCTATTATGGCTAAGTTTTTTTTATCCTATGGTTATAATCTTATTATTTTCTTTATTATTAGTCATTTAATGTCCATTTTAGGAAAGTTAAATCCATGGAATCCTTCAATTCCTTATGAAATTCTTTCACTTAATATTTCATCAAAACTTAGTACAAATTCTCATGATATTAAAGAATCTTCCAAAGATTTTGGAAAAATTATTCAAGAAATATTACCAGCTGCTGTTCTTTATCCTTCTTGTGTTAATGACATAATTGACCTCATTCAATTTTCTCATGACCTTTCTGTCCCTTTTCATGTAGCAGCCAAAGGTCATGGACATTCCATTAGGGGACAAGCCATGGCAAAAAATGGGGTAATTGTGGAAATGAGTTCTTTAAATAATAATAATAATGAGAATTGTGGTGTTAGGGTTTCTTGGGATTCGGGTTTAGGGTTTTACGCGGATGTTGGAGGTGAACAATTATGGATTGATGTTCTTCGTAGCACCCTAGAGTATGGCCTAGCACCTGTTTCGTGGACAGATTATTTGTACCTTACCGTTGGTGGTACTCTCTCTAATGCTGGAATTAGTGGTCAAACTTTCCGATATGGTCCTCAAATAAGTAACGTTCATGAGATGGATGTTATTACAGGTAAAATCTTACGTAGCACCTAAACATTATACTTTATTTTCCTCTATACTAAACACCTTAATGGTATCAGTAAAAGTCTCGATTCTTACTCACTCTTCCAATATAATAGAAAACTATATCGATATTTCATATATTCATAAGGGTCACATAAAGATAAAAGGTCTTTCTATTATTATTTTTATTATTATTTTATTGGGTATTTTTATGGAAAGTGTTTAAGTACCAAAAAAAAAAAAAAAAAGGAGATAGTCACTATCAATATATTAGTTAAGGTAAGAAATATATCATGTTTGGGGCCTAACTAATATAAGATTCTTTTAGAAAAAAGTTCACAATTTTTTTTTCTTTTAATATGTAAAAGTATGTGTCTAGTATCTATTTCATAGGTTGTAATGTCTCTTTTTCCACCTGGAAGATCTTGTAGGTAAGATTTTTCACGTTATACTAAAATAAATATATCACAAAAATCTAAACTTTTTTTTTTATCATAGAAAAAATTATCTATACTTAATTAATTGCAAGTGGCAGCTTTATATATACATGGTAATTTACTAGTGCATGCATGACCAAAAACATACTTTATATATTAATTTCCTTAAATCACATAATTAATTTGGGGAATAATAATAATAATATATTTTTAGGTGATGCATGCTAATATATGATAATACAATTAATTTATGATTTTTTTATTTTATTAGTATTATTTTTGTTGTGTTGACTCATGTTTGGCTGCAGGTAAAGGGGAATTAGTGACTTGCTCCAAAGATATGAATTCAGAATTGTTTTTTGGAGTTTTAGGAGGTTTAGGACAGTTTGGAATAATAACAAGAGCAAGAATTGTCTTGGATAAAGCACCAACAAGAGTAAGTATGACGGTATTTGATTGAGCACGAAATTTATGAAGAGGAAAAAGACTTTTAGAGTCGGTGAATCCTAGTCACCATCTTTATATGGTGTTTTACTTGTATGTTTTTCTGGATACGTCTTATAAATATATTTCTTTCGAACAACTAAGAGATCCATTCGAGGAACCTAGTTGGTATTGATTGAGCCTCTAGATAAAATACACTTATTTGAGTTAAATTGTTTCTAAATATTAAAATATGTCATTTTTCTTGAAATATATTAAAAAATAAAGAGTGTTACATAAAATAGAACAGACAAGTATTAGTTTAAAGATTTTTACTTCTATTTCTTACATATGCAAATATATAATTATGATTTTTTTTTCTTGTAGGTGAAATGGGTGAGAATGTTGTATGATGATTTCTCAAAATTCACAAAAGATCAAGAACATCTTATTTCAATTCATCATAATGGATTGGATTATGTTGAAGGCTCTCTAATGATGGAACAAAGCTCTCTAAATAATTGGAGATCTTCATTTTTTTCACCTTCCAATCAAACCAAAATTGCTTCATTATTATCCAAAAATAAAATTATGTATTGCTTGGAAATAGTGAAGTACTATGATGACCAAAATGCTAATACTATTGATGAGGTATGTATGTATCATGCATACTTATGTTTTTATTTATGTGATTCACTTTTCGAGATGATATACAACCACACATATATTCAGTCAAAGTGCATCATATAACTTATAAGTAGTGTGCATTGATTTTGACACTATCAATGTATTTTAACATGTTATTTTATTAAGAAGGTTCAGTATCTACTATATTTATGAGACTGACTTTTCATATACATTATAATTTTTTGACGATGTACAGGAGTTGAAGAAGTTGGTAAAAGGATTGAAGTATTTAGGTGGATTTATGTTCAAGAAAGATGTGAGTTTTGTGGAATTTTTGAATAGAGTTAGAAGTGGGGAATTAGAGTTACAATCAAAAGGAAAGTGGGATGTTCCACATCCATGGCTCAATTTGTTTGTACCAAAGTCTTCTATCATGCATTTTCATGCTGCTGTTTTTGTGGACATAATCCTCAGACAAAACAAGACAACTGGACCCATACTTGTCTACCCAACAAGTAGGAAAAGGTACTCTCAAAAACTATCTTTTCACCCCACCCCCCCACCACCCACACACACCCTTTTAATATAGACATAAGTAATAATATAGTTATAATATACTATTACCTTCGTCCACTTTTAATTGATATAGTTTTCTTTTTTAGAGTCAAACGATAGTAATTTTGACTAATATTTACGATATAATTTTTCAGCATATTGATATGCCAAAAAATGGAATCTATAATACTTTTCGTATAGTTTCTGAATATCTATAATCTAATTTAACTTTGAACATTAGTCAAATTGACTTTCGAAAAGTGCAATATGACAATTAAAAGTGGACAGAGGGAGTAGCATTCATTTTGTTTCAATTTATGTGATGTTATTTGATTTGAATTTTGATACAGAGTTTAAGAAAAATTGTAAGACATTAATCATAGATGTTTGTGTGGTTATAAACTATCTGATTAAAGGTAAAATGGACATTTTAAAATTAAATTGTTACTAAATATATAGATGTGTCGGTCATTCTTTTTGAGCTGACTAAGAAAAAGTGTGTTACATATATATTGAATATGAAGGAGTGGTAGAGTTTAATATATATATTGGGGAAGCATAATAAAAGTTATGAGTTTAGTAAAATTCAGTAACTTTGTTCTATAACTCTATATTTATATTAAGAAGTTTAGTTAATATATATAATATTTCTCTGTTTTAATTTATTTATTTTTGAAAATGCAGATGGGATGATAGGATGTCAACAATGATACCAGAAGAGGAGACATTTTATTGTGTGGGACTATTACATTCTTCAAGTGGATATAAAGAATGCAAGATTTTGGATAATCAAAATGAAGAAATACTAAATTATTGTGATAAAGTTGGCCTCAATATAAAGCAATATCTTCCACATTACAAGACAAAAGAGGATTGGATCAAACATTTTGGTAAAAAATGGAATATTTTTCAACAAAGAAAAGATCTATTTGATCCAAAGATGATTCTATCACCAGGACAAAGAATTTTTAATTAGCTTTTCACCAATAAATGGTAGGATATAAGCATAGGATATTAGCTTTTCAGAGTTGTTAAAAACAAGCATAGGGGTAGGGGGGAGGGGGGTTGTCTAGAAATAGTCAAGTTTTTAATTGTTTGAGTTGATGTATTTTAATTTTATTTTATTTTTGGTGTTTTGAAAGATAAATTAGATGATGTAAAGCTTTTTAGCTACCACTTAATTATAATATGTCAAGTTTTTTTTTGTTGATAAATATGATATAATAGGTAAAATAATAATGTTGATATATCACCTCCTAATTATTATAAATTATTCAAATGTTAGGAAATGAATGATACTTAATACTAAGAAAAAAATAGATATACAATGGTAAATTATCTCTTTTAACTTTTTATATTCGACAAGTAAAAGTACTGAACATTTATTTTTATTATAATGAACAAGTAAAACAAACGGTATAGATATTATTTATATTATAATCGGAAAAGGGTCAAAATTGCCCCTGAACTATGTGAAATAGACCACTTATATCCTTCGTTACATTTTGGGATAAAAAATGCCCCTGTTGTTATCCTAAGAGACCACAGATACCCTCAAGAGTTAACACCCTAAATTTTTATTGACGTGGCAAGCCACGTGGGACTAATCCTTCCACCTAGCGTTACCAACTAGGATTCACTACAAAAGAACTAGACTTTTAGCGGCAACAATAGTCGCCACAAAAGACTAGAAAACTGTCACTAAAAGTTTTTAACATTAAATTCTAATTTTGTGTTTTTTTCTTCATTGTTTTTAAAAAATAAAAAATGATATCTATTAAGTAGGAGTTTGAAGACACTGTATGTTTTATTTTTATGTCATATGTAAATGTATAAAATGTACAATGATGCATTAAATAGTAGGAGATTTGAATCGAGAAGTAATTTTGATGATTTTTCGTAATAATATTGTATGTTTTTAATATTGATATTGCAAGTTATTTA